>NC_045434.1:208731533-208764595 GCF_002776525.5 Piliocolobus tephrosceles | reverse complement strand
GTTCCCAGCAGCAGATATCTGCACCTGGTGGTCTTCAGCGGGGTTCAATACTGCAGCAACTGCTGTCACCAGGGCCAGAGTTGTGGTAGGGGAGGTGACCTCGAGGTGGGGCCTTTGGGGTGGACAAGGGGAGGTTTCATGAGAAATGAGCCTACACAGGTGGAGGAGACTTCGCCATTATCTGACCTTCTACTGTCACGGTGGGGACACAGCAGTGAGGTTACTTCCCTGGAGGAGATACAGACCGACCCTCTAAGTCGTCCACCTGCTAATCCTCAGAATCTGTGAATATGCTGCCTTGTAAGGCAGAAGAGGCTTTGCTGATGTGATTAGATTAAGGTTATTGGGATTGGGGGATTATCCTGGATTTGTGGGCAGTCCTGATAGAATCACGAGGGTCCTTATAAGAGGGAGGCAGGAGGATCAGAGTGGGAGAAAGAGATATGCCGATGCAAAGAGAGGTCAAGGGGAGGTGCCCGAGAGCCGGGGGGTGCTGGCACCCTGTAACCTGGAAAGGCAAAAGGACACAGACATCGTGATTTTAGCCTATAAAACACATTTTGGGCTGGGCACGGTGGCTCACGCCTGTAATCCCTGCACTTTGGGAGGCTGAGGTGGGTGGACCACAAGGTCAGGACTTTGAGACTAGCCTGCCCAACATGGTGAAACCCCGTATCGACTAAAAATACAAAAATTAGCTAGGCGTGGTGGCACGCTCCTGTAATCCCAGCTAATCGGGAAGCTGAGGCAGGAGAATCACTTGAACCCAGGAGGCAGAGGTTGCAGTGAGCCGAGATGGCACCACTGCACTCCAGCCTGAGCAACAGAGGGAGACTCCATCTCAAAAAGAAAAAGAAAAAAAAAGGCGCATTTTGGACATCTGACCTCCAGAACTGGAAGATAACAGATTTGTGTCATTATAAGCCCTACAACGTGGTAGTTTGTTCCAGCAGTAATAAGAAACTCACACATACCCCTAGGTCACACAGTGAGTCAGTGGCAGAGCTGAGCCCGGGAGCCAGGTGTCCGCACTCTCAGTTCCACCCATGTTCAGCAGTTCGTCATTGAGACACATCTGTGGCTCAGTGTGAGCCTCAGGAACTGGGTCCTTTGAGTGTTAACACTGACTGACTGCAGTGACAATAACAGTGGCATTGACATGCTCTGTGTGCCAGGCACTGTGCTAGACTTTATTTATTTATTTTTCATTTCTTCCTTGCTGTATAACGTGGTAGGCTTTTTACAGGGATTCTCTCTCTGGTCCTCATGGTAGATTTGTGAATTTTTTTTTTTTTGAGACAGAGTCTCGCCCTGTCGCCCAGGCTGGAGTGCAGTGGTGCAATCTCGGCTCACTGCAAGCTCCGCCTCCTGGGTTCACGCCATTCTCCTGCCTCAGCCTCCCAAGTAGCTGGACTATAGGCGCTAGCCACTACACCCGGCTAATTTTTTTATATTTTTAGTAGAGACGAGGTTTCACTGTGTTAGCCAGGGTGGTCTCGATCTCCTGACCTCGTAATCCGCCCACCTCGGCCTCCCAAAGTGCTGGGATTACAGGCGTGAGCCACTGCGCCCAGCCTTGTGACTATTTTTGTCCACTTTTTATACATAAGAAAACTGAAGCACATAGCGGTGAAGCAGTTTGCCCAGGCTCACACAGCTTGTAAATAAAGGCACTGAATTTAAACGATGGTGGATCGAAATCAAAAGTCTGTGTTCCTAGCCACTGTGATGTATCTATCCCCCTCTAAGGGGTGCCACGCAATATGAGGGGAGCAGTGCTGAACCAGGAACTGGGGTGCTTGGCTCTTGCCTTGGCTTCTCACTAGTTCGCTGTGTGACTTTGTGCAAGTCACTGGGTCTCTCTGAGCTGTGGTTTCCTACCTGAAAATGAAGAAAGGCAGGTTACGTGACCCTCCGGTCTACGCATGTGTCTTCTGGAACGTTGGCTCCACGAGGGCAGAGCCACGGTCAGCCTCATTATGTCCTAAGCAGCTGGACTTAAATTCGCTTTCGGCAGGTGTTTGGTCTGCTCTGGTTTCTGCTTATACGTTCAGGTCACCTTTGGTGTAGCCCCTACGAGGCCAGGTTCTGAAGCGGGGAGGGAGGCTAAGTTTGGCTCTCAGCCTAAAGCAGGAGCCATGGACACAAGGGGGTGGGGATACAAATTTCTGCTATGCGATTTGAGACCACAGAAGGATCAGGGACAAAGATCCTGGAACCAGTCTCTCTGGAGCATGGAGCAGAAGCAAGACAAATATTCATGAAGGAAAGAATGAGGATGAGCTGGTGACATACACGGTGGGACAGCCCCAGCGTGTCTGGGAGCCCAGGCTGCTCGGGCCCACAGGAAGAGCTGTAGAAGGTCAGTATTCCGGCTCAAGGGGAGCTGAACATAAACTAGATGTACGTGATACATATTTAGAAGCCGATTCTGGTTGCTGGTGGGTGATCCAATTTCTGACAAGGATCCGGTGTGAGCAGAATGAGACCTGAGACGTGCAAGAGGCTGGGAGCTTTGCATGTCCTCTGCTGCAGGCTTAAGGGCTCTGTCTATTTAGGTTCAGAAAGGAACATGGTGGAGACGGGGAGGGAGGGAAGAGGAGCGACTGCTCTGGGTATCAAAGGAGGCACAGTCACTGGTTTATAAGCACCCTGGACCCTCCTTCAAGACCTACTCCTTTGGCCAGCAGAACCAGAATAGGAACCCCAGAAAGAATCACAGGACTCAAGCACCTTGGGCAGAAATCCCACCTGATACCTGATGCTCCTTGCAGCACCACTAAAAAGTGGCCATCTGGACTCTGCTTGAATGCCCCTAGTGACGGCAACCTCATTACCTCCCAAAGGCAGCCCATTTTCAGAGCCCTAATGCGGTTAGACAGTTCTCATTATGGTACATCGAATTCTGTTTCCCTGTAGCTCCCAATCATGGACCCCTCTTCTGAGGTCAGAACAAGTCTCCGGTGTTCAGTGACAGCCCCTCAGGCGCCTGTAGACAGGCGTTATGTTCTTCCAAGTCTCTACTCTTGAGAGTTGAACATCAATTTTCCTACATCAGCACAGTCTTACTCTCCGAATACAAAGAGTGTCTGACATTTTCTAATGAACAGGAAACCCAGGTAACAGCTTACAAATTGTGATTAGAAGGGGTCTGGGGCCTCAACCTTCCTACTCTCTGAACACCCCTATCCAAGCATCACTGTCTGAGAGTCTATACAAACTCATGCCTCAATGATCAGCAGTGCTTATCAGATATATATAATATAATATATTATATATTACATATTAATTATACGTAATATATAATATATACATTATATATAATATGTATCTATATATTATATATGTATAAATTACATGTGATTATATATACATATATCATATATATATATAATGGAGAGAGAGTCTCATTCTGTCACCCAGGCTGGGGTGCAGCGGCAAGATCCTAGCTCACTGTAACCTCAAACAATCCTGGCCTCAAGTGATCCTCTTGCCTCAGCTTCCCAAGTAGCTGGGACTACAGGTGTGTGCCACCAAACCTAGCTATTTAAAAAAAATTTTTTTTGTAGAGATGGGGTGTCACTATGTTTCCCAGGCTGGTCTCAAACTCCTGGGCTCAAGCAATCCTCCTGCCTCAGGCTCCCAAGTGCTGGGATTACAGGCGTGAGCCACCTCACTCAGCTCCCTTCTGTCTTTACTGCATTTATCTCTGGTTAAGCCTCAAGTTGCTAACACTCCAGCAAGAACCAGTTGACCATACTGGCTTCTCTCAGCAAGGGACAGTTCTAGAGGCCTATTCCTCTCCATTTCTCCTCCCTTTGCCTTGGCTCAGCATCCACCCACCATGTCACTCATCCCTTCAACACATACGTATGGAACACCTATTACCTATAAGCGCGGTCCTAGCACTGTGGCTAAAACACTGAACAGACAAGGCCATGCTCTTGTGGCTATAACTGAGTGAAACAAACAGATGATGGGTAAACGAGTAAAATGTTTAATATGACCCATAGGGACTGGTGCAACAGGAAGAGGAGGAGCAGGGGGACAGGGAAGGAGAGCCAGAGGCAGTGGGGCACAGGGTTCAATGCGGCTGCGGCTCAGGGATAAGGTGGCATTTGAGAAAGGGTCTGAGAGGAGGGACGGGCCAAGTCATGCTGACACCCAGAGGGAGGTCATCCTGGCAGAGGAAGTAGCAGGTGCAAAGGCCCTGAGGTAAGGAAGTACCTGATGAGCTTCAGGAATGACAAGGAATCTGGGGTGCCCAGGCCAGCATGAATGAAGGGGGAAGAGCAAGAAATGTGATCAGAAAGGAACTCTAGGAGGAGGACAGATCACAAGAGGCCTTGTGAGCCGCTGAAAGGACTTTTACTTCTGCTCTTCACGATACAGGAGCCCCTGGAGAGCTCTGAGCCTAGGAGGAACATGACTTGATACCTGACAAGCAGGGAGGGGTCACTGCTCTAGAAAAAGCTCTCACAGGAGAAGGTAGAAGTCAAATTTGTTTTTAACACGTGTTTAATCAACTCTGGTTTCCACTAATATGGTCAAGTTACCTTTGATTTACCTCCCTCCAAGTCAAGGTTCTGACTCAGGAAGACTCACTGAGTTTGGTTCTTAGCCTGAAGCAAGTGTGGGAGCTCATGGCTAAGAGACTCTAGTTTCTGATGTGAGATTTCAGGGGCCACAAAATGGTTAACAACAAAGATCCTGGAGTCACACCTCAGCTCTGCCACTTCTTGGCTGCTGACCACCTTGGCTTCCTCTCTGGGGGAATCGCTCCACATAAACTGGAGCGATTCTGAAGACTTCATACGAAAAAAAAAAAAGGAAAAATAGCTCATGATTAATTTTTTCTATTGATTACAAATTGAAATGACATTTTGGGCCGAGCACGGTGGCTGATGCCTGTAATCCCAGCACTTTGGGAGGCCGAGGAGGGCAGATCACCTGAGACCAGCCTGACCAACACAGAGAAACCCCATCTCTACTAAAACTACAAAATTAGCTGGGTGTGGTGGCACTTGCCTGCAATCCCAGCTACTTAGGAGGCTGAGGCAGGAGAATTGCTTGAAGCCTGGAGGCAGAGGTTGCCATGAGATGAGATTGCACCATTGCATTCCAGCCTGGGCAACAAGAGTGCAAAACTCCATCTCACACACACACACAAAAAGGCATTTTGGATATGCTGGATTAAATAAAATATCCAAGTTCATCTCATCTGCTCATTCTTCTGTTTTACATATGGCTGCCGGAACATCTGAAATTATCTCTGCAGCTTGCATTCTATTTCTATCAGGCCGCGCAGCCCGAGAGTTTTCAGCTCAGCGCCTGGAATCGAGCAGATAATTGACAAAATGAAACCAGGGGAGGAGCCTGCTCCGGGGCAGGAGGCAGAGAGGACCCCCAACCAAAAAAAAAAAAAAAAAAGAGCCCAGTTTGTGTTTTAGTGCTTATTTCCCCACATGCAAACCAAGGAAAGCAACTTATTTGGATATTATAAAATCTGAGGGCTGAGAGGCAGGGCATGGTGGCTCACATCTGTAATCCCAGCACTTTGGGAGGCTGATGTGGGCAGATCACAAGGTCAGGAGTTCAAGACCAGCCTGAACATGGTGAAACCATGTCTCTACTAAAAATACAAACATTAGCCGGGTGCGGTGGCGCGCGCCTATAGTCTCAGCTATTCGGGAGGCTAAGGCAGGAGAATCCCTTGAACCTGGGAGGCGGAGGATGCAGTGAGCCAAAATTGTGCCACTGCACTCCAGCTTGGGTGACGAAGCAAGACTCTGTCTCAAAAAACAAACAAACAAACAAAACCTGAGGGCTGGACCCATTCTGGAGGCTGTAAACCACTGCCTGCCTCTGACACGTGAGCTGTTAGCATCAAACCCTGCAGGTGTTTCCTGGGGTGGCTGCAATACAATACCACCAACTGGGTGGCTTATACAACAGAAATGCTTATCTCAGAATTCTGCAGGTTGAATATCTGAGATGAAGGCATCGGCAGCGCTGGTTCCCTCCAAGGGCTGTAGGAAGAATCTGTTCCCGGCCTCCCCACTGGCTCTGGTGGTTTGCTGGGAATCTCCGGCTTTCCTTAGTTTGTAGGTACAACACCTCCACCTCTGCCTTCCTCTTCACAGGGCATTCTCCCGGTGTGCGTGTCTGTCGCTATGTCTGTCCAAATCCCCCCTTTTTATAAGAACACCAGTCATACTGAGATACTGAGTTCAGGCTAACATCTGCAACGATGATCCTATTGCATTTTTTGTTTGTTTGTTTGTTTGAGACAGAGTCTCACTAGTCTTACTCTGTCGCCCAGGCTGGAGTGCAGTGGCATGATCTCAGCTCACTATGCAACCTCCGCCTCCCAAGTTCAAGCAATTCTCCTGCCTCCACCTCCCAAGTAGCCGGGATTTCAGGTGCCCGCCACCACACCCGGCTAATTTTTGTACGTTTAGTAGAGATGGGGTTTCACCATGTTGGCCAGGCTGGTCTCAAACTCCCGACCTCAAGTCCCAGCCTCCCAAAGTGCTGGGATCACAGGCGTGAGCCACCGCGCCTGGCCGGATGATCCTATTTCTAAACAAGGTCACATTCTGAAGTATTTAGGGTTAAGACTTCCATGTATGAACTTGGGGGTGACAGGGAGACACAATTCAACCCAGAGCATCCTTTTCCATTGCTCCTTGCTCAGAAATCTACAGGAATTTGCTTCCTTTGTCAGGATCCCGGCATGGCCCACTCAAACAGGATTATTTGAAGAGAGTCTAACAAAGGGGCTGGTTACAAAGGTATGTACTGGATTTAGAAAGGCAACAGGGACACTGCGGTACCCCAGGGCTCAGGCCAGTGGGAGGGGTGGTCTTACGGCCTCAGCCTGAAGAGATAAAGGGAGCGGGCAGTTACGTAAGGCAGAGAGGCAGCAGGACTGGAGCTGTGTGCGGCCTTCCAGACCACAGTGTGACCCACGGGAGGCTGCTCGCAGCAGGTATGCACACTTTCCGTATGTGTATTGTGGAAGAAAACTAAATCTCACCCAAATCACTAAGCCAACGGGAAAAGTCAAGCCGGGAACTGTGTAGGGCGAACCTGCCTCCCATTCTGTTCCTAAAGAAGATAGCTACAAAGATTGGCCGGGCTCGGTGGCTCATGCCTGTAATCCCAGCACTTTGGGAGGCCGAAGCAGGCGGATCACCTGAGGGCAGGAGTTGGAGATCAGCCTGGCCAGCACAGAGAAACCCCGTCTCTACTAAAAATACAAAAATTAGCCAGGCGTGGTAGCACACGTCTATAATCCCAGCTACTTGGGAAGCTGAAGCAGGAGAATCACTTGAACCCGGGAGGCAGAGGTTGCAGTGAGCTGAGATCATGTCACTGCACTCCAGCCTGGGCGACAGAGTGAGACTCTGTCTCGGAAAAAAAAAAAATCTACAAGAGTTAAAAAGAAAAGAAAAAAGCTACATACCTCCCTCACAATTTGCCCACAAGGAAATTCTCTGTGGACAAAGGGCAGGCAGAGCTCAGAGTCATCTCTCTGCTCATATGAGACAAATGCCCATCTGATTGCTTCCTTTAACCTACTCTTTCACTCAGACAGACTGTGGCATAAGTGACTATTCCTATAAATCGTGCATTCAGCAAAAGACTAATCAGAAACTTGAAAGAATGAAACTGTTTGTCTCTTACTTACCTATGACCTGGAGGCCCCCTCCCCACTTCAAATTGTCCCACCTTTTCGGACCCAACCAGTGTACATCTAACATATATTGACTGATATCGCATGTCTTCCTAAAATGTATAAAATCAAGCTGTGTCCCAACCACCTTAGGCCCATGTCATCAGGACATCCTGAGGTTGTGTCACAGACACATCCTGAACCTTGCTAAAATACACTTTCTAAATTCACTGAGACCTGTCTCAGATACCTTTTGGTTTACGGTGTTATGCTAAAATAAAAGGTTATAAAGTGAACGCCAGAAGGCATACGAAAGAGAAATTTTAAATGATACGACATTCTGGAAAAGGCATAGCTAGAAGCAGCGAAAAGATCAGTGGTCACCAGGGGTTGAGGAGGGAGGGGAGAGGAATGAATGAGCGGGGCACAGAGATTTTTAGGGGCAGTAAAACTATTCTGTGTGATTCTGTGATGGTGAAGGATGACATGACATAATCCACTTGTCAAAACCCATGGAATATGCAACACAGAGTGGACCCTCATGTAAACTTGCTGTGGGCTTCAGTGAATAATCACGGTCACATTGGTTTAGGCAATATATGGTACAGATGTGGCATACTAATATATATATGCATATGTATTAGTATATACTAAATAGTATGTGGCATACTAATATATATATGAATATATACAGCATATATATAGAGTATATATACTGTAGATAGTACTTAGGTATTTACGGTACAGAGGTGACCTATTAATGTAAGATGTTAAAATAGGGGAAACTGCAGGGTCGGGGTAAAGAGAAATCTTTACTGTCTGCTTAATTTTCCATAAACCTCAAATTGCTCTTAACAAAGTCTATTATTTATTTATTTAGAAACAGAATCTCACTCTGTTGCCCAGGCTGAGGTGCAGTAGTGTGATCTTGGCTCACTCCAACTTCAACTACTGGGTTCAAGCAATTCTCCTGCCTCAGCCTCCCTACCAGCTGGGATTACAAGTGCGTGCCACCATGCCCAGCTAATTTTTGGGTTTTTTGGGGTTTTTTTGGTTTTTTTGTTTGTTTGTTTTGAGACGGAGTCTCGCTCTGTTGCCCAGTCTGGAATGCAGTGGCACGATCTTGCTCACTGCAACTTCCAACTCCCAGGTTCAAGCAATTGTCCTGCCTCAGCCTCCCTAGCAGCTGGGATTACAGGTGTGCGCCACCATGCCCGGCTCATTTTTGTTTTTGTTTGTTTGTTTTTTGAGACAGAGTCTTGCTCTGTCACCGAGGCTGGAATGCAGTGGCACGATCTCAGTTCACTGCAAGCTCTGCCTCCTGGGTTCACGCCATTCTTCTGCCTCAGCCTCCCGAGTAGCTGGGACTACAGGCACCCACCACCATGCGTGGCTAATTTTTATATTTACTTATTTATTTATGTATTTATGTATGTATGTATGTATGTATGTATTTATTTATTTATTTATTTATGTATTTTGAGACAGAGTCTTGCTCATGTATGTATGTATGTATGTATGTATGTATTTTGAGACGGAGTCTTGCTCTGTTACCCAGGCTGGAGTGCAGTGGCGCAATCTCAGCTCACTGCAAGCTCTGTCTCCCGGGTTCACGCCATTCTGCCACCTCAACCTCCCCAGCAGCTGGAACTACAGGTGCATGCTGCCACGCCCAGCTAATTTTTTTTTTTTTTTTTTTTGTATTTTTAGTAGAGATGGGGTTTCACCGTGTTAGCCAGGCTGGTCTCAATCTCCTGACCTCAGGTGATCTGCCCGCCTCAGCCTTCCAAAATGCTGGGATTACAGGCGTGAGCCACCGTGCCCGGCCCACTCTGAATTGTTTATATACCTATATTCTCTGCTGACTCCAAACCGGCTGCTTCTCCTGCTAACCTCACCCAGCTGACCCAGGGGCATCTGGGGTCTCACTCCTTCACTCCTTATCTGGGAAAATCCACTCTCTGGGAGATGAGAAGGGTGAAGCCGAGAGAAGCACGTGACTCTTAGATCCCACTGGGAGCTAAGGTTGGAGCCGGGATTGGGACCACGGTCCTTGTCTGTTCAGTTTCTATTGGCCTTTGAGAAGCTGCCCCTTCATCTTGAATGGCCCATAGCTCCTCGAGGTCCTGACTACCTGACCTTGACATTTACCACATATCCAGCTGGGAGGATGGAGAAGATGGGACGCCAGGGGACTCTTGATTGGCAGCCTCCGAAGTGCAAGAGCCGGCCGAAAGCCGCGGGGAGGACGTGCTTTCCCAGATCCTGCTGTCTGCGTGGGTTGTCACACGTTTGGGATTTGACAGGCAATTCCTTAGTTCAGTGGGTTTTGTAAGTCTGTATACGTATCTGGTCTATTTGGCCACATTTCTATGCTTTAAACAAAGACAAAATAATAACAGCTTCTATATGTGGTGATGGAGGAAATCGCTCAAAAGCTTCTTTATATGACTATCATTTGAGGTCAAAGGAGAGACGCTATCACCTACATTTGACCAGGAGACACTGAGGACCAGGAACATCAGGGGACTTATCTGCCATCAGACAGCTCATTGGAAGCACAGACAGTCATGGACGCCTGGGGGTGGCCTGCCCAGCCCTGCCCCAGACCCATGGTAACCACAGTACATGTTTTTTGCCACACGGATAGGAAAACAGAGAAAGCCCATCAATACACAGACAGAAAAATAAGAAAACAGCATGAGGCTAGGCACAGTGGCTCACGCCTGTAATCCCAGGACTTTGGGAGGCTAAGGGGGATAGTTTACTTGAGGCCAGGAGTTTGAGACCAGCCTGGCCAATGTGGCAAAACCCCGTCTCTAAAACTACAAAAAAAAGCTGGGTGTGGTAGTGTACACACCTGTAATCCCAGCTACTCAGGAGGTTGAGGCACGAGAATCACTTGAACCTGAGAGGCAGAGGTTACAGTGAGCCGAGATTGCGCCACTGTACTCCAGCCTGGGCAACAGAACAAGACTCTGTCAAAAGACAGAGGAGAGGGGGAGGGGAGGGGAGGGAAAGGGAGGGAGAAAGAGAGAAAGAAAGAAAGAGAGAGAGAGAGAAAGAAAGAAGGAAAGGAAGGAAGGAGGGAGGGGAAGGGGAAGGGGGAAAAGAAAGAAAAAGAAGAAAGAAAAGAAAGAGAAGGAAAGAAAGAAAGAGAGAAAGGAGAGAGAGGGAGGGAAGGGAAAAGAAACGAAAGGAGATAAAGGAAGAAAGAAAAAAGAAAAGAAGAAAGAAAGAAGAAAAGAGGAACAAAGAAAGAAAGAAAAAACAGCATGAGAAGCAGAGACAAGCATATCAGCGAGGAAAGGGGGTGCTGTGTTTCCTGTGCCCCAGTTCTGCTCCCACGACTTCCTGGGGCTTGACTGTTGAGGACCAAGGGTTCCTGGCCAAACCTGCATCTTTAAGGGTAACTCTCCTATTTGCTTACTCCAGATGACACTGGTTTCTGTTTCTGTGAATTGATAAGCAAAGCTGTCCAATTCAGCTGGGGTTAAACTGAGACCTGTGGCCTCGGCATCCTGAACTCTGTCCATCAGCCACGCCCGCTGTGCCTAGCCGAGGAGGGAAGAACATTGCAGCGCCTCTCCAGGACTCCTCTCCCCTCCTAGCACCACTCCCGCAGATGGGAGCAGAGTAGCCGCTCCCTCCCTCCTGCATAGCAGGAGGCTACCAGGGATTTGACCAAGATCACAACAACCCAATCTCGGAAAGAAACCCTGAGAATGTGCATTCTGGGCCCTGCCTTGGCTGAAGGCAATCCGGATATGCTTTGCTGACTGAAGTCACCGAGGGGTATTTGCTGAAAACAAAAACAAAGGCCAGTGATTTGGGCCTGTCCCTGGATGACCCTTAGGAATGTGCATTCCTTGGCTCACTCACTCCCACAGCCCCACTGAGACCCTCCTAGTCTCCTACGCAGGGTGCTGCTGACAGCAGCAGGCTGGAGGTCCTGATGCTTTTGTTTTTTTGTTTGTTTGTTTGTTTGTTTTTTTGTTTGTTTGTTTGAGTGACAGAATCTCACTCAGTCGCCCAGGCTGGAGTGCAGTAGCATGATCTCGGCTCACTGCAACCTCCGACTCCCAGGTTCAAGCGATTCTCCTGCCTCAGCCTCCCAAGTAGCTGGGATTACAGGTGTGTGCCACTGTGCCCGGCTAGTTTTTTGTATTTTTAGTAGAGATGGGGTTTCACCATCTTGGCCAGGCTGGTCTTGAACTCCTGACTTCAGGCGATCCGCCCGCCTTGGCCTCCTAAAGTGCTGAGATTACAGGCTTGAGCCACCACGCCTGGCCCTGATGCATTTTCACAGCCCGCACCAACCCGAAGGTTGATAAGGCCGGGCAAGCACCTCATCCCTGCAAGCCATGTTCCAGACCACAAGATGCTAGGACAGCAGGAACCACACAGCCACTTGGCTTCAAGGGCTTAACACTTTGGGTAACTGAGTCGGCTGGAACTTGCCTGCTGTACCTACTGGTGATACTGTCCTCTCCAAACCAAATCCCCTCCTGGGTCCCCCTGGGGCTATCTGTCCACTGTCTTACATTGTTCAGCAAAAAGGGCTCCCTTTGAGTTCACTGACAGAGTAACTGGACGAGTGGAACATTTTCAGAAAGATCTGGTTTTTGAGGCCAGAGTAGGATGACCCTGTGGGGGCTGTCCAGGGAGCAACTAAGGCAGACCCCTCGGTGAGGTTGCCTTAGGTGAAGCTTGCAGTTGGCTTGGCACCAGAAAGCCAGACCACAGTGCCCATAAGAGCTGGCACCTGGCTCCTGGACACTGATAATGGTGAGAAAGGTGACACCCCAGTGACTCAACTCTAAGAGACAAGTTAAACATGCAGTGAACTGTGGCACACAGGACATGCACCGACTCATCAACAGCAGGACAGTTTTCACTTGCATGAAATCTGAGACCTCAGTAAGCCTCTGCCCAGGAACACGGCCCTCTCAGGTATAAACACATGCAAAATGTTCACTTGACCAGTAAGCAAATAACGCAAATTAAAGCAATAAGGAGATGTTGTTTTGCCCAGCAAATTGAAAAACATTTTTTTTAAATGAGAATAAAAAATGTTGGGGGCCAGGCACGGTGGCTCACGCCTGTAATCCCAGCACTTCGCCAGGCCGAGATAGGTGGATCACCTGAGGACAGGAGTTTGAGACAAGCCTGGCCAACATTGTGAAACCCCATCTCTACTAAAAATACAAAAATTAGCCGGGTGTGGTGGCGTGCGCCTGTCATCCCAGCTACTTGGGAGGCTGAGGCAGGAGAATCACTTGAACCTGAAGGTGGAGGTAGCAGTGAGCTGAGATCATGCCACTGCACTCCAGCCTGAGTGACACAGCGAAATTCCATCTCAAAACAAACAAACAAAAGCAATGGGAAAGGTGTGGCTGCACCTGTACTCTCTGCTAATGGTGCCAGGCAGCTGGCACCATTAAGGCATTCAGGGGTTTAAAAAAAGGATAGACTTGGCTGGGCTCAGTGGCTCACGCCTGTAATACCAGCACTTTGGGAGGCCAAGGTGGGCAGATCACCTGAAGTCAGGAGCTCGAGATCAGCTTTGTCAACATGGTAAAACCCCATCTCTACTAAAAATACAAAAATCAGCCGGGCATGGTGGTGGACACCTGTAATCCCAGCTACTGTGGAGGCTGAGGCAGTAGAAGAGCTTGAACCCAGGAGGCGGAGGTTGCAGCGAGCTGAGATCGCGCCACTGCACTCCAGCCTAGGCAGCAGAGCAAGACTCCGTCTCAAAAAAATAAAAAAAGCATAGACTTTCACCTTGTGTTTCCACCCCAAATAAAATAACCAGAGGTTTCCACAGACTTTCCATGTGTAAGGATATTCAGCTCAGCACTGCCTACATACAAAAATAAAAGGAAACAACCCACCCTTCTAACAACAGGGGATGGGTCCAATTCATATATCTATAAAATGACCTATTCTCAAGGCCATTTCAAGTTAAATCCTCTGACAACTCTAATGACAGGAAATGCTCCCAATTCAGTAACAGAAAAAAATCATTTTGCGAATGTACAGTATAATATCAATCTGTTTAAATATACATATATGTAAGAATACAACTAGAATAAAATATAGCAAAATTTTAATAGCAAGGGGATTCTGGATACCTTTTATTTTCTTCATGATACTTTTGGCATTTCCCCAGTCTAATAACAGGAGCCTGTTATTTTTTATCAACAGGAACATAAAGCTGCTTTTATTTTCTCAAAGAAGAAAAAGAAATAGAGTCACCTGGGAGAAAGGACCAGTGTGACCTTCAGGCAAGCACCGGGTTTGTCCCTTAGGCTGAAATACCATTTATGCTGTCAGTATGACAAGAACTCCTCATTCCTCTGACCAACCCAGGCCCTCACAGGGTCTGACATCAGAAAACAGAAGTGGAGCTTCGGGGAGATGGGGAGCGGCTCCCCCAGCAAGCCCCAAGTCAGGCCTGGTAAGCTGATGGGGTTAAATGATGTGACCTGCCTGCCATGATGCCCTTCCTAGACAGGATGGTGCCTTCAGGGTCTGCCCCATGGGGCACCCAAGCCCCTGAATGCTCAGATGCTCCAGACGCTCTTTAGTGGATCTTTTCTGGGAAGCTGTCTCCACCCAGGAGCCAGGGTTCACCACAGACCCAAGGCACGACATGTGGTTCTGTTTAATTCCGCCCCAGTCCATCCTTCCTCCCAGCCTTGCCCTCCCTACACCTCCATGCTTCAAGGTCGTAAAGCAAGAGAATCAGCTCGAATCTCTTTCCTAGTGCTGTAGGCTGTGACCTTCAGGCTACACGTGGCTGCGGCTAGAAAGGGAGGTGCCAGAGGGTGCCTGGGTGAATGCAGCCTCCCACCTTGACACATTCCAAGTGCCCCTCCTGTGATACACTCCCAGGCATACTGTGGCCTTGTCAGCTGCTCTGTGCCCCTCCAAAGCCAAGGCCAGAGTCCAATGACCCCTACCAAGCCTCATGCCCACTGGCCTCGGTTTCTCAAACCCAGCGGCATTTTCTCCCTATGGCCCAGGACCAGGGCTAGGGACAGCATGTGTAAAGTCCTTCCACACTGTGACAGCATTTCAGGCCCAGGAGCCCAGAGCCCCAGTGCACCCAAGAGCTCTGCCCTCCCAAATGCACAGAGACTACGGCCCCCTGAACTCCAGCAGAGGGGTCTTTGAGGTCACCTCCCCTGGGGCCCTCGACTCCCTAACTTTTAAAACCAGGTCAATCTCCCCTTTCCTAAAACTGTAGAACTTCAGACTTGGAAGGAGCCTTATGATCTTCCTACCTACACTCTTTGTTCATAAGAGAAAAATCTAAGGCACAGAGGACAGGCAGCTTATCCACAGTCCCAAAGTGAGTGAGGTACTGCACCACAGAGCCAGGGAAAAGCCCCAGCTCTCTCATGCATAGGAATCCCCTGGAGATGTGGAGCTTGCTAAAATGCAGATCCCCTGGCCTCAGCCCCCTACCTGCAGGCCCTCATTCAATCGTAGATCTAGGGGCCTGTGAATCAATCTGCACTTCACACAAGCTCCCCTGGAGATTCTCATGCAGGTGGTAACACTTGGAGAAACACCATGGTGCTCCTTTTGTGTCTTTATCTCCTGCCCACTTCGCTGTGCTGCTATGCAGAGAAGATAATGTGATGACATGAAAGGCTTTGAAGATCACTGCCAGGTGAAGACAGTGTCCTTGCACTGCTTCCTGGTTTCCTCTGAGCCCTCCTCACTCTCTCGCTCTGCCTTGGCTTCCAGATCTGGAGCCCTTTCTAATACTTAAAAAGAGATCAGCTGGGCATGGTGGCTCATGCCTATAATCCCAGCACTTTGGGAGGCTGAGGCACGATCACCTGAGGTCGGGAGTTCGAGACCAACCTGACCAACATGGTGAAACTCCGTCTCTACTAAAAATACAAAATTAGCTGGGTGTGGTGACGCATGCCTGTAATCCCAGCTACTGGGGAGGCTGAGGCAGGAGAATCGCTTGAACCTGGGAGGTGGAGGTTGCAGTGAGCCGAGATTGTGCCACTGCACTCCAGCCTGGGCAACAACAGTAAAACTCCATCTCAAAAAAAAAAAAAAAAAAAGAGATCATCACTGTCCTTTTGGCGATACACTGTCCTAAACTGCCTGGAACCCCACTGTCTCATGGGAGAACCACCAGACTAGGCCGCTGTCACCCAAACGGATCAGTGATGTCGGGGGCGGGGCGTGCTGGGGATACTCTCATTCTCCCTTTTTTTTTTTTTTTTTTTTTGAGACAGAGTCTCACTCTGCCACCCAGGCTGCAGTGCAGTGGCACAATCTCGGCTCACTGCAACCTCCGCCTCCCAGGTTCAAGCAATTCTCCTGCCTCAGCCTCCCGAGTAGCTGGGATTATACGTGCCCACTACCATTCCCAGCTAACCTTTTTGTATTTTTTTAGTAGAGATGGGGGCCTCATCATGTAGGCCAGGCTGATTTCGAACTCCTGACCTCAAGTGGTCTGCCCGCCTAGGCCTCCCAAAGTGTTGGGATTATAGGTATGAGCCACTGCGCCTGGCTTCATTCTTGTTTTCTATGCCTATCAGAAAGAATTGGGTGTGGGTTCAACACTCCTGAATTCAAGCTCACCTCAGCCACTATGTAACCTGTGCAAACCTCTTCACTTCTTTGTACCTCTTTTGGTTTCTTGTTGGGTAAGCCGTAGGTAAAGGTATCTGCTAGGCACTGCTGTTGTATTAAAAGAGACAGCACTTGTAAACTACAAGGCGGCTTGTACCCATAAGGTAGGGTGGTAGGGTTGCCAGATAAAATACAGGATCCCCAATTCATGTTAAATTTCAGAAAAATAATAAATAATGTTTTGGATAAGTCCCAAATATTACATGGGACCTGCTTATACTAAAATATTATCTGTCATTTATCTGAAATTCAACATTAATTGGGCATCTTGGGTGTTTTGGTTTGTTGCATTGTTGTGTTTTGGTTTTTGCTGATTGGCTGCTGGGTATTCTGGCATCCCTTGGCCCTCGTCCCACCAGCAAGGCAGTTCCCCCTCAGTCCTCAGACGCAGATTCCCCTAGCCCCTGGACCATGGAAAAGCCTGGACGGAGGGTACCACTGGGCCTTGACAGCCTTTTCTTCCTCCCCTCTGCTGCATGCTCTGGGGCTGAGTGCTCCCCATCAGCCCTGTGGCCACAGGGGGAGGCTCACCTGGCAGACAGCACAATGTCTGCAACTGTCACAGCTAGACAAGGTCACAGGGAGAACGCTCTGGGCTCTGTCTTGCTTATCTGGGGGACAAGGGGACAGGGAGGCAAGGGAAAGCAAGGGCAGGCTCCTCTTTGCTCCTTCCTTCAATTTCCTCCCCTGGAAGAGGCAGAAGGACTGCCTAGAAAGCCCTGGAACTTGTACCCTAGTGGAGCCTGGTTTTCTCTGGCAGGAAGTGGGTGGTCCTCATGGAGGAGGTGCTTTGAGCCAGGAGATCCTGGTGCACCCCCAGCTCTGGGTTTAACTCTCTTGTGTGATCTAAGGCAAACCACATCACTTCTTTAGTCAAAACAGGATAATAACAACAGCGCCAATTAAAACACTGATCTAGTACACACCGTAAGCCAAGCATGTTCTCGGTCCTTTATAAATAATGCCCTTTTAACCCTCCTAACAAGCCTAGAAGGTGGGTACTGTATCAGCCCCATTTTACAGGTGAGGAAACGGGTACAAAAAGATCACACAATCAGTAAGAAGTAGAGGCAGGATTTGAAGGCAAGCAGCTTGGCGCCGGTCTGAGCTCTGAGCTGTCTCGGTGAAAACTAAAAAAAAGCACAAATGCAGGAGGAGGGAGGGGGCAATGAACACCTATTGAGCACCTACTACACGCTAAGCAAGACAGTGTCCTTTACAG
This sequence comes from Piliocolobus tephrosceles, assembly GCF_002776525.5. NCBI lineage: Eukaryota > Metazoa > Chordata > Mammalia > Primates > Cercopithecidae > Piliocolobus > Piliocolobus tephrosceles. The sequence continues at coordinate 208,747,025 of NC_045434.1, read as the reverse complement.
AGATGATCTCATTTAAATCTCACAGCAAGCACAGCAGAGGACCCCATTACCACATTCTGAATCCAGATGCAGAGAAACTGAGGCTTGGAGAGGTCAGGGACTTGCCTAGGATTATAAACCTGAGTCCAAACCTGAACGTGGGTCTCACTTCAAGGTATGTGCTGGGACCTCCACCACCCACCCTGCATCTGGCTCACAGTTTAGGAGACACTCTTGGGCCACACAGCATGGACAGCGGCAGTGAGACCAGAGCTGCTCGTGGCACTGCAACCTGCGAGGTGCCCTGGAGCTGCGTCTATCCCCTCCCTACTGGCTGAGACAAAGCCACACCCCCAACCCCTGTTTCCAGGGCCCTGGACACGGCTCCTTGCTCTGAACCTGTCCATCCTTTCTCCAGTCTTTCCCATCTTAGTCCAGTTTCTTCCCCACATCACAGAGAGCAGGAGGAGGAACATTTTGCTTCCATTGCTCTTATTACTCTCACCCACATCACCTTGTTTGGATCCCGACAACCACTGGGTCAGATGGACTACACAGCATTACCCATATCCTGATTTCACTCAAAGGGAAGGTGAAGCTTAAAAAAGTGGAGTGACCCGGCCGGGTGCGGTGGCTCACGCCTGAAATCCCAGCACTTTGGGAAGTCGAGGTGGGTGGATCACAAGGTCAGGAGATCAAGACCATCTGGCTAACATGGTGAAACCCCATCTCTACTGAAAATACAAAAAATTAGCTGGGCATTGTGGCAGATGCCTGTAGTCCCAGCTACTCGGGAGGCTGAGGCAAGAGAATGGCTCGAACCCGGGAGGCAGAGCTTGCAGTGAGCCGAGATCATGCCACTGCACTCTAGCCTGAGTGACAGAGCAAGACTGTCTAAAAAAAAAAAAAAAAAACTGGAGTGACCCACCCAGAGTCCCCCAGATTTTAGGCCAGGACTTAAACCCATGTCTTCAGACTCCAAATCCAGGGCTCTTTGGAGATCTTAGAGGTCAACTCAAGTATTCTAGAGATGAGGAAACTGAGGCCTAGATGGGACAAGCAGTCTGTTCAAGGTCACAGCCACCATGGCAGAACCGAGACAAACCCACAGCTCCTGATTTCATAACACCTTGCCTTCACTTGGAAGACAACTGGAGCCAATAAACCAACCCAACCAACAACAGGGATGAATAGTTCCAACCCCGCTGAAAACGAAAGGCAGAAGCAAGCAGAATTGAGGTGCACCCCATCCCACCATGAGCTCTTCATCCGGTCACTCCTGCCTCCAGGACCGAGTCTACTGGTGGGGAGGGTCTGGGGAGCCAGACAAGTGGATGAGGACACAGTTTAAAGATGGGGACTCTGCACCCTGCAGGCCAGATCGTTTTCGGAATTTCAGCCAGCCTGGGCTGACAGTGCTGGCTCAGGGGCCTGCATTTGCTGGGGAGTGAGCACCCCGAAGCATGGGGTGTGTTTGATGACAGTTGGGAATGAAGATACGAATGCAGGAGTTCAGCACACAGATGAACAACATCCTTGATTTCTCCATAAATGGGGGGAAAAAAGATATTCTGAAGCTAAATCTGCATGTATGTGACCTTTGATGACGTGTGCCTTGCAGCTGTGGTTCCAATTCTGCTGAAATCTTGGGAGCAAGGTGGGAGACAGAGTTCAGCTCTGAGAGGTCACTGCGGGCACTGGTGCTCACAGGGTCACAAGTGGAAGGCTGGAATCCACTTGGGGGAAGGACACCCACCTGCCACCTCACTCTGGGCACTCATCCCTGTGGATGCTGGGGTCCCCTCCTTCTCAGCTCCACCCCTGCTCCCTTCCTGTGGGTCTTAATGGGGCCCCTTAACTCCCTCTGCCCTGGTGTTCCCGTCTGCCAAGCGGGTATGTATGCCCATGCTGCCATTGGAAGGGTGCACCAGGAAAGCAAAGGGGGCACCAGCCCACTACATTTTGGTCCAGCTTTTTCACATCTGGCTGAAAAGCCACAGAGAACTACAAATCATTACTGCATCATTGGCTCTTAATGGGCTGCCATTATTCCTCATCAGAAATCTTCCTCACCCGTATTAGACAGAAGAGCAAACTGGAGCTGAGAAGCTGAGAGGCCAGGTTAGGCTCGGGAGGCTGCTGGAGAGCCCTTGTAACTGGCTGACTCCCCGTGCACGGTACTGAGAATAGGGCCTTTTTCCATACAGTAGGCTGCGTTCTGCTTATCAGAGACCTACAAGTAATCCACACCCGCCAGTCCTAGGACCCAAAGCCCAGGGAGATGATCCGGGGCATCCCGAGAACGTGAAGGTCCCTAACTTGGGAAAGTGAGTTACTGGAGGAACAGGGGAAGAAGTCCAGCCTCGGGGTTCAGAAACTCCAAAGAATTCCAGATGTGTCCCTCTCCACCCACTTCCTCAGCGGAGACCCAGGAAAAGTTCAGGATCCCCCAAGCTTCCTCTTCCAAACTCAACCCAAGGCTCCTCGCACCTGGGGTGGCCTCTCCCTGGCCCCCTCCCTCCCCCAGCCCAGCCGGCCCGGCTCACCTTTGGGCAGTTTGGATGCGTTTTCCTGGATCCAGGAGAAGAGGTGGGCGAAGTCACAGTCGCAGAGCCAGGGGTTCCCGTCCAGACGCAGGGAGCGCAGCGCGGGCAGCGCGGCCAGGGCAGCCACGCTGAGGCTGCGCAGGTTGTTGTCGTTGAGCTCCAGCACCTGCAGCGACTCCAGGGTCTCGAAGGCGGCCTCGTGCACGCCCGCCAGGTTGTTGTTAGCCAGACTAAGCTTCACCAGCCTCCCAGCCGAGCGGAAGGTGCCGGCGCCCAGCTGGGTCAGGTTGTTGTAGCTGAGGTCGAGGAATACGAGCTTGGCCGAGCCGCTGAACGTGCCCTCCTCCAGCGAGCGCAGCGAGTTGTTCCTGAAGTCCAGGTAGACCAGGTCGCCGTAGAAGATGAAGAAGTCCTCGGGGATCTGCTGGATGCGGTTGCCGGCCACCAGCAGCTTGCGCACGTCCAGGGGGAAGGGGTCGGGCACGCTGGGCAGCCCGCGGTCGCGGCAGTCCACGGTGTGCGGGTCGGTGCAGGCGCAGCCCGCGGGGCACGCGTGCCCGGGCGCGAGCAGCAGCAGGAGGCTGCAGAGACCCAGCGCCGCGGCGGCGCAGGCTGGGGCGCGGGGGCGCATGGCCGGGGGGCCCGCGCCGGCCGCGGCGACACCGAGGCGGCTCTCGGAGCGAGTCCTGGCGCGGGGCGGCGCGAGACGGCGCGAGGCGGCGCGGTGAGGCACTGGCTGCCGGGCGCCAGGAGCCGGAGGGCGGCCCGGGCGGGGAGGGCGTGCGCCCCGGCGCGCGAGGACTCTGGTGCGCGGCGCAGGACTGGGGGAGCCCGGACAGTAGGGATGGAGAGGGGAGGGGCGGGGAGGGAGGGGCGAGGGACTCACCAAAGGATTTCCCTGGACAGGAAATTAACCTGCTAGAAAAATCCCTTGGGAGAGGCAGGAGCAGTAGTGGGGGCCGAGTGGCCGTCGCCAAAACGCGGCCCCTCCCTGGCAGCTGATTTCCGAGATCGGGAAGTAAGACGCCGCGCGCACTGGGCCGGCTGCACTTGACGTCTTAAGTTCAGTTACCAAGCCCAGGAGCGGTTTCCTTAAGGCGTGTCCCGGGCGTGCGCCCTGCCCCCTCGCGCCCGCCTGGTGCCAAAGCACGCTCCCTGCACGCCACCCCATGTCGCCAAAGGGAGTGGGACCTGGGTCACTCTGACTCTGCTCCGGGGGCAATCCCCGCAGTCTCTCGGGTGCCGCGCCAGGGGCTGCTGGTCTGAATTTGGGCGGGGTTCCAAGGAGAGACAGATAGTGGCTGGTCTTCCCTTTTCCCTCCCCCACCTGCACTTGAACCATCTTAGGCAGGAGGGTGAGTGAGGCAGGTGGTTGCCAGGGCCCCCGCTGTGGCCCAAAGGAAGGCCAGGGCCAGTCAGCACTTTCCATGCTGGCCCCGAACTTCTGGATGGAACTGGCATCCACGCAAGGATCAGCTGCTGGTCTGACAGGTCCAGCCGCTGAGGCTCTGAGGCCTGGAGTCACCAGGTCTGGCTTCCAAGCTGTGTGGCCTCAGACCAGTGCCTCTGCCTCTCTGAACCTGGTAGCTCCATTTGTGAAATGGCAAAGGGTAATATATATCTCACCAGCTTTGAGGGAGGACCAAGAAGTCAAAAATAAAGTTCAAAAATTATCTTTTCCTCTCTCCCTCTCAAAACCCCACCTTGGATAGCCTAGGGAGGCGGTCAGGAACGTGCCAAGGCTGAGATGAAAGGACAGTGAAGAACTGCTGATATCAGTCTCCGACACTGGCAGGAAAATTCCCTCTTTACCACTCCCATGCCAAACTCCTTTCCTTCTCATTCTAGAAACTTCGGTATGGGGAGGGGTCCCCACAGAGCTACCAAGAGATTGTCCTGCTGTTGGCTATTTTGGTCCAAATGCCCTGGAACTGACAGACTCCCACTAGACCAAAATAACCCAGAGAACAGCTGTTGGGCAGCAGGCCCCCAGAGACCCTGCCCTGGCCCCTGGCCTTGCTGGGGATTGGTGGAGCCTCGGATTCTGAAGCCATAAAGCTAAGCCCTCGGCCTTCTTCCAAAGGTACAGGCCGACTTGATGCCTCTGAGCCATGGGATGAAAGCACTGATCCACTGGGATGGAGCCAAGGGCTCAACAGATGAGCATATTTGCAGGAGCCCTGGGGAAGAGGCGGGGGAGACCCAGGGGGAAGCTTTGAGGCACCTGGAGTCCTGCAGCTCTTCCCCTACTTACATTCCAGGCCACTAAGCCAGACCTCCCTGAGTTCTCCATCTCTGTCTCCACTCTCCCAGGGTGCCCAATTTGCCATTGCCATCCCCAGCTTCAAGGGCTCAGCTTCCCCACCCCGGTCTCATGCTCTTACAGAGGCAGGTGCCCGGGGGAGTGGTCTGAATGCTCCCAGAGTGGATGAAAATGCTTCTGCCTACATAAATGATGCATAAATTACAGAAGAGTCACACAAAGTGCAGGCAGGTGGCAGAATAAACACATCTCCCACCCTTGCAACTCTGCAAAAGCAGCCTGAACCGAACTGCTGCACTCTGCCAGTCTCAGGCTTGGTTTTGGCTGCTCCCTCCTGTACTGAGGGGAACCTATTACTGGTTTGAGCCCTTAGCGTCATTGTTTCATGACCCCCACATTTGGCTGGGCTGCCATCTTGCATGTGCGTGCCATGTATCTGTATGGCTGAGTGTGTACACAAGCCCTGTCTGCCAAGTGGTCTGGTTGGCTGGAGCACTGGCCTATATGAATCAAGACCCTGGGTCTGGTCCTGGCCCCACCATTAGCCACAGAATCTTTCACAAGCCACTTGATCTCTCTGGGGACTTCTCAGCCCGGGTCCCCAGATACTATGAAGAGGAAGTCTTTTCAAAATTTAAAAAAGTCTGGTGAAAATGAGGCCTTTATCTCCGAGGAGTTCTCCCGTATTAAATTCTGCAATTCTTGGCAGTGAACTTAATGGTAGCGCTAGTCCTTTTGTGCAGAACTGGCATTCATAGGTGACTTTAAGAAAAACAGAGATGAATTTCTACTTAATAAATGCAAGTATTTAGTTGGCAACGGCTTGCAAAACAGGGGAATGCATGGTAGTAAAATATTAAGAGGGGCTCTTGGTAACAAACCTGTTGAGAAATACCACTCCTAGCCTTGATTTCCTCATCCTGAAACTAAGGAAAAAATGCCTTTCTTCTTCCTTTCCACAGATAACGTGAGGGCCACATGGAGACGTATTTGTATGGCAACATGATTTGAAAGGTCTTCGGAGAAATATTGCAGATAAAAGTGGCCACAAATCTTGCCATGGCAGGAATGACTTGTTTCCTCGAGTGTCCCCCAAAGTTCCTTGGATCCAAATGTAACCATTCTTTTCATTCATATCAGCAGAACTAGACATGGTTGGGCCTTGTGGGGAGCAAGGGAGGTATCTCAGATTCCAGAGCTCTCATCCCTTGGGGGAAATGCAAGCTTCGCCACCTCTCATTTTTTCCCCCGACAAATAAAACAGAGCCATGACCTCAGCAAGGTCACAATATGAGTCAGTGACAGGCGCTGGAAATAGAACACAGGCATTCTGAGCCCTCACCTGCTCCACTCACCAATTCACCCACTCACCCCCTCCCCAGGAAGGGAGTCTCTTATCCTTGACAGCGAACACTGCAGGTAACAAACATTGCAGGTAACAGAGAGGAACCTTGGGAGATTCCGCTTGTCAGCTCTGTTTCCGTGTGTATTCTCAGAGTCAGCACACCTTGTAATTCCTATTCAAGAGGCTCAAAGCAGGAGTGTGACAAATACCCGAGGTATCCCTATGATTTAAAAACCTGATGTCATGCCTTCCCCAACCCCCACCCCCAGCGGAATCCTCACTCCTCTCTGTTCTCTGAGCTACAGAGCACGTCATGTCTCACTCTCCATCCTTGTCCAATTCCCCATGAGGTTGGGCCTTGGGAAGCTATGTGCAAGGCGGTACCCAGGAAACTCCACCATGCGATGCCTGGTTGCTGTAAGCAAGAAAAATTCAATAATAAGAATATCCCCCTTTGGTCACCAGACTGACATTTATATGAGCCAAAATCCTATGCCTTGAGTTGTAAACAAGATGCTGCCAGTATTTTATGTGTAGAAGTTGCAGTGCAAATACTAGGTTTGAATGATAAGAGTATAGCTGGTGTTTGGTGATGTCATTGGCGTTACTGACATGTTTCACCTCTGAGCAGCACCTGGCTGACCTGGCCAGGGAGTGTGAGGACATCCCATGGGCCCCAGGAAAGGAGACACGCTCTAGCCCTTTACTTGGGGCAGCCTGCCTCGATGGAACAGGCTCCCTGCTCCATGGACACAGCTGTGTCTTTGTCACCAGCCCGTTAACTGGCTGAATCCACGCAACTCCAACTCCGTGTTCCCGTCGTACGGCCGCTGCCCTTTTTAGCTACCACCGCTAGGGGGCACAACCTGCTGCCTGCACTGCTCAAAACTGAGCGCTTCTCTCAACGCAGTTTACTCTCTGGAGCAAGGCTGGACCCACGTTTTAGAAGAAAAACTCTCGCCTCTAGTTTCGCCTCTGGCAGCAGGAAATGAATCTTCCACCAGCCTAAATGAGAGCCAGGATGGTGGTAGCCGTTGGGAACACGGGTTTGAAATTAGGCAGATCTTGGGCAAGTTACTTAACTTTTCTAAGCCTCAGTTTTCCCATCTAGGAAATGGGATAATACTAATGTCTACTTCACTGGGTTGTTATGAGGATGAAATGAGGTGTCTGTCGAGGGCTTAGCAGTGAAACTGACACTAGTGGAAACACAGTAAATGGTAACTGCATGATGATCTATTTATCCACATGGAGCAAATAAAGGTTTCATGTAGACGGATATTCTTCAGATAAAGAACTTACGTGTTTATTTCTCTGGAATATACTAACTAGTGATGCCCTAACATTTTAGGGTCAGTTGTAGTAACTCTCCCTGCCCTGAACCACTCTCTGCTCCAAGTGTAGCCCATATGAGACAGACACACACCCCTACACCCACACCCCTGAGCCCTCTCCAGCTCTGGCTGACTCTGTGATCACAGTTATAGTGGAGCGGCTTCCCTCCCTCTGGCCTGCTGGCTTGGTTGGTCTGAGCGTGGGCAGGCTAATGAGACGGAGGACACAGGGTCAGTCCCTCAGCCTGGCACAAGGAGACATCTGTTCTCTACTCACGACCGGGGCTCCTAATGCTGGCCAACCATCCAGAAAATGTGTGACCTTGGGTAGGGTTGGAGAAGGGTGGAGAGAGTTTCACCCTGTCCCAGGAGGAGAAAAACGAGAATCCAAAGCACCATCCTCCCATAGGTAGGAGTTGCAAGCCCTGGGAAGCCCGGGAGTCATCCCCAGTTCCTCGTTACGTGACCCTCTCTGGATCCACTGGCAAGCCCCCCTTGGCTCTCCTTCTCTGCATCTCCACCACTACCTCCTGAACCCAAACCGGCATCATCTTTTACAGCAGCCCCTGGCTGGCCAGCTGGCTCCCACTCTTGCCCATCCCCCACCCACACAATATTTAAGAAAGCCAAAGTGACCCTTTGAAAATACACATCAGATCGGCCGGGCGCGGTGGCTCAAGCCTGTGATCCCAGCACTTTGGAAGGCCGAGGCGGGCGGATCACGAGGTCAGGAGATCGAGACCATCTTGGCTAACACGGTGAAACCCCGTCTCTACTAAAAATACAAAAAATTAGCCGGGCGTGGTGGCGGGCGCCTGTAGTCCCAGCTACTCGGAGGCTGAGGCGGAAGAATGGCATGAACCCGGGAGGCGGAGCTTGCAGTGAGCTGAGATCGCACCACTGCACTCCAGCCTGGGTGACACAGCCAGACTCCGTCTCAAAAAAAAAAAAAAAGAAAAGAAAAGAAAATACACATCAGATCAAGTCACCTCCCTTCTTAGACACCTCCAGTGACTTCCTGTGAGTGGCAGGCAGCCTTCTAAGATGACCCCCAATGATCCCCACCGCCAGGTATTCCTTGAGTGGAGATAGGACCTATGACTTGCTTCTAACAAATAGAACACGGCAGAGGCAGTGCAGGTCAGTTCTGTGTTCAGGTTCTGTCTTGCTGGCAGACTATGTCATCTCTGAACAATTTGTCTCCTGCACAATTTGATGAGGAAAGCTATTCTGTTGCAGAGACCCTCATGGCGAGGAACAGGGTTGGGGGTGCTCAGATCGACAGTCCCCTGAGAAACTGAATCCTGCCAACAACCATGGGAGCTTGAAGTGGGGCCTTCCCCAGTTGAACCCAGAGAGACTACAGCCCAGCCAACACCTTGACTGCAACCTGTAAAACTCCCTGAAGGAGAGGACCCAGAGAAAGCCTGCCCAGACTCCTGAAGAAACTGCAGAAACTGTGGGCTTTGAAATGTGTTTTGTTTAAAACTGCTAAAAGGAGGTAATTTGTTACACGGCAATAGCTAACTGATACACTAAAGGAACTTGGAACAAGAGCCCACCAGATCCTGCATGACCTGGCTCCATGTTCCTTCCCCTAACCCCCTAATTTGGGACCCCTCTTCTCTTGGTTCACTATACTCTAGGCTTTTCATACACCTAATTCCTCATGTTTGTTTCCACCACCAGACCTTTGCCCTTTGCTGTGCCCTCCACTGGAAGTGCTTCCTTCCCAGCTGCTGGCATGGTTGGTGCCATTTGGTCATTTGGGCATTCTCAGCCCAAATGTCACCTCCCCAAACTGGCATTCACTCCTATCTTTCTCCAGTCACTCTCCCTTGTCTCCCTAAGTTGCTTCCCTTCTTTTCCTGGCTTCAACATGTTTATTACCCCCTGGCATTACCCAGCTTGCTGGTTTGATTACTTATTCACACTACCTTCCACCACTAAAATGGAACATTTATAAGGGCCAATCTTTTTATCTTTTCTTTTCTTTTTATTTATTTATGTATGTATTTATTTATTTAGAGATAGGTTCTTACTCTATCGCCCAGGCTGAAGTGCAGTGGGGCAGTCATGGCTCACTGCAGTCCCAACCTCCCAGGCTCAAGAGATGCTCCCACCTCAGCCTTCCAAGTAGCTGGTACTACAGGCACATGCTACCACACCTGGCTAGTTTTTCTTTTTCTTTTTTTTTTTTTTTTTTTACTTTTTGTAGAGATGGGGGTCTCACTATGTTGCCCAGGCTGGTCTCAAACTCCTGGGCTCAAGTTATCCTCCTGCCTCAGTCTCCCAAAGTACTGAGATTACAGACGTGAACCACTGTGCCAGGTCAGGCTCAATGCTTTATCCCAGTTCCTAGAATCAGCCCAAGGACACCCAATTGATTAATTAACTAATTGTCACCTGTAAATGATGCTTGCAACTAGGCTACCAGTTTCTCAGCAGCATCTCACCTAAAGAAGCTCATTCATCGTTTCTGGTAGAGCAAGGAACTTCATCCCTCCAAAGACAGCCTTGGTTTCTTTCCCCTGGAAGGAATGAGATTTCCATGGGGAACACAAAGCACTCCAATTGTACCCCTGAAGTAGCCTGGGAGTTTGGGGCTCCCCCAAACGCATATCTAGCTCCTCTTCATCAAAAGCATGCGACACTCCATAAATGATGTCATCACGTCCACTTTTGCGCCTTTATGCATACCCTCTTCCTGGCTTGCCTCTCACCATGTTCCCAGTTTGCTTAAGGAAGTTTGGCCTCCTCCAGGAAGTCCTTCTAGAATTACCTGAACAATTCCCTGGTCCCCTTTATTCTGCATTCCAGGAGAATCAGTGCTATGCTAGGTATGGAGCACAGAGAGGGCACAGGTGTAGGCTCATGCTCAAGGAGCTCAGGGCTCAAGAGGGAGCCACAAGAAGAAATAACCACTGTTTCATTACAGTTGGGACTTATGTTTTGGTCTCTAAAACTCGAATTCATATAGTGTTATTAAGTATACCAAAATAGAAGCTGTACATTTGGGTAGAGTCAGAGCTAAAAACATTGGCCCTTGAGCCAGTTAGCCCGTATTCAGATCCTGGCTCCATCCTTTCTGAGCTGCTGTTTTTCTGCAAGTGAAGTCATCGCCATAAACCTTTCATCTGTAAAATGGGGACTCGCCCTATCTACCTCATAGGGTTATTGTGAAGATTCAATGAGATAATAGACAAATTAGCATTTGGCACAGCACCTGTGGGATTCTCAATACCTAGTAGCATCTGAAGGTGGGAACATTCTCATCCACTTGGATACCTCCAGCAAAAAACTTCTCTTGCCTTCTTAATATTCCAAAGGAAGGCATTCAGCTGGGTCTCCGGGAGACAAGATAGAGTAGACAGCCTCAGTTCTCAGGTGACTCACAACCTCTTTGAAGAGACAGGCCACACGCAGCAAGGACTTGTTCTGTACAGCAACTGCCAAACAAGTACTGTGGGTTAATAAACGTCACAGGCATTTGGAGGAGTCAGGGATGTCTGGGCCAGGATGATTGGAGAAAGCCACATCTTGACACAGCAGACCGTATTTTCTGAATCAGATCTCGGAGCATACGGCCATGCAGCTTCATGCTTCTCTACCCCGGCACACAGGGTTCCCTGCCAGTCCACTTGGCAGGCCCCTGCTCACTCTCCAAAATGCCATGCATTCCTCCGTAAGGCCTTGACCTTCCCAGGTACAGCCAAATTGTTTCCTCCCTTGTATCTTTCTTCCGTTGTGTTACTGTCCCTTGCATGCAGTGTGGTATCTGTTGATAACATGTTTCTCTCCTTTCCTGAATTATTACTCAGCTCTAGTATGAGAAAGAACAGGTTCTCCTGAGCAAAGAGTGTGTCTTCTCCATGTTTATATCCGGGAACCCAGCACAGGACCCCACACAGGGCAGGTGCTCAAGGTATCTTTGCCAAATGAATGAATGAGCGCATGCGCGACAAGCAAATACCTCTGCCATGTGGAATGATCGGTAGACAAAGCATTTGAGGTCAGGATTGTCTTGGAAGGCTCTAGAGGCGCAGGTCTCTGTGATGCTGCTGCTGTGATGATCTGTTTAACCCCACAAATACCACAGAAAGTTGCCTCGAACTTCCCCTCCTTGTTCATGATCTCCCCTCCTGATAATAACGATGGTGACCTGAGCACTGTCACAGCCATATGCAACACTGCAAAGACCCCTCACACCCATGCTCTCAAGTGAGCCTCAGAGCAGCTGTGTCGGGGGCTGGTCGGCCCACACCTTTGTGCCCATTTTACAAAAACCTCTCCCTGGTGGGTGGCTGGTTACTCACCCTTTCACAGCTGAGTAGCCCTAAGGATACTTGACATTTCAAACCCAAAGGCAAGTTTCCTGTGCTCCTTTTGCTGCCCTTGGGGCCTACAGCACAGGGTTATCTAATGATGGGAGGTTATTAGGGGGCTGTTGATCGCATGGACTGACTGATTAGAGGTAGGGCCTCAGAACCTGGAATTTTACATTTTATTTTGGATCAATAAAAATGTGACAGCTGAAACACTGCTCAGCAAACATATCTGATTGCTGAGCAGTATTTCCGCTGTCATGACTGGCTGCTGAGCAGTATTTCCGCTGTCTGACTGGCCTCCTCTGCCCTCCCCTGGCCCATCCTGCAGACGTGAGCACACACTCACGTGCACGCACCTCCCTCCTTCCAGGTAAGTCTTTCTGAGACAGCAGAACAGAAAATGGCATAATCCAAAGGTAGAATGGTATAAAGCCACCAGAATTCTTTCTAGTACCTGCGGAGGCACACACACAAGGCTGTTTTATATAAATTTGTGTGCAATTTGCATACATTTGCATATACTCCCAAAACTATCTCATTGAGTTCTTGAAACAAGTGACAGGTAAAGCCACTCCACCTACGCCAGCCAATGGCAGAAGAAGAGACACATTTGCCATCCAGGCAGCCATGGCTTCTTCTACCCTGTTATTCTAAATTAGCATAAAATCACTGTTAAGTGTTGATATTACTGAAGATCCCAAAGGCTGGAGAAAACATGACATGGATGCAATCATAATAATAGTGCTGCCAGGTGCGGGAGCTCACACCTGTAATTCCAGCACTTTGGGAGGCCGAGGCGCACGGATCATGAGGTCAGGAGATCGAGACCACCCTGGATAACGTAGTGAAACCCCCCTCTCTACTAAAAATGCAAAAAAAAAAAAAAATTAGCCGGGAGTGGTGGCAGGCACCTGTGGTCTCAGCTACTCAGGAGGCTGAGGCAGGAGAATCTCTCGAACCCAGGAGGCGGAGGTTGCGGCCAGCCAAGATTGCACCACTTCACTCCAGCCTGGGTGACAGAGCGAGACTCCGTCTCAAAATAATAATAATAATAATAGTGATAATAATAATCTCTAATATTGAGCACATATATGTCAGGCATTTCTCTATGAGCTTTGAATATATTATCTTAATCTCCTCAATAATCCAAAAGGTAGATCCAATTTTTACCATTTTACTGGTGAGGAAGCTGAGATCCACAGGGCTGAGGCCACATGGCTTGTCAGTGATTCAAACACAAGCATTCTGACTCCATTCATTTATGTGCCAATATTAGTTTAAGCACCTACTATGAGCCAGGTATTATTCTAGGCAATAGAAACACGGCAATGAAGGAAAAAGACTGAGTCTCAGTTGTCACAAAGCATTAATATGCGTAAGTTAGGGTAAGGTTGGGTAGGAACAAAGAGACCCCAAAATTTATTAAAGAGCAAAGAAGTGAATTTCTTTTTTTTCTTCTTTTTTTTTTTTTTTTGAGACAAAGTCTCACTCCATGGCCCAGGCTGGAATGCAATGGCACCATCTCAGCTCACTGCAACCTCCACCTTCCATGCTCAAGCGATTCTCCTGCCTCAGTCTCCTGAGTAGCTGGGATTACAGGTGAGCACCACCAGGCCTGGCTACTTTTTGTATTTTTTGTAGAGACAGGCTTTCGCCATGTTGGCCAGGCTGGTCTTGAGCTCCTGACCTCAAGTGATCTGCCTGCCTCAGCCTCCTAAAGTGCTGTGATAACAGGCATGACCCCCAGCACCTGGCCTGAATTTCTTTCTTTTTTTTTTTTTTTTTGAGACGGAGTCTTCTCTGTCACCCAGGCTGGAGTGCAGTGGCCGGATCTCAGCTCACTGCAAGCTCCGCCTCCCGGGTTCATGCCATTCTCCTGCCTCAGCCTCCTGAGTAGCTGGGACTACAGGCGCCCGCCACCTCGCCTGGCTAGTTTTTTGTATTTTTTTTAGTAGAGACGGGGTTTCACCGTATTAGCCAGGATGGTCTCGATCTCCTGACCTCGTGATCCGCCCGTCTCGGCCTCCCAAAGTGCTGGGATTACAGGCTTGAGCCACCGCCCCCGGCCCGATTTCTTTCTTGAGTACTAATTCAAGTTGTATGTCCCAGACTGATGGACAATCTTGCTCTAGCCACATGGTCACGTGGAAAACCCTGGTCCCTTGCACATCATTGCTCTTCTAAGCACCTAGGACACTGTCTTTACCGGCTTAGGTGAGGCTGGGCTGCCGCCACATCCTTGTGTAGCCACGGGAAGGTGGAAAGGAATTGGGAGAGGCCACACCTACCATGCCGAAGCCCAGGTCTGGGAGGGGCAGCCATTGTTTCTGTTTCCTTTATGTAGGTGAGAACCTAGGCCTGTGGACCCATCCTACTTTAAAAGGGGTTTAGTCAAGAGCCAAGGAAAAAGGGAGAATGGATTTGGGTGGGCAATCAGCAGCCTTTGCCATGAAATGACATTCACAAGGCAAATACATTTGTTGGATGATGTCACAGAGCAATAAAGGCAACGAAGATAAACAAAGCAGAGGAAAGGCTGGAGAGGGATGGGGTCACATTTTTAGACACAGTCATCAGCTCTTAATCACTGTCCTTAACTGACCCCCGATTCCACCCATGCTCACGGTGACAATGAGGAAGGCTTAGGAGAGCCTCAAGCACTTCCCGAACCAAATAAGGTCAACTTATGTCCAGCTGAGTAGTCAGGTACCCTGGCCAAGCAAGAGTTTACTAGACTAGACTTGACCTTCAGAGGGTCTCTCATGCCTTTTGTCAAGGAATTTTTACTTATTAGTCATTTTATTTTCATTAAAAAAAAAAAAAAAAAACTTTCAGGGTAGCTAGGGAAGGTATTGTCATCTCCCTTAGATGAAAGGAGAACTTGAGGCTTGAAAATGTTCAGTTAAAAAACAAACTATTAGGCCGGGCGCGGTGGCTCACGTCTGTAGTCCCAGCACTTTGGGAGGCCAAAGCGGGTGGATCACGAGGTCAGGAGTTCAAGACCAGCCTGACCAATATGGTGAAACCCAGTTTCTACTGAAAATACAAAAATTAGCTGGGCATGGTGGCGCATGCCTGTAGTCCCAGCTACTTGGGAGGCTGAGGCAGGAGAATCGCCTGAACCTGGGAGACAGAGGTTGCAGTGAGCCGAGATCACACCACTGTACTCCAGCCTGGGCTACAGAGTGAGACTCCGCCTCAAAGAAAAAATATATATATATATATATATATTGAGCTCCTATATTTGTATCCTAAGGCTTCAGTGCCTCGGGATACAAAGGCAAATGGGATGTGGTTCCCTAGACAAGTTGACAAGTAGTGTGGTATACAGACATTGAAGCAAGTAATTTTTCAAAATATATAATGATAAAAGTATGTACAAAATACAGCAGTACAGAGGAGGAAAGGAATAATAATTCTACTTGGGTGGAAGGATCGAGAGAAGGTATTATAGTAGAGGTGATGGCTGACCAGGGTTTTGAAGGATGAATAGGAGTTCTCTAAGCAGATGGGGAATCTGTTCTAAGTAAGGAAAATATGTTCCAGAGAGGGAAAACTGCATATATAAAAGCATACAGGTCTAACAATGTGAAACACTTCATGAATTTGGCTATGAACATTTGAGAAAGGCTCACTAAACCTTTACAATGGGTGCTAGAAAATAACCCAGGTCTCCCAATTTCTTTTTTTTTTTTTT
>NC_045434.1:208708921-208726533 GCF_002776525.5 Piliocolobus tephrosceles | reverse complement strand
GAGTGCAGTAGCACGATCTCAGCTCACTGCAACCTCCGCCTCCTGGGTTCAAGCGATTCTCCTGCCTCAGCCTCCCGAGTAGTTGGGACTACAGGTACATGCCACCACACTCAGCTAATTTTTTGTATTTCTAGTAAAGACGGGGTTTCACCATGTTGGCCAGGATGGTCTTGATCTCTTGACCTCGTGATCCACCTGCTTCAGCCTCCCAAAGTGCTGGGATTACAGGTGTGAGCCACTGCACTTGGCCAGCAATCCTGTTGGTTTATGTTATTTATGGCTGGGTGTGGTGGCTCACACCTGTAAGTGATCTCAGCACTTTGGGAGGCCAAGGTGGGAGAATCAGTGGAGCCCAGGAGTTTGAGATCAGCCTGGACAATATGGTGAACCCCCGTCTCTACTAAAAATACAAAAATTAGCCAGGCATGGTGGCTCACTCCTTTAGTCCTAGCTACTTGGGAGCTTGGGAGGCTGAGGTGGGAGGATCACTTCAGCCTGGGGAGGTCCGGGCTATAATGAGCTGTGATCATTCCAACCGTATTCTAGCCTGGGTGACACAGTGAGACCCCATCTCAAAATTTAAAAATAAAATAGGAAATATTGTTTTAGAAGACTATTTAGTGATATAAAAAGTCATACAACTAAGTGAAAACAGTTTACAAAACCTTACGTGGGGTGTAGTTCTAATCTTGTTTTATAGACACACACAGAGAGAAAACAGAATAAATATTAACCGAGCATATCTCTAAGTGGAATCTGATAATCCAGGAAAAGATCTTCAAACCAAAGGAAAAACTTCTCCTGACTCAGCTTCACCCTTAAAGTGAGTCCAAACACTGATTAAAGATTTCAGTGTCCAGATGTGACCTCATGAGGACGGGGTCTTTCTACCTTCATCTCTGGCCACCCTGTCTCCTGCTCACCAACATGCTCGTCGTTCTTCCCTCTGTGCCTTCACCATGCTATGATTCTGACCCCCTCTTGCCTGCCTGGGATAGAACAGAACAGGAAAGGACAGAAAACGTGCGTGGGGTGAGACTTCAGGGCGTGTGGAGAGTGAGAGGGTTGGAGCCTGGGAACAGCTGTGCAGAATTAAGCAAATTGGAGAGAAGAGAGCCAGGGAGAGAGAGGAGAGAGAAAATGAATGTGCCTAACCCAGCCTCTTTTCTCTTCCTTTGGAGGCTTGTTCTCCTCCCACCTGGGGGTTTGCAAAGGCGGCTCCACCTTAGCAGTGGGGAGGCCCACGCTGGCCCCACTCTGCCTATACCCGGGCAGGTACATCTGTGTGTTTCCATTGCAGAATATGCGCTTGCTTTCAGATTTAAATAACTTCTTCTCCATTGTCACCTATCTGTGTTCCCGTAGTGCTTGTTACTGACCTCTAATGCGCCTCTAGCCTCACTGAGCTATAGAGATTTGTTTATGTGTCCGTCTCCTGCACAAAATCGTGAGCCCTGTCAGGGCAGACTGCAGAGACTGTGACTCGCTCTTCTCATCAGACCCTGTCCCAGCACCTGGCCCATTACAGGTGCTCAGAAAAGGCCAGACCTGTTTTTGTTGTCGTTGTTGCTGTTTGAGACAGAGTCTCGCTTTGTCGCCAGGCTGGAGTGCAGTGGTGTAATCTCGGCTCACGGCAACCTCCGCCTCCCGGTCTCAAGTGATTCTCCTACCTCAGCCTCCGGAGCAGCTAGGATTACAGACGCAAGCCACCATGCTGGGCTAATTTTTGTATTTTTAGTAGAGATGGGGTTTCACTATGTTGGCCAGGCTGGTCTCAAACTCCTGACCTCAGGTGATCCACCCGCCTTGGCCTCCCAAAGTGCTGGAATTATAGGAATGAACAACCACACCCAGCCTATTGTTTTAATATTTTGGATAATCCAATTATAAGCCAGGAATACAGGCAAAAGATTTTTTTGGTATCAAATTCAAAGAAATGTCATCGCCATCTTGTAACCTAAAGTAGCTAAAATATAAATTCAATCTTTGCTGGCACTTCTTGAATAACATTAAGGAGTCTCCAAGTAATAAGCCTCAGCAACTCTTCAAAAATCTCTCCTCTCTCTCTTGCTCTCTCTCTCTTTCTCTGGTTCCCTTCTCTCCAGTTTCCTTAAATCTGCACAGCTGTTTCAAGGCTCCACGTCTCTCACTCCACTCTGTCTGATGTCTAAGCCCACTCACCTTCTCTGTCCTTTCCTGTCCTGTTTTGTGACTTTCTTTATTCATTGTCCCAATTTGGTATCTCAAAAGCCCAGAAACCAGGCTAGAAAAGGCAGAAGTCAGGCCAGGCATGGTGGCTCCCGCCTGTATCCCAGCACTTTGGGAGGCCGAGGTGGGCGGATCACCTGAGGTCAGGAGTTCAAGACCAACCTGACCAACATGGAGAAACCCCATCTCTACTAAAAATACAAAATTAGGTGGGCATGGTGGCGCACACCTGTAATCCCAGCTACTCGGGAGGCTGAGGCAGGAGAATCGCTTGAACCCGGGAGGCAGAGGTTGTTGTGGTGAGCCGAGATTGCGCCATTGCACTCCAGCCTGGGCAACAAGAGTGAAACTCAGTCTCAAAAAAAAAAAAAAAAAAGAAAGAAAAGAAAAGAAAAGGCAGAAGCCTCCGAAGGAGGTGAAGGAGAAGGCAAAGCCACAATCACTGCTCAGCCCTGGGGCTGCAGGCATGAAAGGGGACTTGTTTCTCTGTAGTTCCTGTTGATGAGATTGCACATCGTGCTGTGCTGAGTTAGACACAAATACAGGGCCCATTTAGAAACAGGTTGTGCAACCCGCTCCCCCCAACCCCCCAACCAAGGCCATGCCAGCCAAAACCCCCAAAGAGCTGATGTTTCTGTTGGGGGTGATGTTTCCTGCTAGTGAGGGAGCTGCTCTTGGCCTTGGCACCCATTCCTCCTGTGGGAAGCAGAGTAGCTTGGAGAAACTGAACGTGCCTAGCCCGGCCCCTCCTCTCTCTGTTCCTTTTGGGGCTTGTTCTCCCATCTGGGGGTTTACAGAGGCAGCTCCACCTTAGGAGTGGGGAGGCCCACGCTGGCCCCACTCTGCCTATACCTGGGCAGGTACAGCTGTCTGTTTCCATTGCAGAATGTATACTCACTTTCAGATTTCAATGACATCTTTCTCATGGTCAGCTTTCTTAGTAATAAAAAGAATGCTTCAGTCCTCTGTCCACTAACAGCTCTGTTATTTCTCCATTGATCTGAGCCCTGGTAGGGACGAGGGATGGTATTAATCAGGTCTCCCCAGCACCTCCCTGCTCATGCCTCCCTCCCTCGACCTGTCTACCAGTTACCAGGAAGCCTGATGCGTGCAGCCTACGCTTTCTTACTTTCTTTTCTAGCTATGCAGTTGTTACTAACAGCTGTAACCGTTCCTCCCTGAAGCGACCCTCTTCATCTCCGGGCATCGGGATTATTAGAAACTTGTAAGTGCAGGCCGGGCAGGGTGGCTCACACCTGTAATCCCAGCATTTTGGGAGGCCGAGGCTGGCGGATCACGAGCTCAGGAGATTGAGCCCATCCTGGTCAACACAGTGAAACTCCGTCCTCTACCAAAAAATACAAAAAAAATAGCTGGGGGTGGTGGCGGGAGACTGTAGTCCCAGCTACTCGGAGGCTGAGACAGGAGAATGGCGTGAACCCGGGAGGCAGAGTTTGCAGTGAGCTGAGATCGCACCACTGCACTCCAGACAGAAAGAGACTCTGTCTCAAAAAAAAAAAAGTTGTAAGTGCAACTCCCTCCCCCTTTTATCAGCTGGGCCTTGCTTGTCTTCTGGCTGGAATTCAAATCTGACTCCTCCTGAAGTTATATGAAGAGAGATGAAACAGCCTCTCCCTCCAGGCCCTGGTTTCCTCACCCCATGTGGAATATTCCAACAGCACCCTTTTCTCAACTTTGCTGCAATGCTTAGACTGGATAATCTGCGGAGCTCCTGGGAAATTCTAAAATGCTTTGCAAATGTAAGGCCCGTTTTCTCCTGTGCCTCTAAAGGCCAGGCTGGTCTCAATCAAACTCCTGACCTCGGGTAATCTGCCCACCTCAGCCTCCCAAAGTGCTGGGATTACAGGTGTGAGCCACCGTGCCTGGCCCCATTCTAATCATTTTATTGTGTACAATTCAGTATTATTAAATATATTCACAGTGTTGTACAACCATCACCACTATTTAGTTCCAGAACTTTTTCATCATCCCAAACAGAAACTGCCTACTCAGTAAGCAGTCATTCCCAATCCCTTTTCCTCTGGCAACCACTAATCTAATTTCCGTCTCTATCAATTTGCTTATTCTAGATACTTTGTATAAATACAATTATATAATATGTGACCTTTTGTGTCTGTCTTTTTTCACTGAGCATCATGTTTCTGAAGTTCATCCATATTATAGTATGTATCACTGCTTCATTTCTTTTGATTTAGAGACAGGGTCTTGCTCTGTTGCCCAGGCTGGAGTGTAATGGTATGATAGTGGCTCACTGCAGCCTCAGCAACCTCCTGGCCTCAAACAATCCTTTCTCCTCAGCATGGGTAGCTGAGACTATAGATATACACCACCATGCCCAACTTATTTTTTTTCTATAATTGTCTATAGAGACAGGATCTTGCTATGTTGTCCAGGCTGGTCTTGAACTCCAGGCTGGTCTTAAACTCAAGCGATCCTCCTGCCTTGGCCTCCGAAAGTGCTGGGATTATATTCCTGAGCCACAGTGTCTGACCCCAGTACTTCATTTCTTTTTATAGCTGAGTAATATTCCATTGTATGGATAGACCACATTTTGTTTATCCATCTGTTGCTGGCCATTTGAGTTGTTTCCACATTTTGGCTATTGTAAATAGTGCTGTTATGAACATCCATGATTACTTTCCTTTTTAATATAATTCACTTAGTTGTAAGTTTATATAATTTAATTTTTAATAATAGCTGTGTTTATCAACCACCTTGCAAAATTCCTAGACATCTAATGATTGGCTTATAAGAGGGGCCAATTGGCTTATAAGGAGTTGACCCCAGCACACCGATGGTTGTCACTATCTGTACAGCTCTGGGCAGATGACAAAGCCCAGAATTATGAGTCAGCAGGTCGGCATTCCGGGGCCAGTGCAGCGTCTAACTCACTTGTCATTTTGAGCACATCACTCACCGCTCTTGTCTTCTGTCTCGTTTCTAAAATAAGGCTGTTGGGCTCAATGATGCCTAAGGTTCCTCCCTAGGGGATATTCTGTCTAATAAGTGGCCGGGTTAGGTCAACAAATGAAATAAGCACACAGTTACTTACCACCCAGCAGGTCAGAGAATGGTACACTCACTGTTCCTCTGAAGTTGAGGGTTGTTGGTTCCATCCCCAAGACGTGTTTCCATTGTCTTCTCACTACGCTTGCTGTCTTCTCTTCCCAACATCTTTCCTGTCCTCCCCTGCTCCCCCAACTCTTTGGCTATAAATGCTCACTTTTCTTTGTACTGGGAATTAAGCCACTCTTTCTCCACTACTGCAAAACCCCATCACAACAATCCCTATACCTGTCTTGATAGTCCGGAATAAAGCCACCCTCACCGCTTTAACAATTGTCATGAATGATTTTCTTTAACAGACCCCATCCTATGTCCAGGTGATGGGCTCAGACATGAACACATGTCCTAGCAGTTTATAGGTGAGGCCTTTGATGAACAAGGTAGAGCAGGACTTGGTGGGGACTGAGTGGCAGAAGGGAAATAAGTGGGGCATGGCAAGCCTGAAATCACCCAAGAAAAGGAATAGATTAAGCAAAATGAGCAAGTTGTGTGTGTGAAGAACCACGTCAGCCTGTAAGCACTTATTGAGCACCTCCTGTGTGCACACAGAGCCCTTAATCAGCCCGGGACCAAGTACTTGGGAGGAAAGGAAGGTAATGGAAGGTACAATTCTTTTAGTTGTTGTTGTTGTTTTGAGACGGAGTCTCGCTCTGTCATCCAGGCTGGAGTGCAGTGGCGCTACCTCGGCTCACTGCAACCTCCGCTTCTCAGGTTCAAGTGATTCTCCTGCCTCAGGCGTGTGCCACCACTCCTGGCTAATTTTTGTATTTTAGTAGAGATGGGGTTTTCGCCATGTTGGCCAGGCTGGTCTCGAACTCCTGACCTCAGGTGATCTGCCCACCTTGGCCTCCCAAAGTACTGGGATTACAGGCATGATCCACCACGCCTGGCTGGCAGGTACAATTCTGAGGACCCCAGGGCTCAGTCCCACAAGACTGTCCCCACTGCAGAGGCCAGTTCCATGGGTGTGAGTTCTCGGTTCCAACAGTCCAACTCTAATCCGGACATGGTTGGCTCATCAAGGAAATGCTGTTAATCATCTCTGGGTTTAAAGGGAAGCACTTAGAGCCACTCAAATCAGATTGGAGACACTGAGTTTGGAAACTGTCCAGTGTCTAACAGGAGGCTAGCCGTCTGATTCCTTAGGGAGCGAATGACCTCAGCAGAGGGTGGATTTTATCGCTGGAAAGGATGAGAGGAGGTGAGGGGGAATGCCTCATTGGAAGTGACACCTAATTACCAGTTTCCCATCCTGTTTTCAGGCCCTGCAAAATAGAGTCCTTCTGGGTATCTGGTCTACCCTTCACCTGCAAATGCAAGACATACATACAAACAGGGTAAATCAGGGCTGTTTCCTCAGCTTAATCACGAGCTCCTGTAAGGGCAGAAAATGACTCTCGCGTTGTGATGCTCCATTTCCCACTCCTGCTTAGTTATTCGGGAGCTGTTGATGGGTGACACTTGCCTCAGAATTGCGGTGACTTTCAATACCCCTAAGAGTAGAATTTAAGGAGGAAGCCTCTGCACAGAATGATAATGCATATTGGGGTGGGGGGGGATTGCTGCCTGGAAAACAGGTATATATCTTAGATGAGAAAACACCTTGCTGAGACTCTCAGAAAAGAATTTGTGAGGTGATAGTTTTTGCTAAAACATACCCATTGTCCGATGATGAAGGAATGGATGAGCAGAAAGGGAAGGAGGCGACTTCTCATCTCATCTGGGATATACATGCCCTCGCTTCAGGGATGAGATGTGTTCCTGGAAAGGTAACTGCAAATTGGAATTTTTATAGCCCGAATCATGTTTTCCATTACTTTCCTTGCAAAAATGAGTCCTCAGAATATTCTTAGGCTCTAGGATGCAATAAAACCGCAGCTAAGGCTCTAGCACATTTTTTCACATTATCACTCTTTAGCTGAAACTGACCGTTTTCTTATATTAAAAAAATCACATTCTGAAAAACATGACATAAAATAGCTGGGGTTATTTCTCTGTGTGGTACAATCATTTCAGTGTCAACAACCGTTTACTGGGGAGCCTATAAGTTTGGGGCACCTGGCTAAGCATTTTCACACAGTATCTCATTTAGCTGCCGCCCCAATTCTGTGAGCTAGATATTACCTCCTTTTTGGGAGAGGTAATAATAAAGTTTAGGAAAATTGAGGAAGGGATCCCCGTTCACGAAGCAGCAGTGGCAGAGCTGGAATTCAAACTCAGGTTTGAGCAAGTGTGGGCCTGGATACTTCACATCTACCACAGCTGCCTAATTTAAGGTGTTAAAGTAAGAAACCCAAACAACAATAACCCCAACAGTAACAACCTCAGCTGTGATCTGAGATAGGACGCAGCCCCAGTTTCTAACAGGTTGCTCTCTCAAGGATCCTTTAAGAGGGTAAGGAAACCAGCTTTTGCCGTTCAGACCTCAGGTCCAAACTCTTTCTGAAATCTGCTGCCCGACATAACAGCTTGGGCAAGACTGAATGGGTGATAAGACAAGGACCCAACCACTCAAAGCCAATCGGGAAAGGACCAGGAGGAGTGTACATCTCTAGGACACCTGTGAGGCGTGAAGGAGCTCAGCTGCTGAAACCCCTGAAGGCCTGAGGGGTCCAGGAAGCCCAAGCTAGCAGATCCAGCAATTGACTCCCACATTTGCTTTGCTTTGTTTTTTTTTCTTTCTTTCTTTTTTTTTTTTGAGATGGAGTTTCACTCTTATAGCCCAGGCTGGAGTGCAATGGCACGATCTTGGCTCACCGCAACCTCCAACTCCTGGGTTCAAGCAATTCTCCTGCCTTAGCCTCCTGAGTAGCTGGGATTACAGGCGCCCGTCACCACGCCTGGCTAATTTTTGTATCTTTAGTAGAGACGGGTTTTCTCCATGTTGGTCAGGCTGGTCTCAAACTCCTGACCTCAGGTGATCTGCCCGCCTCAGCCTCCCAAAGTGCTGGGATTACAGGCGTGCACCACCACGCCTGGCTCATTTTGTGTTTTTAGCAGAGATGGGGTTTCTCCATGTTGGTCAGGCTGGTCTCGAACTCCTGACCTCAGGTGAACTACCCGCTTCGGCCTCCCAAAGTGCTGGGATTACAGGCATGAGCTACTGTGCCTGGCCCCAAATTTGCTTTTCTAAGGATGCCAGTACTCCTTAGCTGTGTGGTGGTCAGCCTCTAAGATGGCCTCCAATGGTCCCCCCTCCTGGTATTCACACCTGTGTGGAATCCCCTCCCACACTGTGCTAGGGTGTTCCCCATGACCAAAAATGTATGGTATGCCAATTCTGATATTAGGTTACAAAAAGACTGCAACTTCCAGCTTGGATTCTCTCTCTCTGTCTCTCAAGTCTCTCTGGGGAAAGTCAACTGCCATGTGGTGAAGACATTAAGTCTGTGAAGACGCCCATCTGACAAAGAGCTGTGGTCTCCTGTGAACAGTCAACAAGAAACTGAGGCCTCCTCCAAAAGCCACATGAGTGAGCTTAGAAGCTAATTCTCCAGTCCCAGAAAACTGCAGCCCCTTCTTTTTTTTTTTTTTTTTTCTTTTGAGACGGCATCTTGCTCTGTTGCCCAAGCTAGAGTGCAGTGGCGTGATCTTGGCTCACTGCAAGCTCTGCCTCCCGGGTTCACACCATTCTCCCACCTCAGCCTCCCAAGTAGCTGGGACTACAGGCGCCCACCACCATGCCCAGTTAATTTTTTGTATTTTTAGTAGAGACGGGGTTTCACCATGTTAGCCAGGATGGTCTCGATCTCCTGACCTCGTGATCCTCCCGTCTCGGCCTCTCAAAGTGCTGGGATTACAGGCGTGAGCCACCGCACCCAGCCAACTGCAGCCCCTTCTGATGTCCTGAACACATTCTCTGGAGAGATCTGGAACCAGAACCATCCAGTGAAGCTCCTCCCAGATTCCTTTTTTTTTTTTTTGGAGATGAAGTCTTGCTCTTGTTGCCCAGGCTGGAGTACAGTGGCATGATCTTGGCTCACTGCAACCTCCACCTTCCAGGTGCCTCAGCCTCCTGAGTAGCTGGGATTACAGGTGCCCACCACCACACCCGGCTAATTTTCGTATTTTTAATAGAGACGGGTTTTCACCATGTTGGCCAGGCTGGTCTCAAACTCCTGACCTCAGGTAACACACCCGCCTTGGCCTCCCCAAGTGCTGGGATTACAGGCGTGAGCCAGCACACCCAGCCACTCCCGGATTCTTGACCCACAAAACCTGCGAGGTCATAAATGTTTGTGATTTCAAGCTGCTAAACTCTGGTTTCCTTTGTTCTACAGCAATAGCTAATACACGTTTGATCAAACCATTTTCTTTCCTATTGTTAGCATTGAGCCCTTTCTGGCCAGGTGGTGCCCATCCTTGATAATTTCCCTCCTACCTCCGGCTCATTTTACCCTCTCAGCCCCTTTATTTTGAATGACCTCATTAAGGCAAGGAATCTTAACTGAGGACCACTGCATAGAGTAAGCGTGCAATTAGCCATTGCATGACTACAGGAGATAGTAGTTTCCACGAGTGGTGCCCCCTGGAGGTGTACGGTATATAACCTGCACAGTTCTATGTGGCAGTCCAGCCAGCAATATACCTGAAAAAGTGTCCAACGCCAGGTTTTTCTGCTGGACAGAGCAAATGGGGCAATTCCTCCAAAGATCACAGACAAGAGAGGTAGTGGAAGGTGGTTAGTTTTCACGCGGGCTGGCTGACCCATCGTGAGGTTGCAGGCAAAGCCCATGAGTTTGGGTCATTTTCTTTCTTTCCGACTCA
Source organism: Piliocolobus tephrosceles (assembly GCF_002776525.5). NCBI lineage: Eukaryota > Metazoa > Chordata > Mammalia > Primates > Cercopithecidae > Piliocolobus > Piliocolobus tephrosceles. The sequence continues at coordinate 208,716,471 of NC_045434.1, read as the reverse complement.
GGAAAGAACCTGCAGGGCATGATGGGGTGGTGGTGGATGAGCCTGGACCCTGGAGTTAGACCCATGGGCCAACTGTCCATGTATTCACCGGGTGACTCCTCACATAACTTCGCACTCAGGAAGCCATGGAATCTAGGAATCTAGCACTCAGATTCCTCAGCTGTCAAATGGGAATCATAACGCCCCTAGAGAGTGGCTGAAGGACACAGTAAGCTCACACACATATTATACCGACATCAGTGTCTGACAGTGAAACAACAGATGAGGTCTTGCTATATTACCCAGGCTGGTCTTGAACTCCTGGCCTCAAGTGATCCTCCCACCCAAGCCTCCCAAACGGCTGGGATTATAAGTGTAAGCCACTGTGCCCACCCCAACAGCAATTTTTATTCTCTTTCATTTCCCCGCAAAGTGAGCCTCACACTCTGCTTATTCCAGAGTGGAGGATCATTAAGGATTTCTTGAATGAATTAAATAAGAGGCTCCATCTCTCCAAGAGGGAGACAGTCCTATCTTCTAGTCCTGAGTAAATCAATAACCAACAACAACAATCCTAATAAGAAAGGCACATCCTTAACTGAACAGTACAAAGCATACAGTACCATTTGAGCCATTTGCCCTCACAAGCCTTCAGTCATTTTTTTTCAGACTGGAGAAATTTCAGAAGAAACTTCATCCGTTAGCAAAACGCAGGCACAGAGGCAGCAGCTGTGCGGTTCCGGATGTCCTTCAAGGGCTCTGCTGCAGAATGACTCTAACCTGGAGATGCACAGGCAAACATTGAGTCAATAACTCAAGTCTGACTTAACTTGCATCAAGCTGCCGAATGCACAGAAGCTATAAACAGCCCTGCCTGGATGGACAGCCCTTCCTTTGTCGCCGGGATTGGGTCTGAGAGGCTCCCAGTTGGAGAGAAAATGCCAGCCAGTTTCTTCTCTGGCTTAAGGACACAGTCAGATCAACCGCTGATGTCAGAGGAGAATTCCCTCCCCCCAGTTATCCCGCCCAAAAGGTCGTGCCAGGTAATGGGACACAGAGCAGAGCAATGCTGGCGTGGTCCAGGGGAGCTGCCTTGCCTGGGCCTGCACTCTAAGGCTGAGCAAAAGATTTTAAAAGAAGAGAAAACAGCCTGACTCTAGTATCCGTTCGTGGAAAAAGAAGCTCAGATCATCAAAGATAAACAAAACCCACCAACCAAACAGCTGTCAAAAAGGCTGAGCATGGTAGCTCAGGCCTGTAATCCCAGCACTTTGGGAGGCTGAGGTGGGGGGATTGCTTGAGGACAGAAGTTCGAGACCAGACCGGGTAACCTAGCAAGAGCTCCATCTCTACAAAAAAAAATTAAAAATTTGCCTGGTGAGGTGGTGTACACCTGTAGTACCAGCTACTCAGGAGGCTGAGGCAGGAGGATCACCTGAGCCCAGGTTGAGGTTGCGGTGAGCCATGATTGCTCCGCTGCACTGCAGCCTGGATGATCTCAAAAAACAAAAACAAAAGCAAATCACCCTGACCTTCCTCCTGACCCGAGTCTCTGATGCTGGTGCTAACTGATCTCTAGGTAGACGGTGGGCGATTGTTCTAGCGACGGCTCTGGGCCTCCTGGAAGGAAATCCTGCTGAGTGACCCACAGGGAGAAACACAATGATCCTGCTCTGCAAGTGAAGAGGGTCCTACTACAGACCAATGAAATGATTGCTGACTGCACTCAGAAAGGGCAACTACTCCATAGGGCGTAAGCAGAAAGCCCACCGGCCCCTTTCTGAGCCCCCAGGCCTCCCCTGCCGCATCGGACCCACCACCCTTTCTGAGCCCCCAGGCCTCCCCTGCCGCATCGGAGGACCCACCACCCTTTCTGAGCCCCCAGGCCTCCCCTGCCGCATCGGACCCACCACCCACCCGCCTCCCAAGGCCTGTCCTTTTCGTGCCACTCACGGGCACCAGGTGCTGACAGGGCCGCCAGCTCTGGGCTCTGAGTCGGGGACATCACTGCAAGCAGGTAGGTATGAAACAGGGCAGACAGCAGACAGGGAGAGAGCTGAAGCATGGGGTCACTTTGGGTGGTATGGTGACGTGAGGAGAAGAAAGTAGTTCTGGGACGGAGGGAGACCAGTGGGGCTCCTTCAGACAGATGACCAGGGAAGGCCCTTCGGAGGAGGTGACATTTGAGCAGAGAAGACCTGGCTGACTGAAGGAGCCGGGCCCACAAAAAGTAGCACGTTCTAGGTAGAGGCAGGGCTCACTACACACTCACAGGGCCCAATGCAAAACTAAATGTGAGACCCCACTCAAAAATTATGAGGAATTTCAGGATGGCAAGGCAGAGTGTTCAGGGTCCACGCCCGAGAAGCAGGCCCTGGTAGAAGGAACAGTAAGTCCTATAGCCCTAAGGCTTGGAAAGTTCCAGAATTCGAAAGGAGGCCAGTGTGTTATAGGAGGAAGAAGGCATGAGAGGCTGTCAGAGGGCTGTGCAGGAGATATCTGTGGGGCAGACTGTGGTAGCCCCTGAGACCGGTAAGCTGGGAAACCACTGGGGGAGCTTTGCATGAGGGATGGGCTTGATAGAATTAATTTTTTTCTTATTTATTTTTTACAAAAGAGAGGGGATCTTGCTATGTTGGCCAGGTTGGTCTTGAACTCTTGGCCTCAAGCAATCCTCATGTCTTGGCCTCCCAAAGTGCTAGGATTACAGATGTGAGCCACTGCACCCAGCCAGGATTAATTTTTATTGTATTATTATTATTTTTTCTGAGACACAGTCTTGCTCTGGCTGTATGCAGAAAGAGCCGGGCTGAAGTGCAGTGGTGTGATCTTGGCTCACTGCAACCTCCACCTCGCAGGTTCAAGCAATTCTCCTGCCTCAGCTTCCCAAGTAGCTAAGAGTAGCACGCACCACCATGCCCAGCTAATTTTCATATTTTTAGTAGAGACAGGGTTTCACCATGTTGGCCAGGACGGTCTCGATTTCTTGACCTCGTGATCTGCCCACCTCGGACTCCCAAAGTGCTGGGATTATAGGCGTGAGCCACCATGCCCGGCCCAGAATTAATATATATATATTTTTTTGAGACGGAGTCTCGCTCTGTCGCCCAGGCTGGAGTGCAGTGGCCGGATCTCAGCTCACTGCAAGCTCCGCCTCCCGGGTTTTCGCCATTCTCCTGCCTCAGCCTCCCGAGTAGCTGGGACTACAGGCGCCTGACACCTCGCCCGGCTAGTTTTTTGTATTTTTTAGTAGAGACGGGGTTTCACCGTGTTAGCTAGGATGGTCTCGATCTCCTGACCTCGTGATCCGCCCATCTCGGCCTCCCAAAGTGCTGGGATTACAGGCTTGAGCCACCGCGCCCGGCCAGAATTAATATTCTTTAAAGAACCCAGCTAGCTGCTGGGTGAGGCTGGTGTGGAGTGGGGGTCTGAGGAGAAGCAGGGAGTCAGACTAGATGGCTGGGAGGATGGTGACTCAGGCCCAGCGATGACCTAAACTGCCCATGGCCAGCTCCTGACAGCCAGCTGAGTGTCGTGGCTCATGACCCCGCCTCTGTCTGAAGTTTCCACTCCCCTTGCACCCTTAGGACATTCACTTGCTCCATCAGGTCCATCCTTCAACCCTACTTCAGTGATACCTGGCCTCACTCCTACCCGTGCCCCCACTGGCACCCACCTCCCCAGCTTCCCCTGGGAAGTCCTTAGCATTCCTGGTGTCCCCACAGAGTGCCCGGCTCGTCTCGATACTGAGCAGCCCGGTATGTGCTCGAAAACTTGCTGCCCAGTGAGTGAATGCTTTTATTACTTCATATTAGAAGAAACAGGGCTCTGTTCCAACCAGGCAAATCTCAACCTAGGCCCTGACCTGAAAAAGAAGAATTCTATTTCCAAACGCCCGGCGCATTTCCCTCTCATTAGATTTAAAAAAAAAAAAAAAAAAAGTCAAAAAAGAAAGAGAAGAAGCTGGCCTCTGAGGCTGTGGCACTCAAATTGCAGCCTTTGACTATTGTTTACGCTATATTTGTCCTGTCTCCAGGCATCACGCTGGGGGACAGAAAGGAAAATGCCAAACCATTTCTTCCTGGCTTGGCACCTGCGGCAGAATGTTACCCTGCTGCTGTCTCGTGGCCAGGACAGTCACTGCAAATGTCCCAGAGTGATCATTTCCAGAGACTACAGGAAGAACAGACTGGTTTTGATGGCAAATGATTTAACCAGGAGAGGTCCAGGCTGGTGGCCTCCCGTAACCTGGGCTGTTATTTACCCTGGGTGGTCTTACAGTCCTAGAATTGCCAACTGCACAGTCCCTGGATGACAGCTCCCCTGGACAGACGACTTGCAGCCCTGGCTGAGGCCAGAAACACTGAACCTTTACAAATCTTTTTATGGTTCCTCCACAGGACTGTTTTATTTACCTGCTGTGCAGATGAGGCCTAAGAAAAACCCAGACCAAACGTATAATTTGGAGCTAAGTACATGATGGATGCCCAGAGATGTAAAATTAGCCGAGTAAACTTAATACTGGGGCATTATGCTTGCTTTCCAGCGCCTGAATGTCTGTTAGGGACGCATCACTTGGGAATAGCTCTTGATAAAATAAGCAGACTCTATTCTCCCTGGAAATTTAAAAAAAAAAAAGGAGCCACTCTGAAGGGGACCAGTTGTCTCAGATGTCCTCCAACCAAATCAGGGAGGAGAGTTTGCTGTCTGTGCACACTCATGTCCAATGTATGGGATCATTTGGTGGTTTGCAAAAATGACAGTGAGATTTGGGGTGATTTTCAAAACGTAAATATGTATTCACTATTTTATTTTGTTGTTGTTGAGATGGAGTCTCACTCTGGTCGCCCAGGCTAGAGTGCAATGGCATGATCTCAGCTCACTGCAACCTTCGCCTCCTGGGTTCAAGCGATTCTCCTGCCTCAGCCTCGGGATTACAGACGTGAGCCACCACGTCCCACTAATTTTTGTATTTTTAGTAGAGACAGGGTTTCGCCATGTTGGTCAGGCTGGTCTTGAACTCCGGACCTCAGGGGATCCACCCACCTCAGCCTTCCACAGTGCTGGGATTACAGGCGTGAGCCATGACACACGGCCTTCGCTATTTTATAAGCACATCCCGCTTAGCTTGCACAACCAAGGTCCTCCTCTCTTCCCCACCCTCCGGAAGGATGAATCATAGGTGGGGTTGGGTGGGGTGATGAAAGGGTGTGTCCCCCAGCACCTTCTGTGAGTTCATGATAGGAGACTGCAGAAATTCATGTTAATAGCTCACACGTGAGGGAACTTTCACCGTTACATTTTTTACATGCTGTCTTGTTTTTCTAAGACCACCAGAGCGAGCACAAAAGAACCAGCAAGTAGGCAAAGGTCAGGCGCAAAACTGCTAGTTTATTTTAGTAACCTAAGGTGTGGAGAAGAAGTCTGTCGGCCTCTGGCAAAGAAGGCTGGCAGAGTTCCCCTCCCCCAAGCTCTCGGACGGAGTTCCGACATCCCGACAGGACTGGGAAGCTGGGAAGTCCGCGTGGCTCAATGGCAGAGAGTGGCTTTTCTAGGAGTGGGAGGGCAATAGGTGGGGCATGGGCGTGTCAGGGGCGTTCCGCAGGTGTGACCAGGTAAATCTTGGTCTCTTCAGATTGACGTCACCTGGCGCATGCCCAGTTGTTCTGCACCTTCCCGGGCGCTGGCTGCCTTTTCGCGCGCGCGGGAAGAGTTGGTGGTGAAGAAGAACCCGGAAGTGCACCATCTTGCCTCCGTTCGTCCAAACAGTCCAACCTTTTATTGATAATAGTGATAAAGGGGCGCTGTGGTCTGTCTGTCTACTTCCTGCTGTTAAGGGGCGTTGTTAAGGTCAGGGCCCATGGTTGGTATTTGGACGCACGGATGAAAAATAAAATAAGGCACAGTATTAGTATAGGAATGAGGAATGGAAGCATTTGTTGGAATATGGGCAAAACCCAGAAGGAAGGTCCCGGCAAGGATGGGGAGTATGAGATAGTTAAGAAAATTTAGTAAGTTTGAGGCGAGTGGGGGAAAGCCAAACTGATTTCCACTGGTTGCTTTCGGTAGGGGCCCTTTTTAGTTGGGAATGAGGAATGAGTGCGCAAAGTACTTGTTGGCCAGGCAGCAATTAAGGATTGGAGTTTTTGTGGAGTGGATGGCTTTCCGTCTACACCTACTACAGAGATATTGGATGAAAGGCTAGGTCCAGAGAAGGACGGCAAAACAGAATAGGTAGCCTCGCTGTTGATTAAAAAATTAATTGTCTTACCCGCTACCAGGAGAGTTACCCGTGGCTCGGCGAGGGTGATGGGGGTCTCCGAGTCTCGGCACCTTCAGTTGTCATCGTCCAGATGTAGGAGCTGGAAGGAGCTCCCAGGATCCTGGGAAAGGGGGTCACGTAGAGGCGCGGCACCTGTTCTCAGGGTGGGGCAATCAGACTTCCAGTTTCCCTTCTGCTGGCAAGCAGGGCAGGGGGTTGCTGGTGGACGAGGGTTAGGACATTCACTGGCCTAATGTCCTGATGCCTTGCACTTATAGCAAGGCTGCGTTGGGACTCGGGGACCCTGCGGACACCTGTTGGCATAGTGTCCTGCCTTGCCGCACTTATAGCAGGCAGGCTCCTTTTGTAGCCTTGGAGTCTGCGGAGTATGTGCTCTCTGGCCTGGGGTTACAACTGGGCTGTAAAGCCGCTGCTAGGAGCTGAACCTTCTGTTCAAGGCAAGCTTGCCGTCTCCTCTCTGGAGCTATAGACCTTAAAGGCTAATTTAACTAGGTCTTGTATTGGTGTCTGAGGACCATCCTCTACCTTTTGAAGTTTTTTACGAATGTCAGGAGCTGATTGAGAAATGAAATAAGATGCCAAAATGGTGGCCCCTGTGGGGGAGGCCAGATCTAACCGGGTATACTGGGTTAGAACCTCAGTCAGTTTAGGGTAGAGGTTAGGATAACCTGGAGGTCATGCCAAGTTAAGTCATAGGCCTGACAAAGGTGTCTAAATTCCTTTATGTATATGATAGGATTAGCTGAGAAATCACCTAAACGCTTCTCAATTTTGGAAAGATCGGCCAATGAAAAAGGGACATGTACTCTGACTACCCCCTCCGCCCCAGCCACCTCTCGCAAAGGTGCTAACACTGTAGGAGGGTGTGGGCAGAGATAGGGGACTCAAGACAGCCAGTTGGGGGCCCCGAAGGAGGCACGGGACCCAGTGGATTACAAGTAGATAAGGAGGAGGAAGGAGGAGTCTGGGCAGGAAGGGATGGGGTGGGGAGAGCGGGGAGAGAAGGAGTATAGGGACTAGAGCCTAAGGCCTAAAAGCCTTGTATGTAAATTTCGGACCACTTGCCTAGCCGCTGGCAGAAATTGCTGAGGTCGATCACGCCACAGTGGAAAGGAAAATTAACCGCTTCCTCCTAAGGTCTTGTTCAAGCTGTAAGGTTTTTAAATTGGCTAGGAGGCACCCTAAGGGGGTGCTCTTTGGAAATTTGGACTGGGGGTTTCCCATTTGTTTCCTCTTTACTTACACAATGGACACAATGGAAATGGAAGTGGATCTCTGCCTGGCTTCA
>NC_045434.1:208687853-208708911 GCF_002776525.5 Piliocolobus tephrosceles | reverse complement strand
TGGCTTCAAAGCGTCCTTTGGAACCAGCAGAGACAGACTGGAGGCTCATGGAGCCAAAGTGGAGATTACCTTCAGGCGGACGTCTCCGTCCTGAACAGGTCTCCCGAGCCACTTGGTGGCTCAAAATGGACCTCGGACCTGCACAGGATTTCTGGCCGAGGGAGGTAAAGAGGAGACAAGGGCACTTACCCCAGAGAGGCCATGAGAGTGAGGGAAGCGGGTCTCAGGTCCTGGTCCGTCCGCCGCGTGGAACGAGGAGGAGGAGGCTCCCCAGACCCTGGGGGCCCTGAGGAGGGGTCTCCTCCCGGGTTCGGCACCATCTGTCTTGTTTTTCTAAGACCACCAGAGCGAGCACAAAAGAACCAGCAAGTAGGCAAAGGTCAGGCGCAAAACTGCTAGTTTATTTTAGCAACCTAAGGTGTGGAGAAGAAGTCTGTCGGCCTCCGGCAAAGAAGGCCGGCAGAGTGCCCCTCCCCCAAGCTCTCGGACAGAGTTCCCACATCCTGACAGGACTGGGAAGCTGGGAAGTCCGCCGGGCTGTGAGAAGGCCGCCTGGCTCAATGGCGGAGAGCGGCTTTTCTAGGAGTGGGCAGGCAATAGGTGGGGCATGGGCGTGTCAGGGGCGTTCCGCAGGTGGGACCAGGTAAATCTTGGTCTCTTCAGATTGACGTCACCTGGCGCATGCCCAGTTGTTCTGCACCTTCCCTGGCGCCGGCTGCCTTTTCGCGCGCGCGGGAAGAGTTGGTGGTGAAGAAGAACCCGGAAGTGCACCATCTTGTCTCCGTTCGTCCAAACACATGCGTTATTTCATTTGATCCTTACAACAATTTCATGAGGTAGGTATTATCACCTCCATTCGCTAAATGGAGAGCCTGAGGCTTAGAGTGCTGACATGGCTTGCCTATGATCAGGCGGGAGGAAAGTGACTACAGAGGATTCCAACCGCGGGATGGATAATCAAATACTCAGCACTGTTTTCATCCACACTAGGAGTAGTCGACCAGGTGTTATACCTCTGATCTCGTCATCTGTTGAAATTGTAGGGAGCCAATCAATAACACTCTCTTTTTTTTTTTTTTTTTGAGACGGAGTCTTGCTTTGTCACCCAGGCTGGAGTGTGGTGGTGCCATGTCAGCTCATTGCACCCTCCGCCTCCCGGGTTCAAGTGATTCTCCTGCCTCAGCCTCCTGTGTAGCTGGAACTACAGGTGCCCACCACCAAGCCCGGCAAATTTTTTGTATTTGTAATAGAGACAGGGTCTCACTGTATTAGCCAGGATAGTCTCAATCTCCTGACCTCAGCCTCCCAAAGTGCTGGGATTACAGACATGAGCCACTGTGCCCAGCAATAACGTCCTTTAATCCCCTTCAGAGTACAGCAACGATTGAGACATGCACTGTATTAGTTATCTGTAACAAAGGATCCCAAAATTTAACAGCTTCAAGCCACAGTAAATATGTATTGTCTCACAGTTTCTGAGAGTCAGGAATCTGAGAGTGGATGTGTTGGGCGATGAAAGGGGAGGGACTCTTAGGAGGCTGCAGTGAAGAGATCAGCCAGGGCTACAGTCAGCTCAAAGCTCAATTGAGGCCGGAAGACTGTATTTTTTTTTTTTTTTTTTTGGAGACAGAGTCTCGCTCTGTTGCCCAGGCTGGAGTGCTGTGGTGCGATCTCGGCTCACTGCAAGCTCCGCCTCCCGAGTTCACACCATTCTCCTGCCTCAGCCTCCCAGGTAGCTGGGACTACAAGTGCCTGCCACCACGCCTGGCTAGTTTTTTGCATTTTTAGTAGAGACGGGGTTTCACTGTGTTAGCCAGGATGGTCTCAATCTCCTGACCTCGTGATCCGCCTGCCTCGTCCTCCCAAAGTGCTGGGATTACAGGCGTGAGCCCCCGCGCCTGGCCCGGAAGACTTGACTTTAAGCTCGCTCATTTTCCTGTTGGCAGAAGACCTCTTCCTTGCCATGTGGTTTTCTCTCTGGGGACGCTCATGACGTGGGTGCAGGCTTCCCCAAAGCAAATGATTAGAGAAGGAGGGGTGGAGAGAGAGAGACAGAACCCAGCAGTGACATACTATCATTTTTGCCATATGCTAATGATCACGTAGACCACGCCTCATACAGTGTGACACTATGCAAGGGCATGAATACCAGGAGCCTGGAATTACTGGGCACCATCTTGGAGGTTGCCTACCACATGGACAGAAAAGTTGGCAAGATAGAGAACAAAATGATGGCTTTAAAACTGAAATAGTTGCATCAAAGGAAGTGGCATAAGATGTGTGGGAACAGGGGCTTCTTAGTACTTCATCTCTGAAGTAGAGACATTTAGCCACCTGGCCACAGGTGGGGCTAGAAAACCAAAGCCTCTCCTGCAGGAGCACAGCAGCCAGGTGAGGCTTAAGGCATGGAGCAGTAGAGAACCCCCACTGAGGACCAGACACTCTGCAAAGAGAATGCGCTGAGCTGGGAAGGCTCGGCAACGTCTCCCATTGGCCAAACCCAGGTCATGCCTGTCCTCTCCCAGGAGACTGCAGTGCTTCTCTGGAAGACATGCCCAACACGAACATATGGCCGTAAATGGATTCTCACTCCACCATCCCTGGCCCAATCCACTCTCTTCCACCACGGACTGCTGCATCCGATGGATGTTTTATGGACCCCGTGAGCAAGGTCTGTTTCTCATTGATGTGAGTGTCCCCAGAATCTATCATGGTGCATGACATGTGCCATCTTCCTCCTTCCCTTCTTCCATCATTGAGTGCCTAGCATGTGCTAGGCAGTGTACTAATTCCTTCACAGGAATGATCTCATTCGATCACCATCACCCTCTGTTATGTGGCAGGTACCAGTACTATCCCCATTCAGTGGATAAGTCAGCATCAGAGAAGTTAATGTGCCGATGGTCATAAGTTAGCAGGTGGCACAGGTGGGATCTGGTACCAGCCAGTCTGACTCCACTGCCATGCTCTTAAATTCCATGCCAGAGAGGCTGTTCAGTAAATATTTGTTAAAATAGATTCATTCAAAAATAACCATTGACTTAAAAAAGGAAAGAAAATCTAAGCAAGTAAAATTGTTGGACCATAGCAAGTTCTAGACAGAAGCTAATCCCCACAGTTCTTTCTCCAGGTCCCAAGAATAAACTTAAAATGGAAAAGAGGGACATCTTGCAAATAAATCATTAGTTTCCAAAAGGCAAAAGCATGAGCCAGGAAACCACTTCATTTTCAGCATAGACCCTCTTCTCATTCCCATATACTTCTGTAGATGCTGCTTCCATGATTAAAAGAAGGGCTATTGATGAGACCTTAGCAAGCAGGAGTAGGTGAGAGCCTTACTCCCCTAAATCCGCACCAGAAGTTCAGCACGATGGTCAGTGCTGATGGCTTGTTGGCGCTGAGCACCGGGAAATGGGGATGGGTTTATACTCCACTTTCCAAGAAACACAATTTCAGAGTTTGTTTATGAGACAAACAAATGAAAGGCCAAGAGCCAGGCTGCTCAGGGCATTAGCGCCTCCACTCAACTTGTTGACTTGTCTGGAAGCAACAACTCATTTGCTGGTATGCAGTGGTGCCTGGCCTGCTGCTTAGCTGCTCCCCACAACCCCACCCACTCATCTGATTATGTCAACTCATGTGACAGTTCCCACACCAGAGCAGACCAGCTGCCATGTGATCACCAACTATGAGGAAGGCATAAGGCAAAGTTTCACGGGGACACAAGGTCTCATGGGGAGACATGAGGAGATAAGATTTCATGAAAATACAGGCCAGGCATGGTAGCTCACACCTGTAATCTCAGCACTTTGGGAGGCAGAGGTGCGTGGATCATGAGGTCAGGAGTTCGAGACCAGCCTGGCCAACATGGTGGAACCCCATCTCTACTAAACATGCAAAAATTAGCTGGGCGTGGTGGTATGTTTGCAATCCCAGCTACTCGGGGGGCTGAGGCAGGAGAATTGCTTGAACCCAGGAGGCAGAGGTTGCAGTGAGCCTAGATCTTGCCATTGCACTCCAGCATGGGCGACAAGAGCAAGCCTCCATCTCAAAAAAAAAAAAAAAAAAAAAGATTTCATGAAAATACAAGGTCACATGGGGAGACAAGGTCCTGTGGGGATACATGGATTCATGGGCAGACAAGGTCACATGAAGATACATGGGGAGCCAATGTCTCACAGGGAGACTTGAGAAGACAAGGTCATGCGGGGAGACATGAGGACATAAGGTCATGTTAGGAGACGAGGTTCCATAAGGACACATAAGTGTACAAGGGCACAAGGGGCAAAGTGGTGTCTTAGTTCATTTTGTGCTGCTAAAACAGAACACTTGAGACTGCTTAACTTATAAAACAGACATTTATTTTCTCACAGTTCTGGAATCTGGGAAGTCCAAGATCAAGGTGCGGGCATCTGGCGGCTGCTGTCCAAAGGGCAGAATGCAGTGTCCTCACAGGGTGGAGGGTGGAAGGGCAAGAGACAGTGAGAGAGCAAACTCCCCTTTTCAAGCCTTTAAAACAGCATTCATTTATTCACAGGAACAGAGCCCTCATGACTTCAACACCTTCCACCAAGTGCTGTCTTCCAACATTGTTGTACTGGGGATTAAGTTTCTAACAAGAGAATCTGGGGGGACACATTTAAACCACAGCACATGAGGAGATAAGGTTTCATGAAGAGACATGGGGAGGCAAGGTCTCGGGGGAGACAGAGGAGAAAGGGAGCACTTCCACTATAGGGACTGGATTTGGGTTTTCATTTGTCCTCCCTCTAGGAGCTTGCTTCAGTCTTGGGGTGAATTGGGGTGCAGGGCACATGACAAAGGGATGATTTGCAGGAGGCAGGCTGAGAGGCACTGGCCACAATGCTTTCTTTCATCACTCAGAGAAGGGAGGGGGCACTGGGGCTGGACTGCAAAGGGAAGTTTTGACCAAGGACACGGAGCCTGGGAATTGGGAAGATACAGACCAGTGTTTCTCAGCCCTCATTCTCATATGACTTTTGCAATAGTTGATGACAACCTGTACTATTGTTTATTTAACAATTTATTTAAGTTGTATCTTTTTTTTTTTTTTTTTTTTTTTTTTGAGGCAGAGTCTCACTCTGGCACCCAGGCTGCAGTGCAGCAGCACAATCTCAGTTCACTGCAGTCTCTGTCTCCTGAGCTCAAGCAATCCTCCCACCTTAGCCTCCAGAGTAGCTGGGACCACAGGCACACACCACCACATCCAGTTAATTTTTGTATGTTTGTAGGGACGAGGTTTTGCCAAGTTGCCCAGGCTGGTCTTGAACTCCTGGGCTCAAGCTATCTACCTACCTTAGCCTCCTGAAGTGCTGGGATTATAGGTGCGAGCCAATATGCCTGGCCCATTTATATCTGTATATACATATATACATATATAAACATATACATATATATACACATATACACATATGTATGTATATACATATACACATCTACATACACATGTATGCATATATACACATACACATATGTGTGTCTATATACACATGTACATACATATATGTATATGTACATATACACACATATACGTATATGTATATAAATGGGTCAGGCATTAAATTAGTTTGTACACATATATACATTAATTCCTCTTTAAAGGAAACTTCCTATCTCTGTAGTAAATGGAAAACCAGTATCACTTACCATAATAGAATGAAACCATAGGATAAAGATAATGCAAACAAAACAATTGTATTACATTCTAGCTGGATACTGTTGCTGGTGTAGTCTCTGAGTCTTAACAGGTATTAAAGAGGTATTTAAGACATAACAACACATAATTCACACAAGAACACATAATTCAGACTTTCTCCTTGATATGAACCAAAGATTAAAAATGAACTGAATTTCTTTTCAAGAAGTATGGCATATCAGTTCCTCTGAAGGCTCCTCCTCTGTAATATAACTAGGTCTTAAGAAAATTACAATAAACATAGTTTTATGCACCGCTAGGCTTATATGAAAATAAAGGCTCTCTAAGGTTGGTGGGGGGATGGGAGGAGAATACTAAATTGACAGTAGATTGGGAACAGTCAGCAAATGTAACCAGAGGAGACAGTGTGAGTACCAGCCCTGGAATCCGCACACTAAGCCTAGAGCTCTCTGTGAGATGGGGAAGCTAAATCTGAGACTCTTGCCTTAAGCCCTGATTCTTTCAAGGGAGCTTAAATGTATCCAGTGTGGTAACAGCCTCTGGCTCTTGAAAAAAGCAAACACAAATTCTCTCTGGAATAAAGCATCACCAATCTATGCTCCCAGGATCCCTACAGATTATGTTCAACCAATTAAAACACACACACACACAATAAAATTTCACAATAAAAAAAATTACCAAACACGCCAGGAAACAAGCTTTGCTGAGTGAGATCAACAGAATTATCTAAATACAGATTTAGAATCATATGAATTTCTGTTACTGGAACAGTCAGATACAAAATATAAAGTATGAAGTGTTTACAGAAAAAAAATATGTAACTAAAAACTGAACAAAGACCAAGAGACCATAAAAATTGATCAGGCAGATTGGAAAGAAACCACATAGAACTTTTAGAATTGAAAACTGTAATCACTGAAACTTAATATACTTGTTAAGCATCAAATTAGAGAGAGATGAGTAAACTAAGAGACAGATCTGAAGAAATTATCCAGAAGGCAAAACAGAGACAAGGAGATGGAAAATGTGAAAGATAAGGAAATTCCAATGAGAAAGCATTATACACACAACATTAAATTAGTTAATATACGTAAACACTCAGAATAGTGCCTGGCAATTAGTATCAACAAAGCCAAATGTTGGTTCTTTGAGAAAATCAAGTGTTGGTTCTTCTGATGATAACAATTTAAAAACCTCTGGCAAGAGGAATGGAGAAAAACAAAAAAGACGTTGCCCAAATAAACAAGATCTGGCATTAGCTGAGACAAAAAGATAAGCATATACTATAATCATTATGGTAATACATTGGAAAATATAGATGAAATAGGCAAGATAATAGAAAATGTCATTTACCAAAACTGACTAAAGGGAAAATAGAAAATATGAACCGTCATATAAACATTGAAGAAATTGAAGGTTGAATTAATAGTTAAAATTTGACTGAAAGTGCATATACCAATCCCAGGGGTATTCACAACGGAATTCTAACAAACTTTCAAAGAACAGATTATTGGAGGAAATATTCCCCAATTTATTCCATAAGGCAAATAAAACTTTGATATTAATACCAAGTAAGAATAATGCTAAAAAAGAAAATTGGCCAGGTGCAGTAGGTCACATCTGTAATCCCAACACTTTGGGAAGCAGATGTGGGAGTATCACTTGAAGCCAGGCATTCCAGACTAGCTTGGGCAACACAGTGAGACCTTCATCTCTAGGGGGGAAAAAAAATTCTGAGCATGGTGGCACACTCCTGCAGTTCTAGCCTGGGAAGTTGAGGTTGCAGGGAGCCAAGATTGTGCCACTGTACTCCAGCCTGGGTGACAAAGCGAGACCTTGCCTCCAAAAAAAAAAAAAAAAAAAGAGTTTAGCAAAGTGGCTGCAATAAGAGCCAAGGCAGGCAGATCACAAGGTCAGGAGTTCGAGACCAGCCTGGCCAACATGGTGAAACCCTGTCTCTACTAAAAGTACAAAACAAAATAGCAGGGTGTAGTGGCATGTGCCTGTAATCCCAGCTACTGGGGAGGCTGAGGCAGGAGAATTGCTTGAACTCAGGAGACAGAGGTTGCCGTGAGCTGAGATCATGCCAGCACTCCAGCCTGGGTGACAGAGCAAGGCTCTGTCTCAGGGGAAAAAAAAAAATCAATATACAAACATCAATTGTATTTTTATACACAGGAAACAAATGGAAATATTATTTTTGCCTAATCCCACATCAAGACTTACAATGAAATTGTGGTAAGCAAAACAATATGATATTGATGCAGTTATAGACATAATAATCAATGCAACCAGACTAGACCCCCAATTATTTGCAAACCTAATACATGAAGGGGAGATATATCAATTCTGTGAGTAAAGGATGTACTATGGAACTAATCTTGAGATAACTGGTTAGCCACCTGGGGTGGGGATGGGGGTGATTGAACCCTTACCTCACACCACATACAAAATCAATTTTGAGTGGATTAACAACTTAAAAGTAGGACACAAAAATGTAAAACTTCAGAATAAAATGTGAAAGAATATTTTTATGACCTAGAGATAAGAGTTTTTTACATGACTTAAAAGAAAAACTTGGCACTTTGAGCTATATTAAAATTAACGATTTCTGTTCATCAAAAGACACCATAAAGAAAGTGAAAAACAAGCCATAAATTGGGGGTATATTCACATACACATAACCACAAATAAGTGGCAGCATATAAAGAATATAGATATGTATTAAATTTTGACAAATCAATAATAAAAAGGCAACCTAGGAACAAAATGGACAAAAGATATGAGCAGACCTTTCAAAGAGAAAATGCATATATGGTGGATAAACATATGGAACAATAACCAATCTCATTAGTAGCTATATTAATTTGCATTTAGCATTCCAAATGAACTGTACTATTTTACACCCTCTAGGTCTGCATTGTGCAGGAATCAAGCACACAGACTCTGGAGCCAAATCCTGGCTCCTCCATGGACTTGGGAAGGTAGCAACATCTCCATACATGCCTCAGTTTTCTCTGTGGAAAAAGGAACATTAACCCAGCAAAATCCGATTGGAAGTGGCTACCATTATTCCCCCAGCTCCTGTTTCCATTCTGTCAACTTCAAATAGTGCTACCTAATATCTTAAACAATTGGATTTTTTGGACTTCATTTATAGGATTATGGCAGGATTTGGCTGTGATAACTAATTCATAAGTATTGTATGAAAATTAATATATAATGAAACTGTGTCACAGTCATTCTCTACCCCAATGGGCTTCAAATTTTTATTTTGCTTACATATATTTAAAAATAATCTTGAAAAATTATATACCCTCTCTGCACACTTTAAAACTTAGATTTAAAATCCCAGCACTTTGGGAGGCCAAGGCAGGCGGATCACAAGGTCAGGAGTTGGAGACCAGCCTGGCCAATATGGTGAAACCCCATCTCTACTAAAACTACAAAAAAATTAGCTGGGAGTGGTGGTAGGCACCTGTAGTCCCAGCTACTCGGGAGGCTGAGGCAGGAGAATAGTTTGAATAGGTTGCAGTGAACCAAGATCATGCCTCCAGACTAGGCGATCATTGCACTCCAGACTAGGCGAGAGAGCAAGACTCCGTCCCCCAAAAAAAAAAAAAAAAAATTCCTCAGCACAAGTTCAAATAGTTGCACAAGATACAACTTTATACCCAGCATAGTGTAAATGTTGACCTTTTAAAATAAATGATTACATTACTCCTTTAAATGCACTCAACAGAATCTGAAAATCTGCAATTAGTTGCCCTTCCATATTAGTTTAAAAAATCATATATGATGAAAAAAATCTTTTTTTTTTTTGAGATGAAGTCTAGCACTGTCGCCCAGGTTGGAGTGTGGTGTCTCGACCTTGGCTCACTGCAACCACTGCCTCCCGGGTTCAAGCGATTCTTCTGCTTCAGCCTCCTGAGTAGCTGAGACTACAGGCCCCCGTCACCACGCCCAGCTAATTTTTTTGTATTTTTAGTACAGACGGGCTTTCACCATATTGACCAGCCTGGTCTGGAACTCCTGACCTCGTGGTCCGCCCGCCTCAGCCTCCCAAAGTGCTGGGATTACGGGCATGAGCCACCGCGCTTGGCCAAAAAAAAAATCTTATGTTGATGACACTATTATGTGTCTCTGCAACAAAAGTATAGCTAAAAATGGAAATGGAAGGTCGCAGTGGCGCCCGCCTGAGGAGAGGAACGCCAGGCCTCGGCGGGGCCCACAAGCTTCGCTGGATCACTCGATCCCGCCTCCCGCCCCGTGCCCGGCCATGGCAGAGCCCTTGTCCGCCCAGCACCCAGTGGCCTCTCGCGGAGTCGGAGCTGTACTTCCTCATCGCCCGGTACCTATCGGCGGGCTGGTGTCGGAGAGGGGCCCAGGTGCTGGTGCAGGAGCTGGAGCAGTGCCAGTTGCTGTGGAAGAGGTTGGACTGGGAGGGCAACCAGCACAACAGGAACCACGAGGAATTCGTCTTGTCCAGTAAGCATGTGGCTCTTGATATCTATTGCAAATCTGCCAAGCGCATCAGTCCTATGTTGGATAAAGAAATTCTGGCTGGGTGCGGCGGCTCACGCCTATAATCCCAGCGCTTTGGGAGGCCGAGGCGGGTGGATCACCTGAGGTCGGGAGTTCGAGACCAGCCTGACCAACGTGAAGAAACTCCGTCTCTATTAAAAATACAAAAAAATAGCCGGGCGTGGTGGCACTTGCCTGTAATCCTAGCTACTCGGGAAGCTGAGACAGGAGAATCGCTTGAACCCTGGAGGACGAGGTTGTGGTGAGCCAAGATTGAGATCGGGCCATTGCACTCCAGCCTGAGCAACAAGAGCGAAACAACGTCTCAAAAAGAAGAGGAAAAAGAAAAAAAAAAAGAAATTCCACCCGGTATTTCAAGAGTCGCTTCTCTGTTTGGTGCAGGAAGGCAGTCTTTGCTACTTACAGCAAAAGGTGACTTAATTTGAAGAAGTGTTCTGCTTTGTATTAATAGCTTAATAATGATTATAATTGTGAAATAATGTAAGCATTGTGAAAAAAGGTGATAATGTAACTATAAATCATGCAGTGTACTATAAAATTCTCTGCATTTAGCATAGAACATTGAATTTTTTTACGTAAGTGTTTAACGGGCCCTTCCGTAGTAAAAAGTTGACAAAGACATAGGTGTTAAGCTAAAAAGCTTGTATTTATTCTGAGATGTGTTTGAGGTTTTATCAATGTGAGTTCTTAATTTTCCATTTTGTAACTCACTCATAACTTCATTGAATGTAATTGTATGTATCTTAAAAACTCTTTAAATGCTAGAAGTATTTCATTTGATACTTGGATTCTGAAAGCCCTTTGTTATAAAGGGAAATGATTTTTCTTTTGCAAAGTTATGTGCTAGCAAAATGTTTGAAATTGCTATTCTTTTTCTGTTAGCTTGGTATATATGATTTAGACTAAGTATATGTATGTGATATAGTCTATGCGTACATGTGGCTAAACTGCTAAGGGGCAAAGATCGTTGGGTCTTCTAATGCTGAGCATACATCAAGTTCACCCCATGATTATTTTTTATTATGAGTCATTGCTGACATGATGCTACCTCTTGGATGCACCACCAATATAAAGCTTAACCGAGGCCAGGCACGGTAGCTCATGCCTGTAATCCCAGCACTTTAGGAGGCCGAGACTGGTGAATCACAAGGTCACGAGATAGAGACCATCATGGCCAACACGGTGAAACCCCATCTCTACTAAATATACAAACAATTAGCTGGGTGTGGTGGCAGGCGCCTGTAGTCCCAGCTACTCGGGAGGCTGAGGCAGGAGAATGGCGTGAACCCGGGAGGCAGAGCCTGCAGTGAGCCGAGCTTGTGCCACTGCACTCCAGCCTGGGGGACAGGGCGAGACTCTGTATCAAAGAGAAAAAAAAAAAAAAGCTTAACTGAGAAAGAACAACCCACCCTCTCGGTTCCATGCCAGGCTGGCTTGTTAGCTTCACTTGTTTCTTAGTGCTCTAGCCATGTCACCCTGGGGCACTCATCAGGACACTGTTTATATTCTTCCTCTTCAGTGTCCCTATTCACTTTGTAATTATTCTATTTTAGCTGGTTCTATGATTGTAGTTATTTGGTAGCCTGTTTTCCTTTGTTTTCTGTACTTGTGTGAAGCTTCACGTCATTGTTTTGTGAGGAGCAGTGATTTAGAGCTGGCAGATCTTGGAAGGGACTTCAGCAAGCTGCCCTAGGGTAGGGACCATATTCTCTATTTGTTTTGTTCTAGTGCTACAAAAGGATGCCTTGTAACTGCTCTGTGGTCACAGCAGTGGTAATGAATCCATTCATGTAAAATACAACATGGCTGTTAGTTTGGGGAACTCGGGGCTCAGTAGAGGTTTAGTATGATGCCTTCCCTCTCTTCTCTCAGTTGTGAAGAAACTAATTTCTGGCACAGTGTGACTTCTTCAAACCTATGTTCTGCTGTTATCTCCTATAAAGGAGAGCAGACTTTTATTTTATTTTATTTTATTTTAAGTGCATTGCTGGTTGGTCAGGCGGGGTGGACTTTGAATTAGTGTTCAGACTTACAGATCCTGCATGTGTGCTGTCCAGTAGAGGATTCTCTGTGACCCTAAAACAAAGGGAAAGCTGTATAATTTATCACTACTTCCTAAAGAGAGAGACTAAAGTCATGGCAGTGTTGGCCAAATTAATTTTAAAACCAAACGAGCCATGAATTTTCATAGAAATCAAAGAAATTAAATTTTTCCTTATCAAAGCTTCCATTTTTGAGAAGTTGGATCAGTTGTAAGACCTTTTATTTTTAACACTGTATGGTATAATTCTGCATTGAAAACATAAACACTTACAGCTGGGTGCGGCAGCTCATGACTGTAATCCCCACACTTTGGGAGGCCAAGGTGGATGGATCACTGGAGGTGGGGAGTTTGAGACTAGCCTGACCAACAAGGAGAAACTCCATCTCTACTAAAAATACAAACTTAGCCAGGGGTGGTGGTGCATGCCTTTAATCCAGCTACTCGGAAGGCTAAGGCAGGAGAATCGCTTGAACCCAGGAGGTGGAGGTTGCGGGGAACCGAGATTGAGCCATTGCACTCCAGCCTGGGCGACAAGATCAAAACTCCATCTCAAAAAATAATAATAAAAAAATAAAAACAAACATTTACTTGGCATGAAATGGGACTTGGAGTCAAAAGATCTGGTTTTCTGGTCCATCTTTACCAATCATTTGCTGTGGATCTCTTTAAAGTTCCTGGAACCTTTGAGCCAGCCTCAGTTACCTCACTTGTAAATTGGTAAAAATACCTACCTCACAGAGTTGTTGTGAGGATCCAATGAGCTAATGTATGCTGAAAGCACTTCGTGAATTGTAAAGTACTACACAAATGTTAGTTGTCCTTGCTGCTGTATCTGAGATGTCTTAATTTTTTTTTTCCTTCAGAAATAGTCTAATAAACCTCCAGGGCTTTTCTGTTATAGTATATTAGTCGGTAAAATGTTGACTAAACAAATTCGTTACAATATTAAAAAATGGAAATGAACAGTTTTTAATTGTCTAAGTTAAATTTTTTCTGGATTGAACTATTGCAATTTTTTTTTTTTTTTTTTTTTTTTTTGAGACGGAGTTTCACTCTTGTTGCCCAGGCTGGAGTACAATGGTGCAATCTCAGCTCACCGCAACCTCCACCTCCTGGGTTCAAGAGTTTCTCCTGCCTCAGCCTCCCGAGTAGCTGGGATTACAGGCATGCACCACCACGCCCGGCTAATTTTGTATTTTTAGTAGAGACAGGGTTTCTCCGTATTGGTCAGACTGGTCTTGAACTCCTGACCTCAGGTGATCTGCCCACCTTGGTGTCCCAAAGTGCTGGGATTACAGGTGTGAGCCACTGTGCCCAGTCAAACTATTATATAATTGATACACACTGATACAAATATTACCAATTTTAATAAATAATATTACCAATTTTAATAAATAACTAAATATACTCATTATTTATGCTAATAATAATAAAGCAAAAATAATAAAAGTAAAATCTTATTGGACATGTAGCACTTAATGAGATGAGTATCTCCCCCAATTAACTCATACCCATGGATGTCTACTACTCATTGCTAGAATAAGATAGGAGTCGATATTAATTTATTCCAATTGTAAAGTTTGTATAACTGTAAGTTTGAGGAACCATGTTCACATAAATACAAATATTGGAATAAAAGGAATGTTGTTATCTCACTTCCTTGAACTCACGAATTTATCAAAGATAAATTATTTATTAAAGATTAGGGCCGGGCACAGTGGCTCATGCCTGTAATCCCAGCACTTTGGGAGGCCAAAACTGGCAGATCACGAGGTCAGGAAATCGAGACCATCCTGGCTAACACGGTGAAACCCCGTCTGTACTAAAAATACAAAAAATTAGCCAGGCGTGGTGGCGGGCGCCTGTAGTTCCAGCTCCTCCGGAGGCTGAGGTAGGAGAATGGCATGAACCCGGGAGGCAGAGCTTGCAATGAGCTGAGATCATGCCACTGCACTCCAGCCTGGGCGACAGAGCGAGCCTCAATCTCAAAAAAAATAAAATAAATAAAATAAATAAAAAATTTAAAAAAAGATTGGATGGTGATCAATCGTTAAATGACAAGTTAGTAATAGCAATTGGATTAAATTTTGTTGGAGAAAAAAAGAATTGGAAACATTTTGGTTTGCAAAAAGACGTATCTCTGAGTCATTTGAGTCATTTTCAGCTTCTGGAAAGCAAACCAAAAGGCCCAGGGGTCCCCTTTGATCCTCAGGGAATACATTTTGAGATTCTCTAGTAGATGTCTGAAACCTTGAATGAACCTCTGTACAGCCAGCTCCCCTTAGTTATGGGTTCTGCATCCATGGATTCAACCAACTGAAGATTGACACTGGGCTCAAGGCAGCTCACTCCTGTAATCCCAGCACTTTGTGGGGCCGAGAAGGGCGGATCCCTGAGCTTAGGAGTTTGAGACCAGCCTGGCAAACATGGTGAGACCTTGTCTCTGTTAAAAATACAAAAAAAGGCCGGGCGCAGTGGCTCACGCCTGTAATCCCAGCACTTTGGGAGGCCGAGGCGGGCGGATCACGAGGTCAGGCGATCGAGACCTTCCTGGCTAACACAGTGAAACCCTACGTCTACTAAAAATACAAAAAATTAGCCGGGCATGGTGACGGGCGCCTGTAGTCCCAGCTACTCGGGAGGCTGAGGCAGGAGAATGGCGTGAACCCGGGAGGCGGAGCTTGCAGTGAGCAGATATGGCACCACTGCACTCCAGCCTGGGCGACAGAGCGAGACTCTGTCTCAAAAAAAAAAAAAAAAAAAAAAAGCTAGGCATGGTAGTGTGCACTTGTGGTGCCATCGGGAGGCTGAGGTGGGAGAATCACTTGAGCCCTCGGGGCGGAGGCTGTAGTGAGCAGAGATCACGCCACTGCACTCCAGTCTGGGTGACAGAGCAAGACTATCTCAAAGAAAAAAAAAGTTTGAAAAATAATTGCATCTGTACTGAACATGTACAGACTTTTTTCTTGTCATTATTCTTTAAGCAATATGGTATAACAACTATTTACAAAGCATTTACATTGTATGAGATATTATAAGTAATCTAAAGATGATTTAAAGCACATGGGAGAATGTGCATAGGTTATATGCAAATACTACACCATTTTATACCAGGGACTTGAGGATCCAAGGATTTTTGTATCCCTGGGGGTCCTGGAAGCAATCTCCCATGGATACTGAGGGATAACTATATATGCTATGCTTATCCTATACGTACATACATATGATAAAGTTTAATTTATAAATTAGGTGCCGTAAGAGATTGTTAGATATGAGTTCTAAATTCCTTTTCAAAAAATTAATATGTCAGTATGTTCAGTGCTTTGCCTTCTACTTTTAAACTTAACTTCCTTCTAAAGCATCCTTTTTCCATTACCTACTCCACCCTGACTCATTCTGATCACCTGCTCCACCCTAACTCATTCCAATTACCTGCTACTTGCTCGGCCCTGGCTCCCGCCAAAGCACTCACTCCATCATTCTCTTTAAATTAGCCAATGGAAATTAGTTGAGCCTGTGCAGTCTAACCCTAGGCAATAGGGGGGTGACACAGCAGCAGGGGCCACCTGCGTCAGGAATAAGAACCCCTTCCCCTCCCTTGTCCGAGTGTGCGCTCACCATTGTTCCATCTGTAAAGGCGCACCCTTCTATAGAGAAGTAACTTGCCTTGGTGATAATTAAAAAGAAAATTTTGTATTCGAGTGCTATTTCTTTTGCGGCACTGAATCTTTATATATAACAATTTGAGGTCTCGCCCGGGATAGCATTCTCCTCCGAGGACAGCCTCTGGTACACCCCGCCCTATTGTGGCGGCCTCAGGGGTGAGAAATCAAGACGCACCCAGTGCGAGAAATAACCTGAGCTCTCAGCAACAAGGAAAAAAAAAAAAAACTGGCCAGCAACCTAGCTTAAAGGATCTTCACATAGGGCAGCGACAACTCTGTGCACAGACCAAGAAAGGAGAAGCCGCGACAGCTGGTAAAGTATTTCCTTGGTGGTCAAATACTGGAGGGCTAAATATGTGTGTGTGTGAATGATCACAAACGACCCTGCTTGCGGTGTTGTTCATGTGGATGGTGACAAGTCCTACTACTGGGCGGGAGTGAATGGATTCTCTCTGTGATTCTGTAGCTACCTCATATGGCTTAGGGTGGATCCTGCCTTGGGCACCCCAACACTAAGAAGGGCCTGATTCTTCCTTGGGGGAGTGGCCAGAGAGGATAGCATGAGTAGGAACTCTGCAAAGGACCTTCAGAGAGGGAAAGGGGAGAAAGAGATCAACGTTCCAGGACAGGCAAGACACCCCCTGGTTTGAGGCGTTGAGCTGTCAGGCCTCTGAGCCCA
Source organism: Piliocolobus tephrosceles (assembly GCF_002776525.5). NCBI lineage: Eukaryota > Metazoa > Chordata > Mammalia > Primates > Cercopithecidae > Piliocolobus > Piliocolobus tephrosceles. The sequence continues at coordinate 208,692,301 of NC_045434.1, read as the reverse complement.
AGCTAAGCCATCATATCCCCTGTGACCTGCGGATATACATCCAGATGGCCTGAAACAACAGAAGATCCACAAAACAAGGGAAAATAGACTTAACTGATGACATTCCACCATTGTGATTTGTTCCCGCCCCACCCTAACTGATATGATATATTCTGCCCGCCCCCGCCCTTAAGAAGGTACTTTGTAATATTCTCCCCCGCCACTTAAGAAGGTACTTTGTAACATTCTCCCCGCCCTTGAGAATATACTTTATAGGTCTATCCCAAACCTGTAAGAACTAATGATAATCCCACCACCCTTTGCTGACTCCTTTTTCAGACTCAGCCCGCCTGCACCCAGGTGAAATAAACAGCCTTGTTGCTCACACAAAGCCTGTTCGGTGGTCTCTTCACAAGGACACGCATGACATTTGGTGCGGAAGACCTGGGACCAGAGGACTCCTTCGGGAGACCAGTCCCTTGTCCTCACCCTCACTCCGTGAGGAGATCCACCTACCACCTTGGGTCCTCAGACCAACCAGCCCAAGGAATCTCTCACCAATTTCAAATCGGGTAAGCGGTCTTTTCACTCTCTTCTCCAGCCGCTCTCGCTACCCTTCAATCTCCCTCTCTCACTATACTTCAATCTCCCTGTCCTTCCTATTCCACTTCTTTTTCCTCTTTTTTTTTTTTTTTGTTGAGAGGGAGTCTGGCTCTATCACCCAGGCTGGAGTGCAGTGGCCTGATCTCAGCTCACTGCAAGCTCCGCCTCCCGGGTTCACGCCATTCTCCTGCCTCAGCCTCCTGAGTAGCTGGGACTACAGGCGCCCGCCACCACGCCCGGCTAGTTTTTTGTATATTTTTGGTAGAGACGGGGTTTCACCGTGTTAGCCAGGATGGTCTCGATCTCCTGACCTTGTGATCCGCCCGTCTCGGCCTCCCAAAGTGCTGGGATTACAGGCTTGAGCCACCGCGCCCGGCCCTTTTTCCTCTTTAGTAGAGACAAAGGAGACACATTTTATCCATGGACCCAAAACTCTGGTGCCGGTCACGGACTGGGGAAGACAGTCTTCCCTAAGTGTTTAATCACTGCAGAGACACCTGCCTGATTATTCAACCACATTTCATTGGTGTCTGATCACCACGGGGACGCCTGCCTTGGTCATTCACCCACATTCCCTTGGTGGCAAGTCAATTGCAGGGAAGCCTGCTTTGGCTGCTCACCCACATGGCAGCCCAGAGCTGCTCACCACCCTCTTCTCCATGTCTCTACCTTTCTCTTTAAACGTACTTCCTTCACTATGGGCAACCTTCCGCCCTCCATTCCCCGTCTTCTCCCTTAGCCTGTGTTCTTAAAAACCCAAAACCCCTTCGACTCACACCTGACCTAAAAGCTAAACACCTTATTTTCTTCTGCAACACCACTTGGCCCCAATACAAACTCAACAGTAGTTCCAAGTGACCAGAGAATGGCACTTTGGATTTGTCTATCCTACAAGACCTAGATAATTTTTGTCGAAAAATGGGCAAATGGTCTGAGGTGCCTTACGTCCAGGCAATTTTCACACTTTGTTCCCTCCCTGGTCTCTGTTCCCAATGCGACATCTCCCAAATCCTCCTTCTTTGCCTCCCGCCTGTCCCTTCAGTCCCAACCCCAAGCATTGCTGAGTCTTGTGAATCTTCCTTTTCCACCGACCCATCTGACCTCTCTCCTCCTCCACAGACTGCTCATCCTCAAGTCCCTCCCTGCCAGGCTGAATCAGACTCCAACTCTTCTTCAGCCTCCACTCCCCCACCCTCTAACCCTTCTATTACATCCCCTCCTCACACCCTGTCTGGCTTACAGTTTTGTTCTGCGACTAGCTCTCCCCAACCTGCCCAACAATTTCCTCTTAAACAGGTAGCTGGAGCTGAAGGCACAGTCAGAGTACATGTGCCTTTTTCTCTATCAGACCTTTCCCAAATCAGTCAGTATTTAGGCTCTTTCTCATCAGACCCCATTAAATATATACAGGATTTCCAATATCTGACTCTGTCCTACAGTTTAACCTGGAGTGACTTAAATGTCATCCTAACTTCTACCCTTTCCCCAGACGAACGGGAAAGAGTTTTTTCTCTAGCCCAATCTCATGCTGGCACGGTGGCTGATGCCTGTAATCCCAGCACTTTGGGAGGCTGAGGCAGGCAGATCACGAGGTCAGGAGATCGAGACCATCCTGGCTAACATGGTGAAACCCTGTCTTTACTAAAAATACAAAAAAATTAGCCGAGCGTGGTGGTGGGCGCCTGTAGTCCCAGCTACTCAGGAGCTGAGGCAGGAGAATGGCGTGAACCCGCGAGGTAGAGGTTGCAGTGGGCCAAGATTACACTGCTGCACTCCAGCCTGGGCGACAGAGCGAGACTCCGTCTCAAAAAAATCCTTAACCCAGTAACCCGTGGATGGCCCAAATGCATTCAATCTGTAGTGGCAATTGATTTGCTAACAGAAGAAAGTAGAAAAATAACTTTTAGAGGAAACCTCATTGTGAGCGGCTCAGCAGTTAAGAACTATCCTAAGTCAAAAAGCAAAAAGGTAGCTTACTAACTGAAAAATCTTAACATTTAGGGCTATTCTGTTAGAAAAAGATGATTTATCATTAACCACTGAAAATTCCCTTAACCCAGCAGGTTTCCTAACAGGGGATTTAAATCTTAGTTATCATACAAAGGTCCAACCAGACCTAGGAGGAACCCCCTTCAGGTCCGGAAGATAGATGGTTCCCCCCGGGTGATTGAGGCGGAAAAAAAAAATGGGTATTCAGTCATTGATAGGGAAACTCTTGTAGAAGCTGAGTTAGGAAAATTGCCTAATAACTGGTCTGCTCGAATCTGGGAGCTGTTTGCATTCAGCCAAGCCTTAAAGTACTTACAGAACCAGGAAAGAACCATCCATATCAATTCTAAGTTAATTTAGACTAAACAAGGTCTTATTAAGAGCAAAGGATAATTGAAATCCCAAACTTAGAAGGTTTTCAACAAAAGTAAAGTTTGCTAAAAGTTAACAGTGTAACATGTATTATCCTAACGTCTAAACTTATGGCCTTAGGCAGTCTAGTCCACAGGCGTGAAGGAAGTCCACTTTAGAAAAGAATGGTTATCTTTAGGAAAAGAAAAAAGAAAAAAGTGGGGGAGGAGAATTTATGTAAAAAGAGTATTATATGGCAAATTCTTGTCCTAAAATAACTGGTTGTTAAAAAAACAAAAGGATGCTTGCGACAAGTCAGAAAGTTAAGGCATGTCGAAAAATTATCTGTTAAAGTCATGGGAAAAAAAACAGGTTATAAAAGGAAATTTATGGAAGAAGTGTTGTATAATTTCAAAGTAATTAGGCCTCCTAAATGTAAAACTATTGAAGAAACAGTTTATGTGCAAGGTGTGTAAGGAAAGTAAAATATACTTTTGGTAAAAAGATGATAAAGGAGGCATAAGAATGTGAATTTTTACCTACATTATAAGGTTAAAATATATATATTTTGTTTTAAAAGTCTAAGCAAGTTTTAAAACGTTAATTCTAAAGGAAATTCTGTGTGTAAACATATTAGCTAAAGTTAAAGAGGTATCCAGTTTTTCTGTGAACTGGACGTTAAATTAAAAGCACAACAGGTTTTTCTTAAAGCACTAATCTACTCTTTAACAAAAATTATAAAAAGGTTAAAAAGAGTCTATAAAAATCTTACATTATGGTCAGACATTAAAAATTGGATAAATATGTCTACAAGGTTTTATTAAAATTAAGTTTAACATTAATAACACTAATATAAAAGTGAAATTTGGCTTATGGTCAATTTCTTAAAAATTATATACTTGGTTTATCTTCCACTTTCCTTTCCCTCCAAACTTTTCCCTCTTTTAGCACAGGTACCACCCCTAGAATTTCCGGTAAACCAGCACCAGCCTGAAGATCACCTTCTCATCAAAGGGTGGAAAGAAAAAAACTCGAGCCAGCCTGAGAAGGACCCTACCTTGTGCTGCTAAACCCCAAGACTGCTGTTCATACAGCAAAAAAGGGATGGACTCATCCCACCTGAGTCAAAGCGCCACCCCTCTCCAAAGTCGTGGGCCATAGTGCCAGGAGAAAACCCTACCAAACTGAAGATAAAAGAAATTTAACTCTTTCACCTGTTCTATTACTCTTTCTTTCCTTGCTCTATTGCTGACCATCTAGTTATTAACATAACCAAGTCAATTTCGCCTCAAACTATTGCTTTTTTTTTTTTTTTTTTTTTTTTTGAGATGGAGTTGTTTGGACGAATGGAGGCAGGATGGTGCACTTCCGGGTTCTTCTTCACCACCAACTCTTCCCATGTGTGCGAGAATGCAGCTGACGCCCGGGAAGGTGCAGATTAATCAGGCATGCACCAGGTGATGTCAATCCGAGGAGACCAAGATTTACCTGGTAGCACCTGCGGAGCGGCCCCCCCCCCCCCCCCC
>NC_045434.1:208629093-208687753 GCF_002776525.5 Piliocolobus tephrosceles | reverse complement strand
CCCCGCCCAGCTCCGGTCCCTGAAGCTAGATGACCAAAGAATAAATTTGCAGTTTTGCTTTTAGCCTTGCCTACTCGCTGGTTCTTTTGTGCCCGCTGGGCTGGTCTTAGAAAAAACAAATCAGGAGTCTGGCTCTGTCACCCAGGCTGGAGTGCAGTGGTGCGATCTCGGCTCACTGCAAGCTCCGCCTGCTCCGCCTCCCGGGTTCAGGCCATTCTCCTGCCTCAGCCTCCCGAGTAGCTGGGACTACAGGCGCCCGCCATCATGCCTGGCTAATTTTTTGTATTTTCAGTAAAGACTGGGTTTCACCATGTTAGCCAGGATGGTCTGGATCTCCTGACCTCGTGATCCGCCTGCCTCGGCCTCCCAAAGTGCTAGGATTACAGGCGTGAGCCACCGCGCCCGGCCCGAACTATTGCATTTAATGCTTGCCTTGTTATATCCTGTTGGGACTTGCCAAGTCAAAAACAGCTCTCTACTTCAGAAAAGTACCTCTGGCCCTGCTGACTCTCGTCAGACTGGGCGTTAGTAAATTGGAACCATTTAATCCAAGGAGATTTCAATAAAGACCCCATCCTCAACCAGGAGTCTTGCCCCCGATGTAAAGCTTTTATGCCGTAGTTGGTCCGATGTTTTGTGGACCACTAAAGAGCAAGGATAGACTGCCCCAATCAGTTTTTGTAATTTCCTAAAACCATACATTCATTTTACTAAAGGGACAGCTCCCCGTCAGCTAAACCAGTGCAACCCTATACAGGCTATTTCAAGCCCCCAAAGTTCTCCCCTTTTCTAAGCCGGTTCCCTTCTTTCAGCCAGTTTTGTGGCATGAAGGCTGAGTTTTCCAGAACAGACCCTGCTGGATTCTTTAAAATGCGTTTCATTGATTCCCCCATCGCCTGCACCTGCCTCTAAGCCTTCTCCCCTCCTCCATCTAATGACAAGGCCAAGATAGCAATGGTAAAAGTTAAAGACTTAAAACAAACTTCGGCAATTGAGACAGGATACCAAGATGTAAATGCCTGGTTGCAATGGATCAAATATTCCGTCCACACATGAAGCAAAAGCAATTGTTATGCCTGTGCGCATGGCAGGCCAGAGGCCCAGACTGTCCCTTTCCACTAAGGTGGTCCTCCAGTCGACCAGGCGTAGGCTGCATGATAGCTCTTTTCCAGGATTCTACAGCCTGGAGTAATAAGTCATGCCAAGCTCTCTCCCTGCTATATCCTGAAATCCAGCACCCTGCGGGTCAGCCCCTGAGAGCCATCCAGCCTCCGTCACCCACCACTAAGTTCCCTTTGTGTCTCCTACGACAGGGAGGAAGCTTAGTGTTCCTTGGGGACCTGAAGGGATGCAGGGAGCTGAAGAATTTTCAAAAGCTTATCAGTCAGCCCTTGTTCATCCCCGAGCGGATGTGGTGACAGTGTGGTGGACCTTTCCCGAACACTGCCGAGTAACTGGAGTGGCACTTGTGCTTTAGTCCAATTGGCTTTCCCTTTCACCCTGGCATTTCATCCACCAGAGGAAGGAAAAATAAGCATTGTAAAGCAAGAGAAGCCCCTTGTAGGTCTTTCAACTCTTACGTCTATTTAGTCACAATTAAAGTCCCACGGGGAACACCAGATCAATTTAAAGCCCAAAATCAAATAGCTGCAGGATTTGAGTCAGTATTTTGGTGGGTAACAATTAATAAAAATGTAGATTGGATAAACTACATCTGTTACAACCAACAGCGATTTATTAACTACACTAGAGATGCTGTTAAAGGAATAGCTGAGCAATTGGGGGCCACTAGCCAGATGGCTTGGGAAAATAGAACAGCCTTAGACTTGATATTAGCAGAAAGAGGAGGAGTTTGCATCATAATTAAAACTCAATGTTACACCTTCATCCAAAACAACGCCACCCCTAATAAAAGTATAACAAAAGCATTTAGTCTGATTGTTCTATCCAATGAGTTACCTAGCGACTCTGGGGTAAATGACCTCTTTCCAGGATGGCTAAAAAGAGGTAGCTAGTAAATGGAAAGGAATAATAGCCTCAATTCTTTTCTTTTCTTTTCTTTTCTTTTTTTTTTTTTTGAGACAGAGTCTCACTCTGTCGCCCAGGCTGGAGTGCAAGGGTGCGATCTCGGCTCACTGCAAGCTCTGCCTCCTGGGTTCACACCATTCTCCTGCCTCAGCCTCCCGAGTAGCTGGGACTACAGGCACCTGCCACCACACCCGGCTAATTTTTTGTATTTTTAGTAGAGATGGGGTTTCACCGTGTTAGCCAAGATGGTCTCGATCTCCTGTTGTCATGATCCGCCCACCTCAGCCTCCCAAACTGCTGGGATTACAGGTGTGAGCCACTGCGCCTGGCCATAGCCTCAATTCTTACTTCCCTCACAGCCATAATAGGTGTATTTATTCTTGTCAGGTGCTTTGTCATACCATGCATCAGTAAATAAATACAGAGGCTCATAAAAACGGCACTCACTAAAACCTCCCTTAACTGTCCTCCACCTTATGCAGGGAAGCTGCTCCTTTTAGAAAAGCAAGTGAAACAACTAAGCCAAGATGTGTTAAAAAAAAAAAAAAAAATTGAAAAGAAAGCTGTAAGGAAATACAAGGGGAGGGATTGTTAGATGTGAGTTCTAAATTTGTTTTCAAAAAATTAATATGTCAGTGTGTTCAATTCTTTGCCTTCTACTTTTAAACTTTCTTGTGCAGACTGGATTAAGAAAATGTGGCACATATACACCATGGAATACTATGCAGCCATAAAAAAGGATGAGTTCATGTCCTTTGTAGGGACATGGATGCAGCTGGAAACCATCATTCTCAGCAAACTATGGCAAGAACAGAAAACCAAACACAGCATGTTCTCACTCATAGGTGGGAACTGAACAATGAGATCACTTGGACTCGGGAAGGGGAACATCACACACCGGGGCCTATTATGGGGAGGGGGAAGGGGGAAGGGATTGCATTGAGAGTTACACCTGATGTAAATAACGAGTTGATGGGTGCTGACGAGTTGATGGGTGCAGCACACCAACATGACACAAGTATACATATGTAACAAACCTGCACGTTATGCACATGTACCCTAGAACTTAAAGTATAATAATAAAAAAAAATTGGGGGGGCTTTGACATTTAGGATAATAAAAATAAATAAATAAATAAACTTTCTCGTAAGGCAACTTTTTTCCATTACCTGCTCCACCCTGAATCATTCTGATCCCCTGCTCCACCCTACATTCCAATTACCTGCCCCACCCTAACTCATTCCAATTGCCTGCTACCTGCTCTGCCCTGACTCCCGCCAAAGCACTCAGTCCGCCATTCTCTTTAAATTAGCCAATCAGGCTGGGCGCCGTGGCTCACGCCTGTAATCCCGGCACTTTGGGAGGCTGAAGTGGGTGGATCACGAGGTCAGGAGATCGAGACCATCCTGGCTAGTATGGTGAAATCCCGTCTCTACTAAAAATACAAAAAATTAGCCGGGCGTGGTGGCGGGCGCCTGTGGTCCCAGCTTGGAGGCTGAGGCAGGAGAGTGACCTGAACCCAGAAGGCAGAGCTTGCAGGGAGCCGAAATCGCACCACTGCATTCCAGCCTGGGTGCCAGAGCGAGACTCCGTCTCAAAAAAATAAAATAAAAAATTAGCCAGTCGGAATTAGTTTAGTCTGTGCGGTCTAACCCTAGCCAATAGGGGAATGACACAGCAGCAGGGGCCACATGCGTCAGGAATAAGAACCTCTTCCCCTCCCTCGTCCCAGTGTGCTCTCGCCATTGTTTCATCTGTAAAAGCGCACCCTTCTATAGAGAGGTAACTTGCCTTGCTGAGAATTAAAAAGAAAATTTTATATTCGAGTGGTATTTCTTTTGCAGCACCGAAACTTTATATATAACAAGATTAACAATAATAATAAAATAGAACAATTAACATACCAGTATCACTACTCTTGTGCTTTGGGGGCAATTATTAAGTAAAATAAGGCTGGAACGCAAGCGCTGCAATACCACGACTGTCAATCTGATCACCCAAGATGGCTACAAAGTGACTTACAGGCAGGTAGCATTGACAACGTGAATATGCTGGACAAAGGGGTGACCTTTGAGTCCTGAGACTCAAAGACTTTGGTGTGCTGAGAGAAAGGGAGCACAACAGCACAAGATTTCATCATGCTACTCAGAAAGGTGTACAACTTAAAACTCATGAGTTATTTCTGAAATTTTCTATTTTTTTATATATATATATATTTTTTTAATTAAGACACAGTCTCGCTCTGTCACCCAGGCTGAAGTGCAGTGGTAATGGTGTAGCCTCTGGACTCAAGGTATTCTTCCACCTCAGCCTCTGAAGTAGTTGGGACTACAAGCATGCACTACCACACCTGGCTAATTTTTTTTTTTTTGTATTTTTGGTGGAGACAGGGTTTTGCCATGTTTCTCAGGCTGGTCTGGAATGCCTGAGCTCAAGCTATGTGCCCACCTCGGCCTCCCAAAGTGCTGAGATTACAGGCTTGAGCCACTACACGCAGCCCTACATTTGATATTTTCAAACCGCAGTTGACTACAGGTAACTGAAACCTTGGAAAGCACAAGCGTGGATAAGTGAGGACCACTAAATCACCAGGACTTACTAGATGACTACACATTTACCTATTATTCTTTCACTTAGAGGTCCTTAGGTTAATTGGATATACTCAAAAAATGGTTGAGAAAATAAAGACATTTTTAATCTCAAGAACTTTGCCAATGCATTTAAATAAATTGATTTTATCTTATCACATGCTTTGCATTTATTTTCTTTCTTTCTTTCCTTCCTTCTTTCCTTCTTTCCTTCTTTCTTTCTTTCTTTCTTTCCAGATGGAGTTTTGCTTTTGTTGCCCAGGCTGCAGTGGCACGATCTTGGCTCACTGCAATCTTTGCCTCCCGGGTTCAAGCGATTCTCCTGCCTCAGCCTCCAGAGCAGCTGGGATTACAGGCATGGACCACCACACCTGACTAATTTTGTATTTTTAGTAGAGATGGGGTTTCTCCATGTTGGTCAGGCTGGTCTTGAACTCCTGACCTCAGGTGATCCACCCGCCTTGGCCTCCCAAAGTGCCGGGATTACAGGTGTGAACCACCCCCCCACCAGCTTCTTTCTTTCTTTATATGTGTTTTAGAGATGGCCTCTCAGTATGTTGCCCAGGCTGGTCTCAAACTCTTGGCCTCAACCGACCCTTTCAGCCTCCCAAGTAGCTGGGATTACAGGTTTGAGTCATGACACCTAATTTACATTTATTTTTTAAAAACCCATAAAGTTGCAAATTTTACTTATTGAAGTAATGGCAAATCTCTCCCATGACACATAATTGTCAAAGCCAGTCTTTATCAAATCATATTTTTTTCTGTCAAAAGTCTAACTTTGGCTGGGCGCGGTGGCTCAAGCCTGTAATCCCAGCACTTTGGGAGGCCGAGACGGGTGGATCATGAGGTCAGGAGATCGAGACCATCCTGGCTAACACGGTGAAATCCTGTCTCCACTAAAAAATACAAAAAACTAGCCGGGCAAGGTGGCGGGCACCTGTAGTCCCAGCTACTCGGGAGACTGAGGCAGGAGAATGGCGTAAATCCAGGAGGCACAGCTTGCAGTGAGCTGAGATTGCGCCACTGCACTCTAGCTTGGGGGACAGAGTGAAACTTCGTCTCCACAAAAAAAAAAAAAAAAAAAAAAGTCTAACTTTATTTTCAATTCAAAATAACTTTATTATTATTTGAAGCAAGGTCTCCTCTGTCGCCCAGGTTGAGGGCAGTGGCATGATCTCAGCTCACTGCAACCTCCATCTCCTAGGCTGAAGCAATTCTCCCACCTCAGCCTCCTGAGTAGCTGGGACTACAGGTGTGCACTACCATGCTTGGACTACTTTTGCATTTTTTGTAGAGACAGGATCTCACTATGCTGCCTAGGCTGGTCCCATACTCCTGGGCTCAAGTGATCCTCCTGCCTCAGCCTCCCAAAGTGTTGGGATTACCAGCATGAACCACGGTGTCCAGCTCATGATAACTTATTATACACCTTCTTGAGAATTCTAACAGCATCTGAATTCTAATTCTAACATGGATACATGGATAAGTCAGGGAGCCTTGGCCATGAGCTTGTCTCCTGTTCGAAGTGGTTGCTGCAGCCTCCACAGTTTCTTGTCATTCTGCCTTTGCTTTGGTCTTTCAGGGCTCTCTCGACAGCAACACATCTGAGTCAAGAGCCAGGCTTTGGAAGAGGTCAAGTCATAAAATTAAAATTGTCACCACTCTCACCGTCTGAATTCAGAATAACCCAGTGTGGGTCAAAATATCCCAAGTGTTTCACACTTAACAGAATATCCACACGTGTGGAAAAGAGAGAACGCTCTCCTGCTGCCCGCCGTAGGGAACTCTGGTTAAGGGAGGCTACGCATACACTGGTATTTCAAATTGTCCCTTAAATGCTCTTAGAAGGTTTTTGACATCCCTTAGGCAATGCACTATTCTAGGATTAAGGAGGACGGAGAGTTTGTCTTTTTTTTTTTTTTTTTTTTTGAGATGGAGTCTCACTCTGTTGCCCAGGCTACAGTATGATAGCACTATCTCGGCTCACCGCAACCTCCACCTCCCAGGTTCAAGCGATTCTCCTGCCTCAGCTTCCCGAGCAGCTGGAATTACAGGCAAGTGCCACCACCCCCGGCTAATTTTGTATTTTTAGTAGAGATGGGGTTTCACTATGTTGTTCAGGCTGGTCTCGAACTCTTAACCTCAGGTGATCCACCCACCTCGGCCTCCCAAAGTGCTGGGATTATAGGCGTGAGCCACCGCACCTGGAATCTCTTGTTGAGGTCCCGAATCTGTTTTAATCACTGTTCAGGAATCTAATTCAAATATTCAGCAGTTTGTCTTTGTATAGCAAAGTGGAAGAAGAAACAATAGGATAGGGAAGCAGATCTGTGTTGAAAAGAACACACATGTTAGAATTTGGAAACTGATGCCCTTTGAACTTTCCTGTGTACGTATGTGTCGCCTGGGAGGGTCATGCTGCCTTCCCACTTGGAAGACTGGTGCTCTACTCCGTTGCCTTTTACTTTTTCTCAGAACATTCAGCACAACCTCTCCTTACCTTTTTTATTTCTGCTCCTATCATCTGTCTCCCACACAGAATGCAAGAGGCTCAAAAACCAGGACCTGGATGTCTTGTTCTCTGCCACATCCATGGAGTCTAGGACACTGTCTGGTACACAGCTGATATTCAATAGATAGTTGTCAAATAAAAGAATGAGTAATCGGTGTGGTAGCTCCCTGCTGTTGGTGCCAGTAATAAATATGTGATCAGGTTCCTTGGCTCTGCTAAAGAAAACAGTTAAATATCTCCAGTAACATCTTCCAGAAACCCCCTCGTGTCTCTCACCCATCTCCAGAAACCCTAAACAGGCTGCTCCCATGTAAGGAGAGTTCCACCCTCTCCAATGCCCAATTCCCCCTCGCTAAAGGCAGCTCCGAGGCAAGGGCTCTGGAAATCGGATGCTAACACAAAAGCTGTTTTCTTCCAACTTTATTAACTTTTAAGCCTTTTCCTGTTTTCCTGTCATGGCCAAACCCACCTCTTGGCAGCCACTGAAGTCTGAATATTTGAATTAGATTCCTGAACAGTGATTAAAACAGATTCAGGACCTCAACAAGAGATTCCAAAATACCAACAAGATCCTGACTATTCCAAAGGGATTGCACCCATTGGAGGGAGGCAGAGTAGGGGCTCACCTGAGGGCCTCATGGCCTCATCTCTGGGGAGGGCACCGTCTGTGTCAGGGAGAGAATTCCAGGCTGGGACGGCATGAGGCTTGTGGCAGTGGTGGTTTGCTGTCATCACCTCAGCTGGCAGGATGAAGGGAGAAGTTGCTCTCATCAAGCCTCCAGCAGAGTGAGGCTCCTGGGTAGCTGTTACCAGGGATGCGCGGAGACCTTACCACCATCATTTTCACAAGCCCAGTTTCCACCCAGGGAAACTGAGAGAAAGAAAGGCTGGGACTGGGATCTGCGAGTCCACCACCCTTCCAGAGGGCAGGAAGGTAAATACCAGCCTCCCTCCTGCCCTCGCAGACTGTCCCTGAGTGACTTCCTCATCTCCCACACTGAAACACATTCATTCAGACTGTTTTCCAAGCAGAGTCTTCACATTCAAGGGCTCTCTGAACACACCAGTGAAAGGAGCTTTCTGTGTGTATTGGTCTGAATTGTAAAAAACATCAACCTCCCCAATGCTTGTCTGTCCATTAAAACTCAGTATTTACCTTAAAAAAAAAAAAAAAAAAAAACCCCACTCCGACTGTATGCTCCCAGCCCATTAAAGACTTTGATGACCATCAGAGATACCTGACTCAAATTTGATGCATGGGTCCAGCCAATTTTTTGTTTTGGATTGAGCGATGGGTACTTTGTAAATAAGCAATGTGCTGTTGTGAAGAAAAATTACCAATGGTCTGAGTGAGTTCCTTTTTTGCATTTCTTTGGTGCAGCGTGGAGCCCAGCATCAGATGTGGAGTAAATAAAATGGGGTGTCTCGCCTTCCCTACAAAGGTCACGTTCACCCCCTTGACCAGGTCGGTGTTCTTGGTTCTCCTGAAGCGTGTGGTGCTCACTTTGTACACACGGCCACGTCCAGCAGCCAGGCCCAAGGCTTCCCCAGGATGACATACAACACAGGAGCCTGTTGATCCACAGAGTTGAATGTTTTCCTTTCTGCTTCATGCAAAAGCCCCATGCTTTTAATAGACCAGTGGAAAACTAAACGTCGCACCTTGTTCCTTGTCCTGAGATGCCGCAGCACCCCGCCACAGCCCCCCGCCACAGCTGCAGAAGATGCAACTGGTGAAGACTCAACCTTTCCCTACCAAGTGAGTGGGTAGAGCTGCCCACTGAGAGGTAAACCACATGTGACATCTGTCAGATAAGAGGACAGAGAGAGGGTGACTGGCTCAAGCCAGACTCAGGAGACATCACAGCCAGCAACTCCTGTTTGATCAAACTGAAGTATGAAATGGATAGGACGGGTGCAGTGGCCCAAGCCTGTAATCCCAGCACTCTGGGAGGCTGAGATGGGCAGATCATGAGGTCAAGAGATCGAGACCATCGTGGCCAACATGGTGAAACCCTGTCTCTACTAAAAATACAAAAATTAGCTGGATGTGGTGGTGTGTGCCTGTAGTCCCAGCTACTCAGGAGGCTGAGGCAGGAGAATCTCTTGAACCCGGAAGGTGGAGGTTGCAGTGAGCCGAGATCCCACCACTGTACTCCAGCCTGGCGACAGAGCGAGACTCCATCTCAATAAATAAATAAATAAATAAAAATAAAGTATGAAATGGGTAAAATGTGTCTTCAGCAGTCCCAGGCTTTCTATTTTTGTGCACTTACACCTTGGCAATATACAAGAAACGAGTACCCATGGTACCTCATCGAAATATCCTCCTGGGAAAGGGAGAGAACCTCATATACGTCAAGGTCTGCGAGACTGACTCTGCTAACTGTGTGTCCTTCCCAGGTGTACTGGCAGCCTAAAAGGGATCCTTAGCTATCAGTGAGTTTGCAAGGAGGTGTGCCAGGAGATTTGGGGAGGTGCTGGCAGGGCTCTCTCAGCAGCCCCCCAAAACACAGAAGTCACTTATCTTTGGCTGATTATACATTACATGTCATTGACTCCATCTCCAGCCTCAGGCTGGGCTGAGGTTCTTTCATGGTGAGGGTCTTCTGGCAGGCTAAGGAAAATTACAAATTTGACTTTCACAAGTATTTATGGAGCAGTGGTAGAGGCAGAGGCCAGAGACAGAGAGAGAGATAACTCCCAAAGCTAAGCTCCTGGCTTTGGGAGCTTAGGATATCATCAAAGGGGGCAGAGAGACAGCATAGCTGGGAACCTTTGGGCCCAATCCTTTAATTACAGTGGGGTGGGGTGAGACAGCCCTATTGTCAGGAAGAGATCCAGTTCCGCAGGGGTACAGGGCAGGGGCCTTCAAATGTCAGATATACACAGATTTCCCCAGAAGAATGCCAGCAAGGGTGGGTCCAAGGGGATCAATTTCCAATGCCTCAATGTTCTTAAGTTTTCTTCTATTTTATAATTTTTTTTTTTTTTGTAGAGACAGGGTCTTGTTATGTTGCCCAAGCTGGTCTTGAACTCCTGGCCTCAAGCAATACTCTTGCGTTGGCCTCCCAAAATGCTGGGATTACAGGCATGAACCACTGCCCTGGCTCCTAAGTTTTCTTTTCTTCTTCTTCTTCTTTTTTTTTTTTTTGGAGACGGAGTTTCGCTCTTGTTGCCCAGGCTGGAGTGCAATGGCGCGCTCGGCTCACTGCAACCTCCGCCTCCCAGGTTCAAGTGATTCTTCTGCCTCAGCCTCCCTAGTAGCTGGGATTACAGGCATGTGACACCACGCCTGGCTAATTTTGTATTTTTAGTAGAGACGGGGTCTCTCCATGTTGGTCAGGCTGGTCTCGAACTCTTAATCTCAGGTGATCTGCTTGCCTCGGCCTCCCGAAGCGCTAGGATTACAGGCATGAGCCACCGCGCCCAGCCCTGGCTCCTAAGTTTTCTACTGAGACTTCTGGGACAATGCAGCACTTTCCCAATAACCCATCCCCCATTTACAAACAAACAAACAAACAAACAAAAAAAGCAGATTCTTATCCATCCCATATCTTGTTATGGAGCATTTCCTGGGGTGAAAAAAATCTCTTTAGTCCCAGGTTGGCAGCGTGAAACTGTGTTTTTCCTTGTGTCATCCAGAAAACCACCAGGATGGCTCATATTAGAAAGGCTAATATTAGTGGCGATGTCAGTTTACAAACAAGGAAGGGACTGTCTCCAGCTGGACCAAAGGTGCTCTCTTCAAAGACAGCAGGTTGAGTTTTCCGCCTTCCACGGCCTGTGTTCACATTTAGCAGGTTTGCAGGATAAGGCTGTCCGTTCCCATCAGGGAGCCAAGTGCATGCACAGTGGGTAAACACACTTGTAATTTACATCCCGTGTTCACTTTGGAACGGGGTTTTAGTTAAAATGAGGTGGCATTTCGTTCTTTACATCAGAATGTGAACTATAGGACACAAAGACAGTTCGCATGCAGCCTCTCTTAACTGCTGAAACTGGCTTGAGGTGTGCAGTAGCTTATCAGGAGAGAAGGTTTGTAAGGCTGGTGCTCAGTACAGTCAGTGTTCCTTTTTCCTGGACCGTAGAGCTGCCTTTGCTATCAGAGATTCAGTTGGGGATATCTCAGCTCTGGAACACTGCATATTGATTTTTAAAGTTATTATTATTATTATTATTATTATACAGTAAGGGTCTTGCTCTGTTACCCCAGCAGGAATGCAGTGGCATGATCATGGCTTACTGCAGCCTAGACCTCCTGGGCTCAAGTGATCCTCCCAACTCAGCATCCTGAGTGGCTGGGATCACAAGTACGTGTCACCACACCTGGCTAATGTTATTTTTATTTTTTATAGAAGCAGGGTCTTGCTGTGTTGCCCAGGCTGGTCTCAAACTCCTCACCTCAAGTGATTCTCTTGCCTCTGACTCTCAAAGCACTGGGATCACAGGGGTGAACTACCACGGGTTGGGGGGCTGGTGTCCCCTTGTGTGTTGAGAAGCATCTTCCCGGCCAGATCAGCCCAGGCATCCTGGAGCAGCTCAGTCAGGTGTTCTCTGGATGATGCAGAGGCCTCGGGAAACACAGATAGCTTGAGGAGACCCTGACGTGTCATCTCCAGCATCCACCAGGGTGGAAGGTCCCAAAATGGCAGGTCTGGTTCAGCTCCTCATTCCACTGTGGATCCCCCCCTTTTGGGGGTCCTCTTGCTTCCTAAAAGCAATTTACAGACGTTTCCCATCCAGTCCTGTAAGGCACAGGCACAGTACTAGTAACAGGCTCAACTCCTGCTCTGCAATAGAAAGGCAGGACCGCACAGCTCCCACCTTGTAGGATCCCAGACAATTTGCATAGTGGCCTCTGAACCCACAGTCCTCAAAGCGTGGACCCAGGACCAGTAGCTTCAGCATCACCTGGGAACTTGTTGGAAATGCAAATTCTTGGACCCCACCCCTTACCTATTGAATCAGCACTTTGGCAGTGCAGCCCAGCAGTCTTGCCTTCCAGGCAAACAAGCCCTCCAGGTGAATCCACTCTCAACCTCACTTGTGTAGGAAATGGGTATCACGTTCCAAAGCCAAGGTTTGTTTTGGGCTGAACGGAGGTAGTGCATGTTTCCTGGCAGGAAGGTAAAGGCCAGTTTGTAGCAGTTGCTGTTATCTCACCAGTAATGCATCATGGTTCACAGCTACCGCTTTCCGAGCTCAAGCTGTTTGCCAAGAATGGAGGCACAAACTATCCTTTCCCTTTCCCCTCAGCTGGGCGGGGTCTCATGCTTCCCGATCCCCTGTGTTTCACTTCAGCTCCTTTAGCTACCCAAGTCTCACTGCCCATATTCCTTCTCTCGTGACCTGCTGGCTCTATCTGGTATCCAGGAGGGCAAGTTCTTTCTCACCTCTGGTCTTCAGGTTCCCCCTCCCAAGACCCAGCCTCTCTCCCTAGATTTTCAGACCAACAGCACCCAGACCGATCCACAAACTCCTTCATCCTGGTCCCTCTCCCCACCCCAGGACCCCCAGCTGAATGCAATTCCTTATTAGTGCCCACTCCTCCACCCTGATCAAAAGGTCATGTGACCAACCTTCTAGATTCTAGACACATCCAGGGGTGCGGGATAGAAGGCAGGTGCCCTTGAATCGTGACCTAGCCTCAGCATCCCTCTAAATTAGTTGCATGTAACCCAATCTCCCCCACCTAGGTTTCATTGTGTTTCAATCTTTTTTTTTTTTTTTTTTTTTTTTTTGAGACTGGAGTCTGGTTCTGTTGCCCAGGCTGGAGTGCAGTGGCCGGATCTCGGCTCACTGCAAGCTCCGCCTCCTGGGTTCACGCCATTCTCCTGTCTCAGCCTCCCGAGTAGCTGGGACTACAGGCGCCCGCCACCTCGCCCGGCTAGTTTTTTTGTATTTTTTTAGTAGAGACGGGGTTTCACCGTGTTAGCCAGGATGGTCTCGATCTCCGACCTCGTGATCCGCCCGTCTCGGCCTCCCAAAGTGCTGGGATTACAGGCTTGAGCCACCGCGCCTGGCCGTGTTTCAATCTTTTAAATAAAGCAGGCCATCTTTCTTTTTGAGTGTGACCTTGGAGTTACACATACGCAAAATAGATTTGCATCTATTCTCCATCTAACAGGCTCAACAGACAATGCACAGTTCCTCCTGTCAACAGACATTATTGACACTAGAGTCATAAAATGCATCTCCAAGATGCGGAATTCAGTTCAAGAAAGATATCTGTATCACTAGTTTTCTCTTTCCATTTCCAACCCCTTGGCTCTAGGGGTGTTGCCCCCACCCCTCATCTTCTTGGTTCAGGTGCTCAGCTCCTGTTTGTAGCCCCAGGACAAGACGTTACCAGGGAGATCTTTAGAAACGCAGAATCTCTCCCTACCCCACAACAGAATTGCACCTGCGTAACCAGCGCCCCAGGTAGATCCGGCTGAGAAGCTATGATGAAGGGTAGGTTTACCAGATGTTCCTGGGGACAAGTTCTCCTGCGACACTGGTTTAAAATAGGAATTCCCGAAAGGTCTGATTAATGAGTTTGGAGTGGAACCCAGGAAACTGGGTATTTAAAACAATCTCTCCTGCGATTCTTAGAAAGTAAATTTATAATGGGTAGGAGTCAAAGATAAGCGTCTGAAAACAATTTTCACCCAGTGTGGCGCTTCGAGACAGCGTTACCTTCTTTTGTTGAAAGGAATTTGTGGCATCTGGGAGTGGAGCAGAGACCACTCCCCAAACTCCTGTTCTTCTTCTTCTTATTTTTTTAATTCCAACAATTCAGAAGGAATTAAGGCAAAAGACATAAGTTCTCTGGTTGCTGATATCTGGTACCTGAAATCAAGGCAAGATTGCTTAAACCAGTAAAGTGAGGATTATGGGCGCAAACTCAGGAATAAAGAGGGTGAGCGCGGCCTGGAAGGGGACACAGGTTTGGCGACCAGATGGGTCACCGCTGGGCCCGGCCTAATCCAACTGCGCACGCCGGTGGGCCACAGCATTGCAGCGCTGGATCTCCGGGTCGGGAGAGGCGGATGGAATTCAGCCTCTGTTTCAAAACTGCCAAAGCCACCCGCTCTGCCAAACTCCCCCACCAGCCAGCTCTGGGGCAGCCCCCCGGAGCCCGCCCGCTCCCGTCCCCGGGACAAGGGCGCAATTGACCAGCGCGGGCCGCCTCCGGCCCACCCAGATGACGGCCAACTTTTTTTTTTTTTTAAGCCATCAAATTCAATATTTACAGGCACAACCCCATGCTTAGTTCTAAAACTACTGGCCACTCAAGGAACAGTTTACTTCTCACTTCTGCCCATAACAAGAAAAACAGACTTGTGCCTTACTCTTAAAAGAAAAAAAAAGAATAATAAATATAGGTTTTTAAAAATTTATATATAATTTTTAAAACCCCGTTTGTTGCATGTGGTCCCTTTCCCTCCTGTTGCTGAACAGAATAAAAGCCTATTTTGCCAGGGCCCACAGTCCTGGCGGCCCCCGCAGCTGCGGCCCTGTAACTTTAAACCTGGCCTGAGATCATCGTTTTGGCGCCGGCCAAACAGAGCCCGAGGGCGGGCCTAGCGCGCCCGGACGGAGACCACCTTGCGGCCGACCCCGCTCCCCCGCCTCCTCGGGAGAGATAAATGCTGACTCCGCTCGGAAAAGTTCTCAGCTGCAAAGTTTGCTGTCCGGCTGCCTGGGGTCTGGGAAGCTCGGGCACCCTCCCGCGCCGTGGCTCCTGCTTCTACCCCGCCGGCCCCCACCGTCGCGCTCCTCCAGGCTGGGCCTGTGGCCGCGGCGTTTTTTAATCTTCCCCCAGTGCAGAAACTTGCTGTTCGGCCCCCAGGAGAGCAACTCAACGGGAACGATGTGGAAGGTGTCAGCTCTGCTCTTCCTTTTGGGAAGCGCATCGCTCTGGGTCCTGGCAGAAGGAGGTAAGACCCAGCGCAAGTGGCTTCCTGCGGTCGCTGATGGGGACGAGCGAGCAGAGACTTGCTGGAATGCCCGGGCCTGGTATTATTCGAGGTTGTCCAGGGGAGCGCGGGGGAGCTGAGGGTGTGTGCGTGCCAGGCGGCTCAGCGCCGGAGGAGGAGAGGCAGCGGCTTAGCCGGTGCCAGGTCCCAAAGACGCAGCTGCGCGGGTGTGCAGGGAGGAGCCCCAGAATCCACAGGCTGCGAGGTGGGCAGCAGAGGGGGCCTCCCTCCGAGTCGGCAGCGCCAGAGAGATGGGGTGGAAGGTTCACAGTAGGCAGCCCCGCTTGCTTGCAGCAGTGACTGGGGTTTCCTTACCATAGGGCGGTGTGTTGGAGGAATACGCACGCCTCGGGAGAAGCTGGCCCCATAGAATCGGGAGGGACGTTCAGGAGGGCTGGGCCAAGAGGAGGGTTACCCCCTTCTGCGGTGGCCCTGGTCCCCCTTGAGACTACCTAGTCTGGTGCCCTGCCTGTTGGACGCCCTCAGCACCCCATCACTGGACTGGAAGAGGCCTCCTTTGTCCTCTTTAGAGAGGATGGTGTATGTGGAAAGGATCCAAGTGGAGGCTTCCGAGCGGTATGAGTGCATGAAGATTGTTACACGTTATGAACATTGAGGTTTAAGTGGGTTTGAGCCACGTGTTCATCTTGGGCAACAACAACAGTGGCTGAATGCCTGTTGCTAACTCCTTAGGCTTTAAATGTATTGGATCCCACGTTGGGGTGGGGGCGTCCACAGCTTCTATTCTCCGTTGTCCTCTCCTGGAGCCTTACCTCTTCCTGCTGGGTTGATGTGTTGGTGGTCTCCGTTGACATCTGTCAACATTTTATTTCTTTTCTTGGGTTTTTATTTTTATGTTTCCTCAGTAGAACACATGTTCTGAAGGACCCAGCTTACATCCAGCCTTGATTCCCCACTGCCAAAACAATGCCTGGCACATAGTAGTTGCTCACTAAATGTTGGTTGAAGGAATTGTAAGCTAATTTGTGATCTTTGGGGCTGGAGGTTGCTGAGCTGTGCTGTGAAAAGTAAACATTTTCCAAAAATTGAGGATCAACGTAGGCCTAGGCCCAGGGGAATACTTCTTGGAGAGGGAGTGGTTTGCAGGAGGGGTGCTCCTAACCTGGGCTCCCACAGTTGTCCACACAGACAAAAATACCCAATCTCAGGGAAATGATAGAGTGTACTGCTCTGTGCTGGGCTGTCTGCTTCAAAGGTACAGAGCAACTCTTTTTATAGGGGCCATGGGTTATTCGTGGCAGTCCTATCTTTGGAACTTCTCTTTCCACTGGAATATATACAGTTCTGTATTTTCAGTTACATTTCCTTTCTGGCGAGACAATGTGCAAATGACACCGTTTTGTGCTCACCAGGGCAAAGTGAGGGAGTGCCCTCACTTCAGCATCTCAGCCCTGCTAAAGAAAAAGCCGCTGGGTAACATCCTTTGTTTTTGCCCAGGGAAGCTTTAGCTGTGATTCTCTTCAGCCAGCTCCTGAATGTCAAAGGTACTCCTCAAAGATGGCATTAAAACTGAAAAACCATCGTTGGTGCTGGAAACCCCACTACTAAAGAAAGAAGTGGTATGGGGGGCTGGCTGAGTGATGGTGGGTGCTCAGTTGCCTGGCTGCCAGAGGAGCAGAGTCCCAGCAGGGTTTTTGTCTGAGAATAATGAGCAAGGCGACTTGAATATGGATGAATAACATTACTGAGCGAGGCTATGGTTGGCTTTTGTTGGGGAGCTGGGCTGGGGGGTAATTACGGTGATGAATTTTATGATCCTTTTCATAAGAATCCTACACCCTACTGGGTTTCCCTCCTCCAGCGTTATAATCTGGTTCAGTTTTATAATCTGGTCCCATGTGTCATCTCTTTGGGTGTTAGTGGATTCAAAGGAGGTCTGTTGTCCACACATCTGGCGTTTTCTTCCTTTGTCAGGCCCCACCCTCATGCTGAACTTTCATCGGGAAGGCACGTTTTTGGGGCCTCTTCGTTGGACAGTTTATTTTGTGAGATTCCGCAAGCTGCTGCTCGCTGCTAACCCACATGTGCTTTTCCGGGACCAATCCACCCAGGATTAATCATGCGGCCAACAAATTTCCCTGTGATTTCCCCGAAACGCTTGCCAGTTTGGAGGCCCTGAAATCCTCATGAGTTGTTAAGAGTTTTTGTTGCACTGAAGGCACTTAATAAAGATCAGGTCTGTTAGAGGCTTTGTGAGGGAGGCCTCTGCATTGCACTGGTGTATGAGATCCAAAATAGCATTGAATATAGAAAAGCACAATTTAAGAAGTGTGTCCAGGCATGAGAAGACTGAATCTGGACGTGGCCGAAGGAACTAAACCCCTGACTTTCTTTGGCTTCTGTAAAATAAGCAGCACGTGAGTGACTCTACACTGTAGAATTATAAGGACCCCAAGCCTTGGTGTGACAGTGGAGGGTCAGACCAAGAGAAAAGGACAAGACCATCCTTCCATTCCCATCGCCTGCCACGTGCTAGGAATGTTTCTAGCTACCTCTTTGGATCCTTGTAACACCTGTAAATTACACGCTCTTATCTTGGAATATACCAGAATTGGGTTTGAAAAATAGGTCTAACTTTAAACCTCAAGCTCTTTTTACTACACTACTCTGCCATTAGAAAAAAAAAAAGAGAGAGAGAAAAAAAGAAGGGCTGGGCACAGTGGCTCACGCCTGTAATCCTAGCACTTTAGGAGGCCGAGGTGGGCAGATCATGAGGTAAGGAGTTCGAGACCAGCCTGGCCAATATAGTGAAACCCCATCTCTACTAAAAATACAAAAATTAGCTGGGCATGGTGGTGTGCGCCTGTAGTCCCAGCTATAGGCTGAGGCAGAAGAATTGCTTGAACCCGGGAGGTGGAGGTTGCAGTGAGCCGAGATCATGCCACTGCACTCCAGCCTGGCAACAGAGCAAGACTTAGTCTCAAAAAAATAAATAAATACACAAAAAATGAAGAGGTTGAGCTTGAAATTAAAGGTTAACCTCACTTTAAGCCTCTTAAACATAAAAACAAAATTTTCTAAAGATACGAAAATTCTTTTCCATTACATGCTCCCCATAATATCTTTTTAAGAATGAAATTGTCACAATACATTAAAATAGGATTTATTAATTCATTCTGCAAATAGTTATTAAGCGTTTCCTGAGTTCTTGGTGTGTTACTAGATGCAGAATTTGAACTACATGCACTTTTGAGAGAGGCACACCTCACATTCTAAAGTGTGCCATGCAGTCCTCACCAGCAAAGCAATGAACATGCACTTTTAAATTCCATCGGCTTATCTGAATATTTGTCATACTTCTGGCTTTGGAGAGCAGGCATGCCAGGTTATAACTTGTGGAAATACGACGGGGGGGAGGAGGAGGAGGGAGCGAGAACTCAACCACTCAGTATTACCCTGGTGAAATTCATGTGACGAATCTGAATCGGATCCTGTAGGGCCCTTCCAGGAAGCCTTGCCACTGTTGGTGCCCCAAAACCTCTCAGGGAAATACCCGGTGTGCACGTTTTATTGAAGAGAATCAACTGATGGTGGGTGCTGGACACTTCCAAGTGGACAGTTATTGCGATGAGTCTTAGGATTCTCATTTGCTGGGCAAGAGATAAAGCTCCGTGATTAGGCATTTTATACAGGGGCTGTGAGCTAGAGCCCCGGTAGGGAATAACTGAAATTTTGCCAGTTCCATCCAAGGCAGGAAAACAAGGTGACTGTTTCCTTCCCACATGTCTAACCCCAGCGCCCGTCCACCGGCCTGTTGGCAGCCAGCCAGTTGATGGCAAGCGCCCCTGACTGTCAGCCGAAAGAGGTAGGAGGGCTCACCCTCCTTTTCATCTGGCTGAGTGTCTTTGCCTTGAGAATTGCTCAAAGATGGATTTGTCCTTTGAGGTGAATCAAGCTAAGTCCAGGGGGAAGTACGCAGGTATGGCTAACTCGTTCATGTAGCTTTTTGAGGAGCTGGACGCTGACATTGTGAGGCAATGCTAAATTTAATGAACCAGGTCCCCCCCTCCCCGACCAAACACACACACACATCTGGAGAAAGATGTGCTCTTGACCCCTGTCCAGAGGGGCCGGGCCACAAAGCGTCCCAGGCAGTAGAGGGAGACCAACCCTGAGCCACTGGGGTAATAATCGCCATTGTTAACGTTTGCAGCATGTACAAATGCCAGTTACGCAGACGCAGAGTGTAAATGGGAAGCAGGAGCAGGGCATGCGAGAATATTTTTAACATACTGATGAGGACAGGGCACTTCCCACAGTTCATCAGGGTGTCTCCATCCAGGAGAACACAACACAACTCGTATTTAAAAAGCTGCGATACAGCAAATACTGTCCTGCCCAAAAGAGAAGGGAATCCATTTGCCTAGAAGAGGAGAAGAAAGAGAATTTGCTGATGTTTAATAAACTTCCCTGCCCAAAGAATTAACTGATTTAACAAATATTTATTATTATATCTATAATTATATATAAATTCACCTATAAATATATAATATATAAATATACAATTATATAAAAATTCATATACGTAAATGTATATAATTATATATAAATTCCTATGTAAATACATATATAATTATATATAAATTCACATACAAATATATAATTATATATAAATTTGCATATATAAATACATATAATTATATATAAATTCATATATAAATATATAATTATATATAAATTCATATATATGTAAATATATGTGTGTGTATATATATTTTTGAGACAGGGTCTCACTCTGTCACCCAGGCTGGAGTCCAGTAGCACTATCTCGGCTCACTGCAGCATTGACCTCCCAGGCTCAAGCGATCTTCTCTCCTCAGCCTCCTAAGTAGCTGGGACCACAGGTGTGCACCACCACACTGTTTTTGTATTTTTAGTAGAGATGGAGTTTTTGTATTTTTAGTAGAGATGGAGTTTCACCATGTTGCCCAGGCTGGTCTCAAACTCCTGAACCTGTCTTGGCCTCAAAGAGTGCCAAGATTACAGTTGTGAGCCACCGCACCCAGCCAGCAAATATTTATTGAATAGCTACAGTGTAAGTCAGGCAGTGGGGAACAAGGCAAACCGTTACCCTGCTTATAGTTAGTAGGGAAGGTGTCATGTGTGGTGTCTGGGGGTATTCTGATCTCAATCAAGGTGGTTCTATGATGAATCAGAGATCTTTGTTTTGTCACAGTCTGGAAATTTATTCCACCTAACAACTCCATCCTTTGCTTTTGTTGTAAATACAAAAAATAGCATCTCGGAGGTATCTGACTCCTGAGAAGGGCATGCCTTGGACAACAAATATGCATACAAAGCGTTTGAAAACAATTTCCTGTTCTAAATAAACTATTTGGTTTTCTGGCCTCTTGTGAGCTTGGCTAGTGGGAAACAGTTTGTTCTGAGTCAAATCTCCCCATAAGATTAAATGTGAATCTGTAAAGCTGAGGGATCTAGATTCTGAATGGCTGATGTTAATAGCACTAACAATATAATAACAGTTAGCGCTTAGTGTGTGTGAACCCCTTTCTAAGCCCTGTTTCATTCAGTCCTCACAACAGACTACTCGGCTGGAGCTTCTTGTATTTTATAGAGGAATTAAGAGACTCAGTGAGGTTCAGTAGCCCACACACAGACACGGAGCTTGTAAATGGCAGCAGTGAGATGTAAACCCAGGCTGCTCAGTCCTAGAGCCCACACCCCTAACCACTTAGCTACACAATCAGCTATGCTTGGAACAGCTTGAATCCATGCCACTGAGGACACCCAGAAAAGTGAGAGGTTGATTCCTTCAAGTACTTACTACCTTATAGCAGCAAACCACTTGAATTGATTGAATGATTGATTGAGTGATTGAGATGGAGTCTTGTTCTGTCGCCCAGGCTGGAGTTGTGATCCCAGCTCACTGCAACCTCCGCCCCCCAGGTTCCAGCAATTCTCTTGCCTCAGCCTCCCTGGTAGCTGGGATTACAGGCATGTGCCACCACATCTGGCTAATTTTTGTATGTTTAGTAGAGACGGGGTTTCACCATGTTGGCCAGGCTGTCCTTGAACTCCTGACCTCAAGTGATCTACCTGCCTCAGCCTCCCAAAGTGCTAGAATTACAGGCATGAGCTACCGCGCCCGACCACCACTTGTTATTTTTACAAACATGATTTTTTTTTCGGCTTATATTAACTTTGTTTGTTGCATACATAATGCTGATGATGAGTATACTCAATGCTGGGAGTACCGAATCAAGGATGCTGTCCCTCTCCCCTTAAGCATTTACAGAGCACACACATTAAGTTAGAGAGGAAGCATATGCTGTGATTGCAGCTTGCAGAGAGAGGCAAGACAGGTGTGTGTTTTCTACACATGTAGAAAGAACATACAAGGCAACAGATAAAGTCGTGTCCTGCGTGGCACATGCTGTTGTCTGTTGCTAGGGATTTAGAGATAAGAGAGAATCTTGGAGTTGGGAGGAGCTGGAAAAAGCCTTGTGAGGAAGATACAATTTGACTTTGGCTGTGAAAAATGGTGGGGTGGTTAGACCAGGTCACAGGGACAGTTGGTCTAGGCAGAAGAAATGGCTTGAGCAAATGCGTGGAAATTATTAGATCAGTCCAGGCTTTTTGTGGGAAGAGTCGTGGGCATTGAGGGCTGGCAAGAGTGGTGAAGGTTGGGGGTTAGGAGAGTTGAGTTGGGCAACGGCAGGAAATTGGGGAGACAGATGAGTCCATGCTGAGTGGAAGGGCGGATCTTTTTCTGTAGGCAGAAATAGAGAATGGGAGTGGCTCATGAATGCTGGTTGTCAGAAGATAATTAGTGAGGAAGGAGCCATAGGAAACTGAATCTAGTTTGTGAGACCAGTCTAGGGGCAGGTGCGATGGTAGGGGTGGGGGTCAGGAGGTAAAGAGGCAAAATGTGGTGACAACAGAAAGTGGGGATAAGACCATATTTCTTTTCTTATCTTTTTCTTTTTTCCTTTCCTTTCCTGTCCTGTCCTGCCATTTCTTTTTGAGATGGAGGCTCACTCTGTTGCCCAGGCTAGAATGCAATGGCATGATCTTGGCTCACTGCAACCTCTGCCTCCCAGATTCAAGCGATTCTCCTGCCTCAGCCTCCAGAGTAGCTGGGATTACAGGCATCCACCACCACACCTGGCTAATTTTTGTGTTTTTAGTAGAGATGGGGTTTCATCGTAGTGGTCAGGCTGGTCTCGAACTCCTGACCTCGTGATCTGCCCACCTCAGCCTCCCAAAGTGCTGGGATTACAGGCGTGAGCCACCGCTCCCAGTGAGACCAAATTTCTAGGAATAAGAGCCAGCAAGACTTACAGTTCAGCATTTCCTGACTTGTTACTAGTCACCTCTTAGAGCACTCACGACTATATTCACAAGTTTAAATTGGTATTAATTCATATACCATAAAATTAATCCATTTAAAGCAAACAATTCAGTAGTCTTCAGTATAGTCACAGAGTTACGCAACCATCACCACTATCAATTTTAGAACATTTTCTTTTTCTTTTTCTTTCTTTTTTTTTTTTGAGACAGAGTCTTGCTCTGTCGCCCAGGCTGGAGTGCGGTGACCTAATCTTGGCTCACTGCAAGCTCCGCCTCCCGGGTTCACGCCATTCTCCTGCCTCAGCCTCCAGAGTAGCTGGGACTACAGGCGCCCGCCACCACGCCCAGCTAATTTTTCTGTACTTTATAGTAGACACGGGGTTTCATCGTGTTGGCCACGGTGGTCTCTATCTCCTGACCTCGTGATCCGCCTGCCTCGGCCTCCCAAAGTGCTGGGATTACAGGCGTGAGCCACCGCCCCCGACCAATTTTAGAACATTTTCATCACGCCTCTTTCCCAAAAGCGCCAAACCATCAGCAGTCATTCCCATTTCCTTCTCACCCTAGACCCTGACCACCATGGATCTACTTTCTGTCTCTATGGATTTGCTTATTCTAGATATTTCTTATCACAGGAATCATGCAATATGTGACCTTTTGTGCCTGGCTTCGTTTACTTAGCATGATGCTTACAAGGTTCATCCATGTTATATAGCGTGCACCAGAATTTCGTTCTTTTTAAAAACATTTTTTAGAGATAAGGTCTTGCTCTGTCACCCCGGCTGAATAGCAGTGGCACAATCATAGCTCACTACAGCCTCAGATTCCTGGGTTGAAGCCATCCTCCTGCCTCCGTCTCCCAAGTAGCTGGGACTACAGGCTCATGCCACCACACCAAATTTGTTCAACTTTTTGAGGAACTGACATTCTGTTTTCCAAAGTGGCTGTGCTATTTACTGTTCCACCAACAATGCATGGTGTTCTGGTTTCTCCACATCCTCACCAACACTGTTTTCTTTCTGTGTGTGTGTGTTTACGTTGTAGCCATTCTGCTGCATATGAAATGACATCTTGTAGTTTCAGTTTGCATTTTCCTAATGATTAGTGATGCTGAGCATCTTTGTATGCACTTCTTAGCCAATTATATATCTTTGGAGATATGTTTGTTTAAATCCTTTGCTCACTAAAGTTGGGTTGCTTTTATATTGTTGATTGAAAGCCTCCTTTATATATTCTAGATATTAGACCCTTAAATGTATGAATTGCAGACCTTTCTCCCATCCTATGGACTGGGTTGTCTTTTCAGTTTCTTGATAGCGACCATTGAGTAACGTTTAAAATTTTGGTGAAGTTAAATGTGTCTGTTTTTTTGCTTGTCCTGTTGGTGGTGCATCATCTAGGAAGGTATTGCCTAGTCCAAGCTTTACAGGGGTTTACTTTTATAGTTTTAGCTCTGATATTTGGGTCTTTGGTTCATTTAGAGTTCATTTTTGTGTGGGCCATGAAGTAGAGGCCCAACTCCATTCTTTTGCATGTGGGTATCGAGTTGTCAAGGTACCATTTGTTGAAAAGATGATTTCTTTTTTTTTTTTTTTTTTTGAGACAGTTTCGCTCTTGTTGCCTAGGCTGGAATGCAATGGCACGGTCTCGGCTCACGGCAACCTCCGCTTCCTGGGTTCAAGCGATTCTCCTGCCTCAGCCTCCAAGTAGCTGGGATTACAGGCATGTACCACCACGCCTGGCTAATTTTTGTGTTTTTTAGTAGAGTTGGGGTTTCTCCATGTTGGTCAGGCTAGTCTCAAACTCCTGACCTCAGGTGATCTGCCCGCCTCTGCCTCCCAAAGTGCTGGGATTACAGGCGTGAGCCACCGTGCCTGGCCGAAAAGATGATTCTTTCTTCACTGAAGAATCTTGGCACCTCTGTCAAAAATCAATTACCCACAAATGTATAGGTTTAATTCTGGATTAAATTGATCTATATGTCTATGCTTCTACCAGTAGCACCATCTTGATTACTGCAGCTTTATAGTGAGTTTTGAAATGGAAGCATGAGTCTACTTTGTCTTTACCAAGATTGCTTTGGTGGTTCTCCTCTCTGTATTTTAATTATTTGTGTACATATCTTGTCCCTTAGAGAAGAGAGTGCTTAAAAGAGCACATGGTAGGTACGTAGTAAACATTTGGCAGGAAGAAGAGGGAGGAAACAGGATAGACGCATAGGAATGACAGAAAGCAGATAATAGAAGCATACAAAATCAGGAGAGATGAGAGATTAAGAACCAACTTGGTAAGGAAAAGGCATTTATATGCCTGGCTCTAGATATATGGTGAGTTTGAGGTAAATAGTAAGACATCCAAATTGATGTATCTGATGAATACCTGGGAAGATAGTCATCTAAAAGAGTGTCAGAGCTAAGCCCTGGAGATGAAGTTTATTGCCTGAATTTCCCCTACATTAGAACAAAGGGAGAAAAATGGCAAGGGAAGAACAGAAGAGATCCTCTTGGCCAAAAACAACTACTTTCTAAAAATCTACCAAAGCACACTTCAAGGTCCTAAACCAGGCTTGGGATCGAGGCCAAGGGATGCTAGTGGATACGGCCACATTCTGCACATTCCTGCAGGCCTCGTCCTCCTGGGCTCACAGCTGGGCTGTCTGAGCTGCATGGGGTGGATGGTGAGGTCAGATGCAAAGGGGCTTCTTGTGTCACTCTTGCAAAATCAGGGCCTGCTCAGCTGACAGCTCTGAGTGAATCAGCTCAGATTTCCATTCAATTTCCGAGCAGCCGGCAAGTGCTTCCCAAACACACCCCATTGAGAAGCTCTGCTCCAGGACAGCACTTCTAAAGCAGGTTTTTGTCAATCGGTACTACGTGGCCCTCCCTAGAAGGGGAATGTTCATGACACCAGCCTTAGCTGAGTTCCAGAAAAGTTTATTACAGAGCTGTGATTTCAGTCTACGAAACTGTGAACTCATTTCCTCTTGGACTGAGAATGTTCTGCTTTGGTCAAGAGAAAAACATATCCCCAGGTTGAGTAATCTTGGTTGAAGCTGTAATCAGCAGCCTCTGATGTGAACACTGAGCAGTTCTGAGCCATGTTTGTGCTTGATGAGTGTGTTGATTTCACTGCCATGAACTCTGAAAATGATGAATGTCATTCATCCATTCATTCGGGCAGCAGAGACTGTGCTAGTGGCTGGGCCATAAACTTAAGCAGGGTGGGGCCTTGCCCTCAAGGAACTTGTAGATGCTGGTAGGGAGAAGGTAGTAAATGCCAAAATGTTATCGAATTCTATGCTAGTTTAGAGGAAATTACTTCCTCCTGGCAACTTGGAAGAGCTCTGAAGGGAAGGGGGTTTTACCTGGGCAATGAAGGAGAGGTGGGGTTTGGAAGGGCACTGATAGAGCTAAAAGATGAACCTGCAGGTGCCCTTGGCAGCCCCTCCTCAATAATCTACAGAAGCCACCATCTAGGGCAGCTCAGTCTACTCCAGACCTTTCTTTAGGAGTAGAGAGGAATATAACCAGGAGCTTGTCAAGAGTAATTGGTGCCTGTGAAGACACAGTGGTTGGGAGCATAGGTTTGAGAGTCTGAATAGACGTTAATGTCTAATCCATGCATTGGCACTTGCTCATTTCATGGGCAGTTGACTTAACCTCTCAGCCTCATCATTGTCAGCTAAAAAATGAGATGATACTAGTTTGTGAGACTTCTGTAAAGAACAAGAGAGTGGCCAGTCACAGTGGCTCACGCCTGTAATCCCAGCACTTTCGGAGGCCGAGGTGGGTGGATCACGAGGTCAGGAGATCGAGACCACCCTGGCTAACACAGTGAAACCCCCGTCTCTACTAAAAATAATAATAAAAAAATTAGCCGGGTGTGGTGGCGGGCGCCTGTAGTCCCAGCTACTCAGGAGGCTGAGGCGGGAGAATGGCATAAACCCAGGAGGCGGAGCTTGCAGTGAGCCGAGATCACGCTACTGCACTCCAGCCTGGGCGGCAGAGCGAGACTCCGTCTCAAAAAAAAAAAAAAAGTTCAAGAGAGCATGCACCTGACACCACAGTTTGCACAGTCTCCCGTAAATCCAACAAATAGCACTCGTTATTAAAACACTTTGTGGATTGCCTTAGAGGTTAAATGCAAAGATCTGTGAAAGATACACACGAGATTTCAGTTCCTTTCCCTCTTGAAAGGGGAGAGAGGATAGATCTGACTGAGAGATAATGTCATACCTGTATTATGTCGTAAGGATCTTATATCCTGTCCGTTCTTGATAGTGTGGCTGTGAGCAAAACATCAATATTCAATTTGCCTAGTGACTTAATGTGACTCCTTGCTATTGAAAGGAAAATGGAGTCCCTCTCACTGGCCCCTCTTCTTCATTGCCCAGTTCAGCTGCAGAAACCCTGACGACGCTGCCCTCAACTTTGGGAGGTGACCCAGAGGGGACACCCCCCCACCCACCAAGAGCCCAAAGCAAACTCTAGGGCATGGGGTACTGTGCAGACTGCCTCCCAGCTTGAACTCCGGGAACGTGGTTTCACATCTTCATGTACTGGGTTTCTCCTGATTTCTCCAGAGGAACTAGTGACTCGAGTCTGATCTCCTCAGCTTTGACATGTTTCTCTTACATTTTACCGAAGAGTCCCATGCCCCCAGTGCTAATAGCACACAGTCAGGTCTCATCTCATCATTGGCCTCAGCCTGCGGGGACTGACTGACAGGACCTGCCACCGTGAGCGGGCATGGCACTGCTCGTGCGAAATCGAACGGCAGTGCAGCCAAGTTTCCCTTTGCAGGTGCCGTGCTATCTTCAGCGACACTGTCTCTTTCATTATGGGGGAAGGTGTTTAACAACTCGGGGGTGAAGCCTGGTGGACAGTGGCAGGGACATAAATACAGAAGATAATTTTAAAGAAGTGTTCTGGCCAGGTGCAGTGGCTCACACCTGTAATCCCAGGACTTTGGGAGGCTGAGGTGGGCAGATCACCTGAGGTCAGGAGTTCGAGAGCAGCCTGATCATCATGATGAAATCCCGTCTCTACTAAAAATAAAAAAAAAATAGCCAGGTGTGGTGGCGGGTGCCCGTCATCCCAGCTACTTGAGAGGCTGAGGCAGGAGAATCGCTTGAATCCAGGAGGTGGAGGTTGCAGTGAGCCAAGATCGCGCCACTGCATTCCAGCCTGGATGACAGAGCGAGACCCTGTCTCAGAAAAAAATGTTCTACCTGAATGTATAAATGTACTTGTGCTGTCACTCAACAGGCATCTGCTAAATACCTACCATGGTGCCAGTCTAGCAATCTATGGGGCAGTGTGGACTTTAGGTAGCGCTATGCATGCCTGGAGGAAGATTCAGTGAGGGGACATGTCTGTGGGTGCAGAGTGGCAGGCAGGCCAAAGCCTAGATTAATTCACAGTTCTCTAGACTTTCCAGGGCCAAACTTTTGGTCCAGTAAGCAATTTACCAGGCTCCATGGAAGGGGTGAAGGGGGAAGAAAGTTCACTGGCCGCATCAGTGATTATGCGGATCACACCCGGTGGCCGCTGGAAGTTGAGGGCCCACAGCTCTGGGTTAGGGAGTGGCTTTCTTTGTGTAAAGAAGCTTTGGGACTTCAAAAGTTAGTGGTTGCATCAGTAGTCCAGACGAGGTCAGGAGTGTTCAGGGTGGTGTGGCTGTAAGCAAAACATCAATATTCCAAAGGAAGGCTTCAACACTAGGTCAGGAGATGGGCCAGACTATGGGACACAAGGGGCAACTCAAAAAGTGTGGTTGAGGCCAGGCGCGGTGGCTCACACCTGTAATCCCAGCACTTTAGGAGGCCGAGACAGGCAGATCACGAGGTCAGGAGATCGAGAACATCCTGGCTAACATGGTGAAACCCCGTCTCTACTAAAAATCCAAAAAAAATTAGCCGGGCGTGGTGGCGGGCTCCTGTAGTCCCAGCTGCTCGGGAGGCTGAGGCAGGAGAATAGCGTGAACCCGGGAGGCGGAGCTTGCAGTGAGCCGAGATTGCGCCACTGCACTTCAGCCTGGGCGACAGAGCGAGACTCCATCTCATTTAAAAAAAAAAAAAAGGTGTAGTTGAGAGAGGGAACATTCTAATGCCTTTCTCCTGATTGCGGGAACCCACTTCATGATGACTAAGGGAAGCAACAGCAAACAGCGAAGTTTGGGACATTTTTGAACTGAGCTGAAGGACTGTAGAGAGATGTGAGCATCTCAGTGACTGCAGTGGGTGGTTGGCAGAGGCCGCAAAATGTTGGAGGTTGGCACCTTTCTACGGTTTGGGGTGTGTTTATTTTCAGGCTTTTGGGCTTCGTTTTGAGGTGTGATAGAAAAATAATATACAAAAGCCTGCGTCTGGGCAAAGGAACAGAAGTAGGTGTTTTTGTCTTCCAAATAGACATTTTAACATCTCTTCAAAAGCATAACTTTATCTCAAATGTAATTGGGGAGGTGCCAGAATTAATTATTAGTTATCCTAGAGTTTGTTTTATAGGAGAAAATCAGAACTTCCTGGAATATGAATTTAAAAAATTCTGCTTCTCAGCAGCCACAAGTCATTCCAGTACCATTTCATCATCTGTCTACAAAGACATATTTATTTGTGCATTTATTTATTTATTTAAAAATTTTTTTTTGAGATGGAGTCTTGCTCTGTGGCCCAGGCCACAGTGCAGTGGTACGATCTCAGCTCACTGCAACCTCCACCTCCAGGGTTCACGCCATTCTCCTGCCTCAGCTTCCCGAGTAGCTGGGACTACAGACGCCCGCCACCATGCCCAGCTAATTTTTTGTATATTTAGTAGAGATGGGGTTTCACCGTGTTGGCCAGGATGGTCTCGATCTCCTGACTTGGTGATC
This sequence comes from Piliocolobus tephrosceles, assembly GCF_002776525.5. Lineage (NCBI taxonomy): Eukaryota > Metazoa > Chordata > Mammalia > Primates > Cercopithecidae > Piliocolobus > Piliocolobus tephrosceles. Next base: position 208,658,456 of record NC_045434.1, on the reverse strand, counting down.
CGCCCGCCTCAGCCTCCCAAAGTGCTGGGATTACAGGCATGAGCCGCTGCGCCCGGCCCATTTGTGCATTTATACACTAGGGCAGCCCAAGATGCTAGAAAACACTGAGCAACATGAAATAACTCCTTTAATCTGTTGACTAATACCCTAGGTTTCCTTTGAAAATCCCAAGGGTAACTCAGCTTGTATCTGGTTTACTTTAAAAATCAGTGTCACCAGTTCAGGATAAAATGCTGTAGAAACTGCTTCAGCAGTCAGATTAGGGAGCTGCAGGTCCGCAGAAATAGGAGTGGAAGAAACTTCTCCCTCACATCAAGATGGAAACGGCACAGGAGCTCTTTAGCTAAATTTTATGTAGAGGACTTAACAAGATGAAGTCCCCATCTAAAGACTCAGCATCGCAAAGGGATAGGCTTACTTTGTTCAGTAGATCTGTTTCTACCCTAAATGTTGTTTGTCAGTAGAGCTGTGACAGGTGGTAAAATGAATTCCCACTTTGGGAGGCCAAGGCAGAAGGATTGCTTGAGCCCAGCAGTTTGAGACCAGCCTGGACAACATAGTGAGACCCCATGGTCTACAAAAAATAAACCAAATTAGCCAGGCATGGTGGTACACACCTATAGTCTCAGCTACTTGGGAGGCTAAGGTGGGAGGATCACTTGAGCCTGGAAAATCGAGGCTGCAGTGATCCAAGATTGTGCCACTGCACTGTAGCCTGGGTGACAAAGGAAGATCCTGCCTCAAAAAAAGGATTCTACTGGATTCGCATTTGTTTATTTCTTTTCTTTTCTTTTTTTTTTTTTTGTTTTGTTTGGTTTTTGAGACAGAGTCTTACTTTGTTACCCGGGCTGGAGTGTGTGGCAGGCACTATCTCCGCTCACTGCAATCTCTGCCTCCCAGGTTCAGGTGATTCTCGTGTCTCAGCCTCCCAAGTAGCTGGGATTACAGGCACAAACCACCACGCCCAGCTAATTTTTTGTATTTTTAGTAGAGAAAGGGTTTCGCCATGTTGGCCAGACTGGTCTCGAACCCCTGACCTCAGGTGATCTGCCCTCCTCGGCCTCCCTAAAAACTGGGATTACAGGTATGAGCCACTGCGCCTGTCCCGCATTTATTTCTGATTGTCAGTGGGTAATGACTTCAAATACTTCCCAGCCATCACCTGCCCAGTTCTTTCCCTCCTCACTGCCACTGTCCTGGTGTAAGCACCAACCCCTCTCCCCTGTCTTGACAACAGAAAGAATCTAAGCTTCTGTCTCCTTCAGCCTGATCCTGGCACCTTCCCTGATACACACAGTCCACTCACTCACTTGAGTTAGAGTGGCCTCTGGGACTCAACTGAGGTCACCCCCTCCTCAACATCTCCTGGCTTCTCTTCACACTCCAAACGCAACTGAAACCCCGTCCTTACACAATTCTACAGAACCACCACTCCACACCTCTCAGCCCCATCTCTGTCCTCCTCAGCCCCTCCACCTGGCCACACTGACCACCCACCCTCCCGTGCAGCGCCCCATGCTCATTCTGGGCTTCGGGGTTAGTTAGCACCGGCTGTTCCCCTGTCTGGAACTCACCCATTCACTCAACAGCTGCTTACTGAGTGCCTGGTATGTGCCAGGGATTTCAAGCATTGTGGACAATGAGATGAAGCAGCCTTTATCGAACTTATATTCCATTAGGACAGACAAGTAGCGAGTAGGTAGCAGGGTGTGGATAAGCACTTAGGTATGTGTGCTGTGGAAGAGGGAAGGGGTACTCGCTTAAATGGACAGTCCAAGAAAGTGCCCTCCCCTCCTTTTTTTTTTTTTGAGATGGAGTCTGGGTCTGTCACTAGCTTGGAGTGCAGTACCACAATCTCGGCTCACTGCAACCTCCGCCTCCAGGGTTCAGGCGATTCTTGTGCCTTAGCCTCCAGGGATTCCCCTGCCTCAGCCTCCTGAGTAGCTGGGACTACGGGTGCACGGGACTACGGGTGCGCACCACCACGCCTGGCTAATTTTTTGTATTTTAGTAGAGACGAAGTTTCACCATGTTAGCCAGAATGGTCTCGATCTCCTGACCTCGTGATCGCCGGTCTCAGCCTCCCAAAGTGCTAGTGGAATTAACAGGCATAAGCTGCCGTGCCTGGCCAGACAGTGCCCTTTGAACAGACATCTGAAGGCATGAGGGAAGCTATCTTACGTGTTCAAGAAGCTATCTTTTTTTTTTTTTTTTCTTTTTTTTCAGACGGAGTCTTGCTCTGTCACCCAGGCTGAAGTGCAGTGGCGCAGTCTCAGCTCACTGCAACCTCCACCTCTTGGGTTCAAGCGATTCTTGTGCCTCAGCCTCCTGAGTAGCTGGGATTACAGGCATGTACCACCACACCTGGGTAATTTTTGTATTTTTAGTAGAGATGGGGTTTCACCATGTTGGCCAGGCTGGGTTCGAACTCCTGACCTCAAGTGATCTGTCCACCTCAGCCTCCCAAAGTGCTGGGATTAATAGCTTATTTGATGTGTTGCTTATTTGTTTATGGTAACCCCACCCCACTCCAGGAGTACTCAAGTCCTTGAGAGTGGAGACCTTAGCTGTTCACTTCTGTCTCTAGTGCTGAGAACGTGGCCCAGTGCATAGCAGGTGCTTGGTAAATATTTGTGGAAGGAATACAAGGGCTGGGAGCTGAGGCTGTAGAGGTGAACTCACGAAGGCTTCATTCTTGGTTTTTGCTGCTGCCTTGACTTGCACAGTTCAGAGGAGAGAGGGCTGCTGCTGCTCAAAGAAACACCTCCTTTTAGAGCAAGTCACACCTTCCTTCTAACCTGCTGTTGCTGAAAGTTTAGATTCATCCAGATTTCTCCTACGAAGGGGACACACTGGAGGAAGTCAAGACTGTGGTCATTAAATAAGACGACTGGAAGATTCTAACAAGATGGGATTTCATAAGAGGCAGTGAGGTGCCAGGGGAAGCGATGGTTCCTGACTACCAGGAACTTGATTTCTGGGAAGATGAGGATGGCCCGTGGGCAGAAGGGGAAGGATCTCAAAACCCAGGGAGGGAGGGAGCAGGCATTTTAGCCCAAAGCTGCCAGAGGAGCACATCACGAAAATGCACAGCTGCTTATTAGTTGTATGTGTGAGTCCAGGGATTCGGTCAGAACATTGGGCTTTGTGTCGGCTAATGAATCCCGTGAATTTGGCACATCACTTAACTTTTTGTTTTTGAGGTAGAGTTTCTCTCTTGTCACCCGGGCTGGAGTACAATGGCACGATCTCAGCTCACTACAGCCTCTGCCTCAGTTCAAGCGATTCTCCTGCCTTAGCCTCCCAAGTAGCTGGGACTACAGGCCTGTGCCACCACGCCCAGCTAATTTTTGCAATTTTAGTAGAATACCGTATTTCACCATGTTGGCCAGGCTGGTCTCCAACTCCTAACTTTAGGTCGTCCACCTGCCTTGGCCTCCCAAAGTGCTGGGATTATAGGCATAAGCCACCGCATTTGGCCACATCACTTAACTTCCAACCTTGTTAAAGAAATAATAATTCTGACACTTGTTAAAACTGTAAGGAAGACTTTAGTCAAGACCACTGTAATAAGGGGCATTGCAGTTGGGAAGAGAGCTCAGGTTCACTTCTGGGTAAAAGGAAAAGTGGGGGGTTTGTAGCCCATAAGCAGAATGAGGGGGTCAGTGGGTGGAAATTTCCTAAGAGATGTCCGGGTTGGGGGGATTCTTGCTAAACTGGCCTAACAAGATTCTTTCTGAAGGCAGGCTAAGGGCCTAGCCACCACAGCGCTGCTGTGAAATCAAGTCAGTTGGGAGACACCATGTAAACCCTACAAATTGTGAGTAGTAAATGTGAGTGAGAGGGTGTTAGGGCAATGAGGTATCTTCCACGTTAAGTGGAATTTCCAATACTACATCAGTGCCAGATCTTGAACAACCCCAAATGCACCTGTTAGAATACTTACTTTTCCTCCTTGCCCTAGACACTGAGTTTTATTCTAGCTTCTCCTTGGTCACTGATTTAACTCAGCAGCTGTCAGCTGATGTGAGGAGGAATTGGGAGCTTATAGTGAAGAGAGCACGGATTTAGAAAGAGGTTCTGGAGAGTCTGCAGACAGAGGGCCATGTGGAGAGGGGACAGTTGGCAGTGTCCAGGCCACTTAACCACTTAAGCTGGGCCTTGTGCTGAGAAGTTTCTCCTGTAACTATGACATACTATTTGTTTGTTTCTTTGTTTTGAGACCATGTCTCACTCTGTCGCCCAGGCTGGAGTGCAGTGGCACCGTCTTAGCTCATTGCAACCTCCGCCTCGTGGGTTCAAAGGATTCTCCTGCCTCAGCCTCCTGAGTAACTGGGACTACAGGCATGTGCTACCATGCCTGGCTAATTTTTGTATTTTTAATAGGGACAGCATTTTGCCATGTTCTTCAGGATGGTCTCAAACTCCTGACCTCAAGTGATCTGCCCGCCTTGGCCTATGAAAGTGCTGGGATTACAGGCCTCAGCCACTGCACCCAGCCATGACATAGTATTAGAAAGAGAAGATTTGTCTCAATGACAGCTGGTTTTGAAGCAATGGGGAAAAGAGGATTTATTGGGGTGACTGGCCAATCTTTTAGGGGGAAATTATATTTCTCTTTTATTATAATACTTCAAAATAAATGTAAGACAAATAGAAATATTAAACATAAGAACAATACCATAAGGAAAATATAGGTGAATATTTATGTGATCTTGAGGAAGGGTTTGTGAGTGTGACGTCAAAGAGAAAACAAGTTTAAGAAGTTTGACTATTGATACAGCTTGGTCATTTGCAAAAGAAAGATGTAGATGCCAACTAGGAAAAAAAAATGCCAGCAGCATTTAGGCCAAAGAGTAAATTCTTAAGGTACAAAGAGTGCTTACAAGAGGAAATGTCGTGCAGAGAAAAAACTGTCACAAAAGAAGACAAATGGATGAAACGACTCGCTCCACAAATCAAAGACGCATAACTAAAAACAGAAGACTGAAAACACTTATTTAAAAGATTTTTATTAAGAATTTGGACTATTACAATACAATTACAATAACAGCCTGATTGAATGTTCCATCTAAACTCTAAAGTACTTTTTTTTTTGGTCTCCCAGGCTGGAGTGCAATGGCTCGATCTCAGCTCACTGCAACCTCTGCCTCCTGGTTTCAAGGGATTCTCCCGCCTCAGCCTTCCGTGTAGCTGGGATTACAGGTGTGCACCACCATGTCCGGCTAATTTTTATATTTTTAGTAGAGACGGAGTTTCACCATGTTGGCCAGGCTGGTCTTGAACTCCTGACTCAGGTGATCCACCCGCCTCAGCCTCCCAAAGTGCTGGGATTACAGGCGTGAGCCACTGCGCCCAGCCAACTCTAAAGTATTTTTAAAGAAATGGCAGGCCAGGCACAGTGGCTCATGCCTGTGATCCCAGCACTTTGTGAGGCTGAGGTGGGAGGTCTGCTTGAACCAGGAGTTCAGGAGCAGCCTGGGCAATGTACTGAGACTTCTTTACAAATATATATATATATAAAATGAGACCTCATCTCTATAAATACAAAGGAAAGAAAGAGAGAAGAGAAGGAAGGAAGGAAAGGAAGGGAAGGGAATGGGGAAAGGAGAAGGAAGGAAGGAAGGAGAAAGGAAGAAAGAAAGAGAAAGAGGAAAGAAAAGAAAAGAAAAGAAATTCTGTTTGAAAAAGAAATGCCCACTTTGGGAGGCCGAGGCAGGCGGATCACCTGAGGTCAGGAGTTCGAGACTAGCCTGGCCAACATGGTGAAATGCCATCCTGTAATATGTACGATGTAAAGAGTTATTAGACATGAATGCAAAGATAAAATGTATTCATAGTCAGTGATTTCATATAGATACGCATTGCTTATCTTAAGTTTATTTGTTCTCAAAATTAAGAACCCCAAGAGACAGATGATTTATCAGATTATCTTCTCCTGGGAAATGGAAACTTCAGCCTAGCCTTTTTTTTTTTTGAGACGGATTCTCACTTTGCCACCCAGGCTGGAGTGCAGTGGCATGATCTCGGCTCACTGGAACCTCTGCACCACCCCCCCCCCCAAGTTCAAGTGATTCTCCTGCCTTAGCCTCCTGAGTAGTTGGGGTTACAGGCGCCTGCCACTGCACCCGGCTGCTTTTTGTATTTTTAATAGAGATGGGTTTCAGCATCTTGGCCACGCTGGTCTTGAACTCCTGACCTCATGATCCACCTATCTCCACCTCCCAAAGTGTTGGGATTATAGGCGTGAGCCACCGCACCCAGCCCAGCCTAGCTTTTTAAAAGAATCACAACAACAACGAATTTCAAAGTAAGTGGATCGGTTGCTGCGGCATTTGGAAACTTCCACTGAGCCGTGTTCGGCTGAGGCTGGGTGTGGCAGGAAAGGGTGTTTATGTGAGCATGCGGGTACACCACTCCAGAACTGAACTTGCAAGCCAGGCTGTGGGTACAGGTTTATGATGGCAAATTCGTCACTCTACGCTTGTAGAAACAATTGTGTGTGCGCACATATGTGCATCCTTGTATGTGCGTGTGTGCGTCTGTATGCCTGTGCACACATGTGTCTTGGGGAAAAGAGGATTGGAAAGTGAAGGCATCAGCACGTGAATTTCAGGAGGAAGGGGAAGAGAACATCAGATGCTGGCTGGAGACTCGGCAGCTGGCCTAGTAGGAACTCTTCATCCAGGGAAGCCTTCAGCCAAGATAATAAGAGGGACAATTGGGGATCTCTTGTTAAAGTTGAACTTTCCCATGGAGCAAAAAGAATGCCAGGGCGGTGAGACCAAAGACATGCATCTTAATCCTGACTGTCATTCATAAAACACCTTTTGTCCATTCAGAGCGATTTTAGTACTCTGCTCTGCGGGCCAAGAGTAGAAAAGAACAAGAAGGAATTTTTATCAAGTTACGCTTTCAATGAACTGAGCTTTCTATGAAAGAATTCAAACTAACTTCATTGAGCACTTGATTTTTTTAAAGCAAGGATTGTTTTAAGTTAGATACACCAAATAAGTAAGTGATTGTACTGAACAGCTCTAGAAACCATGTTTAAAATTGATGATTTGTTAACTAAATTCAAACCAGGGGAGGAAGAAAATAAAATGGGAAGCTCAATACATTTTGTAACAAGGACTATTGTCTGGCAAAGAGATATTTGCCATTGAGCTCAATATAAATACACTAAATGTTTGCCTGCACTACAAGTCATGCATTTTTGTAGGAACCAATCACCAAGCCTTACCTCTACCCCTACTCCTGCAAAAGGCCACAAAGAGAGGCAAACCATTTGCATGCACGGAAATACTCAGTTATTGCTAACTGGTAAACCCCCTGCCGTACACCCCCAGATTTAAAAAAAAATGTTTAAAATCTTTAGATAGCTCATCCAAAGCTATCTCTACTGAATTAGGACTCTAGAATCAAAGAGCAGGCTCATAGAACAAGTGAACTTCAGAGGCTTCCTCCCTCTAGGCATCAAAGAAGCTATAATCAAATATTTATTAGCTGTGCCTCTGGCTGGGCTGTCTAAGCAGTGGGGAGAATAAGGTATCTTAAGGCAAGCAATGGATTGCTAATGTAAGTGCTGCCTAGAGACAAACATCTGCTCTTTAATTACATAAAGGAGTCTCCAAGCACCTCCCTCCCCTCGCTCCCGGGATGTGTATGCTTGTTTCTTTTGCAACAGTGTTTTAGTCATGGAATTTCCAGAACCACTGGAGTCTAGGGAAGAAGCCCATGGCCAATGAGTCACGTTTTTAATGCATGAAGAGGGTTGTTTGGTGATTTTTAGAGATGATGGTTGAGCATAGTCATGAGTGGTTTGGATCACTGCAACAGAAGTTGAAGAAGAGGATACTGTTGTTATCTGCTCTGTCTCTCATTGTAGAATTCAACCTGGTAGTCCACTCCAATCCCCTGCTCCACCAGAAACCTTTTTTTTTCCCCTTTGAGACAGAGTCCCGCTCTGTGGCCAGTCTGGAGTGCAGTGGTGTGATCTGGGCTCACTGCAACCCCTGCCTCCCAGGTTCAAGTGATTCTCCTGCCTCAGCCTCCCGAGTAGCTGTGACTATAGGTGTGCACCCCCATGCCCAGCTAATTTTTGTACTTTTAGTAGAGACGGGGTTTCACCATGTTAGCCGGGATGGTCTCCATCTCTTGACCTTGTGATCCGCCCCCCTTGGCCTCCCAGAGTGCTGGGATTACAGGCGTGAGCCACCACACCTGGCCCAGAAACCTTTTTCATTGGCATGACACTTCATTTGTCCAAATGTTAATGCAGAAAAGCCAGGGCCAGGGGCAGTTCATTAGTTTGGCTGTGTGTGTGTTTTTTGTTTTTTGTTTTTTTTTTTTTTTTTTTGAGATTGAGTTCAGGCTGGAGTGCAGTGATGCAATCTCAGCTCACTGAAACCTCTGCTTCCTGGGTTCAAGCAATTTTCCTGCCTTAGCCTCCTGAGTAGCTAGGATTACAGGTGCTCACCCACCACACCGGGCTGATTTTTATATTTTTAGTAGAGATGGGGTTTCACCGTGTTGGCCAGGCTGGTCTCAAATTCCTGACCTCAAATGATCCACCCACCTTGGCCTCTCAAAGTGTTGTGATTATAGGCATGAGCCACTGCACCCAGCTAGTTTGGCTTTTGGTGTTACTAAGTGTTCTATTGGCATCTTGGCGTCCCTAAGCAGATTACTGACCCTCCCTTATAGACGGTAATCTCAACTGTAAAGTAAGAGGTAAAACTCCATGTAATCTATGAGGTCTGTGGTCAGAGCCTATGGTTCTAATTGTCGAAGTGAACAGCAGTCTCACAATTAAATGGAGAGAGTTTGATTTTAAAAAGATGGTGCCGGGTGCAGTGGCTCACGCCTGTAATCCCAGCACTTTGGGAGGCCGAGGCGGGCGGATCACAAGGTCAGGAGATCGAGACCACGGTGAAACCCCGTCTCTACTAAAAATACAAAAAAATTAGCCGGGCACGGTGGCAGGCGCCTGTAGTCCCAGCTACTCAGGAGGCTGAGGCTGGAGAATAGCGTGAACCCGGGAGGTGGAGCTTGCAGTGAGCCAGACTGCACCACTGCACTCCAGCCTGGGGGACAGAGCGAGACTCTGTCTCAAAAAAAAAAAAAAAAAAAAAAAGATGGAAGTTGGATGTGGTGGTGAGCACCTGTAGTCCCCACTGCTTTGGAGACTGAGGCGGGAGGATCGCTTGAGCCCAGGAGTTTGAGGTTATAGTGAGCTAGGATTGTGCCACTGCACTCCAGCCTCAGCAACGGAGGGGAGACCCTGTCTCTTAAAAAAAAATAATAATAATTTGAAAAGAAAGGGAAAAGAAGAACAAAATCAATAAAAAGATGGAGACCCCAGTTTTGCATGGAGTCTGCAAAGGGATATGTTTAGAAATCTTTCCTGTTGATTCTAATTTAGAGTTTTTAGGTCTAGATGAATATATTAATTCATCATATGAAATGACACCAGGAAGAATCAGGTTCCTTATTGAAAAGGAAAGATGTACGTCCCCTGTCCAGGCCACCTTGGTGGGGCCCCAGGGAGGGGCTGGCTGCTCTACCTTTTAATGTTTTCATATTCCTTTGCTTTGCAACGGAGATAACCAGGGTGCTGATGTACCAGAAGTGCTGCAAGGAGAATGGTTTGGTTTCTGGCACCACAGTAAGCCAGAAAAAGGACCCCAAAAATAAAACAAAAATTTCCAAAAGAAATGGAAAAGAAAATAATCCGAATGTAGCCGGCAAGTTCGGTCTGCTTATGCTGTTTCCACCTTAAGCTCTGACTCAATCTTTCTTCTTCAGCCAGCACGGGCCAGCCAGAAGATGACATTGAGACTACAGGTATGGAAGGCGGCGTTGCAATGCCAGGTGCCGAAGATGATGTGGTGACGCCAGGAACCAGCGAAGACCGCTATAAGTCTGGCTTGACAACTCCGGTCAGTGTCCTGGGAAGAGAGGAATGTTTTCTGTAGGCATGTGATCACATACAAGGTTATGATGTATATTAATTTACTGTATATCTAAATATATCTATCTGTAAAATCAGCATGAGCCACCATTCCAAGGAATAGTGATGCGGCTCAACAAAGAAGAATAAGTCCTCACTTAATGTTATTGATAGGTTCTTGGAAACTGTGACTTGAAGCAAAATGACTTACAAAGAAACAACATTATTTGAGGACCTGCTATATGTCGTTTTCCCTAAAGTCACAGTTTCCAAGAATCTGTCAACAACGTGAAGTGAGGACTTACCAGCCTTCCTAATTTCATCCACGTAGCTGGTGTGCTGATCGCCGGTGGTTTGAATGTAGAAGCCAAAGCTTCTGAAATTGGTAAGGAGCCAGGATTTTACATTTTCTCTCTGTTACAGCCCAGTTTTCAATGCAGTGAAAGTTTTCTTGGGTGTTGTGGCAATGTCATTGCTATAAAGGGTTCTAAATATGTCTTCTCTGCCGGGCGCGGTGGCTCACACCTGTAATCCCAGCACTTTGGGAGGCTGAGGCAGGTGGATCACCTGAGGTCAGCAGTTCGAGACCAGCCTGACCAAGATGACGAAACTCCATCTCTACTAAAAATACAAAAATGAGCCAGGCGTGGTGGCGTGTACCTGTGATCCCAGCTGCTCAGGAGGCTGAGACTGGAGAATAGCTTGAACCCAGGAGGTGGAGGTTGCAGTGAGCTGAGATTGCGCCACTGCACTCCAACCTGGGCAACAAGAGTGAAACTCCTCCTCAAAAAATAAATAAATACATAAATAAATAAATAAGTCAGTCTCCATTTCTTTTCTCACTATAGACTTGTAATAAACAGGACTAGAAAGTCAGTCTCCATTTCTTTTCTCACTAAGACTTGTAATAAACAGGACTAGAACCAGTCCACAAACCACATGATTATAGACTATTGAGCCTCTCAACCAACACATTCTTAACCTGATGAATTTTAATTAACTCATATGTGTTACATACCTGCCATAGACAAGACAAGGTGCCAGGCACTGGGAGGGATTGAGGAGGTCAATGAGCCTCACCCTCAACCTTTGAGGGACTCTGATTTCTTTGGTAACAGAACAGAGGTTCCTGCCTGCCTGTCTGACCTGTGCACCAGCATCTCCTTCACTTTCTGTATTTCTGCCGTCTTGGCCTTTCTGACCTTTGAACACACCAAGCTTGTTCCAACTTAGGCTTTTGTTTTCTCCGCCCAGAACACTGCCCAGATCTTTCCATGAGTGACTTTTTCTTATAATTCTCAAGTCTGATGCCATCTCAAACAGCCTATAGTAATCTCACCCCCACATCTGTTGGAAGTAAAGCTCAGAGTCATAGAGAAAACGAACACTTAAAAGATTTTTCACCAAGGCAAATTTATTTCTGTAGAAGGGTGTTTCTCACAGGACTGGTTGTCACAAGAGCACACGGAACAAAGGAGTGAAAGGGTTTTTTTATTCTTAATGCAGTTTGTCCCTACTACTATGTCCATTGGCTGGAGTTGGGGACAGCACAATTTAAACTGAGCCCAACTGGCTAACTTGAAAGACAGTTTTGGCGGGAAGAATCATTACAGTGGGACGAGGGGAAAATTACAGAATGGCTGACATTTTCTTACGATTCTTTTTTTATTTTGAGACGAAGTCTCGCTCTGTCGCCCAGACTGGAGTGCAGTGGCGCAATCTCGGCTCACTGCAAGCTCCATCTCCCGGGTTCACAGCATTCTCCTACCTCAGCCTCCGGAGTAGCTGGGACTACAGGCGCCCGCCACCACGCCCGGCTAATTTTTTGTATTTTTAGTAGAGACGGGGTTTCACTGTGTTCGCCAGGATGGTCTCGATCTCCTGACCTCGTGATCCGCCTGCCTCGACCTCCCAAAGTGCTGGGATTACAGGCGTGAACCACTGCTCCCGGCCTTCTTACAATTCTTAAGGTTGATGCCGTCTCAAACAGCCTAAAGTAGTCTCACCCCCCACATCAGAAGTCACCCTCTAGCCCTTAGGTCAGCAAACTACCCGCCAGATTTGGCCCGCCCACTGCGTTTGTAAATGAAGTTTTATTGGAACACAGCAATGCCCATTCAGTTGAGAATTATCTGGCTGCTTTCCTATCGTAAGAGTGGAGTTGATCGTTAGGACAGAGACGGTGTGGCCTGTACAGCTGAAATATTTACCCATCTGGCCCTTTACAGAATAAGTTTTCCAAAGGCTAGTCTAAGTCTAGTCTAGACAAGTCTAGCTTATATTGCTTTCAAAGCACTCAAAATCATATCAAACCACCCTTTGTACTTGTTTACCTACTAAGCGTTCATATTCTGCTTCCCCGCCCCAGAATGTCAGCTTCAAGAGAGCAGAGAATTTATATTATTCACATTATAATCCTGGGGCTTGGAACCATGCTGGGCCCATAGGAGGTGCTCATTAGCGTATGTTTTGTATTGTGGTTTAAAAAATAGCATGAAATTTATCATCTCAACCATTTTTAAGTGTACAATTCAGTAGTGTTAAGTATATTCACATCATTAAACCGATCTCCAGAACTTTTCATCCTGTAAAACTGAAACTCTACCCATGAAAGAATAACTCCCCATTCTTCCCTTCCCCCAGCCCTTGGCAGCCACTATTCTACTTTCTATCTTATGAATTTGACTCCTCTAGGCACCTCATGTAAGTGGAATCATTCAGTACTTGTCTGTTGTGAGTGGTTTATTTCACTTAGCTTAATGTCCTCAAGGTTCATCCATGCTATGGCATGTGTCAGAATGTTTGTCCTTTTTAAAGCTGAATAGGCCGGGCATGATGGCTCATGCCTGTAATCCCAACACTTTGGGAGGTCGAGGTGGGCAGATCACCTGAGGTCAGGAGTTTGAGACCAGCCTGACCAACACGGAGAAACCCCATCTCTACTAAATATACAAAATTAGCCGGGTGTGGTGGCACATGCCTGTAATCCCAGCTACTCAGGAGGCTGAGGCAAGAGAATTGCATGAACCTGGGAGGTGGAGTTTGCAGTGAGCCAAGATTGCACCATTGCTCTCCAGCCTGGGCAATGAGTGAAACTACATCTTAAAAAAATAAAAATTAAAAATTAAAAAAGAAAGCTGAATCATGTTCTGTTGCATGTATAGTCCATATTGTAGACACTTGGGTTGCTACCACTTTCTGGCTATTGTGAGTAATGCTGCTATGAACGTGTGTGTACAACTGTCTCTTCAAGACCTAATTGTTTCTGTTCATATTCTGCCATCATACGTTCCATATTTTTATGCCACCTTAACTCCTTTTATCTTATAAGGCAGGCTGTGTATTTTAAGACAGTAAGCTTTATTTCCTGTTTTTTCTCATTTACACCTACAACAGGTGGCAACAAATGTCATCAGTGTAACAGACATTCACATCGAGGATCTGCCAACCCCAGAAAGCACAGTCGACACCCAAGAACAAAGTCCGAGCACCACAGCCTCAAATGTGGCTACCAGTCACTCCACAGGTAAGAAAACCAGCCACCTCCATGGAGGCTGATCTACTTTTGCATAATCGGTGCATTCCAAAGTCCACCAGCAAATATAATAATCAATAGGGGGCATACTGGTCTGCAAGAATGACTTCTGAACCAAGTTTTATATGGTAGGTTCAGAATTCGATTTGAGTTGATACATTTGGTTTCGTGCGTTGCTGAATATATCTCTCTACCTGGAATAACTAGTGATAACACTGGCACAGGGTGAGTTAAGTAACTACTGAGGTTGCATGGCGGACCCCAAGCTGATAGAATGTGACGCGAAGAACTTTGCGTTGACACCCAAGGGCACAACACTCAGCCACCCTCTGTAGATCTTCATAGATTCTATAGGAATACTTACCACTTTACGTTGAGTTCATGCCTGTATGCATGGCGCAAGAATCTGTTCCCAACCCGTCTTGCCAGGATTTGGGTTGTGGCTCACAGTTGGCACCTACAGCCCCATGACTGGAACACCTTGGAGAAAAATGGAGGAGTTTTTTGAGTCTTTGCTATTATTCTATCTAGATCATCACTGATGAGGATGAGGAAAAATGTTTGTCCATTTAAGAAATAGAAAGAGATCACTTCCTATTTCTAGAGATTTCTTGAGAAGTTCAGTTGTTTGGGGTTTTTAAAAACTACTGGCCGGTTGCAGTGGCTCACTCCTGTAATCCCAGCACTTTGGGAGGCTGAGGTGGGCAGATCACGAGGTCAGGAGATCGAGACCATCCTGGCTAACATGGTGAAACCCCATCTCTACTAAAAATACAAAAAAATAGCTGGACGTGGTGGCGGGTGCCTGTAGTCCCAGCTACTCGGGAGGCTGAGGCAGGAAAATGGCGTGAACCCAGGAGGCAGAGCTTGCAGTGAGCTGAGATTGTGCCACTGCACCAGCCTGGGCAACAGAGCGAGACTCTGTCTCAAAAAAAAAAAAAAAAAAAAAAAGAATGCCTTATTTTATAGTGGATAAGGGTGGGAGAGAAAATGAATGAATCCTGTGAAAACCTCAGTAAGTGCTGGCTAACTTGAGAAATTTTATGTGAATCATTTAATCTAGATAGGTCTTCCATAGAAAGATCACGTCTAAACCAGTGGTTTCCCAAACTAGTCGCAAATCAGAACACCTAGAAAGCTCTTCTCTGTTGTCCCTTTTGCATTTCCAGGATCAATCACCAATCTGGTTTTAAAAACTATGGTTCTTTTTAGGATTTAAAAAAATGCTTAATTTTTGTACCCCCATGTTTACAGCAGCATTATTCACAATAGCTAAAATATAGAAACAACTCAAGTGGCCATGGATAGTTGGATAGATAAGCAAAATGTGGTGTATATGACGGTGTATTATTCAGCCTTGAGCAGGAAAATGCAGACACATAATACAACATGGAGGAACCTTAAGGACATTCTGCAAAGTGAAATAAACCAGTACAAAAAAAAACACTGTATGTCTCTACTTATATGAGACCCCTTGAATAGTCAAATTCATGGAGACATAAAGTAGAGTGGTGGTTGCCAGGGGCTGGGGAAAGAGGAGAATGAGGAGCTACTGTTTAGTGGGTAGAGTTCCAGTTTTGCCAGATGAAAGGGGTTCAGGAGGTAGATGGTGGTGATGACTGCACAACAGTATGAATGTACTTAATACCACTGAGCTGTACATTTAAAAATGGTTCATTTAGTACATTTTATGCTGTATGTGTTTTACCACAGTGTGTG
Source organism: Piliocolobus tephrosceles (assembly GCF_002776525.5). NCBI lineage: Eukaryota > Metazoa > Chordata > Mammalia > Primates > Cercopithecidae > Piliocolobus > Piliocolobus tephrosceles. The sequence goes on along the minus strand of NC_045434.1, from coordinate 208,643,250 downwards.
GGGGAGGGGGGGGAAAGCCTTATAAAGGGCTTTGAGATAAAACCTGAAACTCACTCCAAGCTGTTAAAGAAATGATTAACATTTAAACACTAGAGAAAGCCAAGTAGAGCTAAGCAAAGAAAGCATAATCAATATAAACCATCATTGGAAAACATTTCAAAATTTTGGAGAATTGCTCATCTGTAATATGGGTTGACAGCTATACATTAGCAGCAGAAAATTGTGCCATCCACCTTGAATATTCTATCATGCTTCATACCCCTCTTCTATTCCTTTAAAAAAAATTCTCAGTTGCCTGGGAAAGAACTCATGTTACTGTTTCTTCCTGTCCCCTGCCCCACCCTGTCACAAAATTGCCCCTCCCTGTCACAAAAAATTGTGACTTAGGGCACATTCCTACTTAATACATCATTATCCCAAGGCATTTTCACAAGCGAGCCAAAATGTCATTAGCACGCAGTTTTGAAGGAGTAATTTTATTAGGGCAGCAGATGTTCAGTTTTGCTGTGAAACACCCGAATACGATGATGTGCACACGTGTGACGCATGCTCATGATCACAGTCAGTGCCATTGGGAGGGAGATGGGAAAGATGGCACTAATAAGCTCTAATTTAATAATAACAAATCTTCCACAAACTTTAGTAATATATTTTTTAACCAATGGTGTCTTTGATAATGGTACATTAAGAGCCAGGAGTCAGCAGCCACATGGTAGGCAAATGACGAGCAAATGATTGACTTACCTCTGCAGGCAGTTGACTTCTAGCAGTGACATTTGGGGAGTTGATTTGATGCCGTCTTTGTTCTGGGAAAGCTCAAACCCAGCCGTGTTCTATATAGTGGGGTAGCACAGTCAGCACAAGCTCTTACGTACACTATACCCATGGGCTCAGCTTGTGCTGGGAGTGCCGGCTTCTGGGACCTGTACCCTGGGGGCCATCTTGAAGGAGGCACCTTGTGCTAAGGAGAGCCTTGGTACAAAAGGGATGGTTTTCAAATCCAACCATTAGAAAAAGTAGGCATCTTTTACATGATAGTTGGCTAGTTTTATCACTGATTAGAGAAGCTTCTGGATATCTGGGGTATTTTGCAAGCTATGAACTAAGATTTCCGGGCAGGGTCTGATTGATGATTAACTTCTCCAATTTCTTATTAAATCAAAGCATCTTGACTTTTTTTCCATCTGCAAACTAGTCAATAGCCACCACCCAGAGGAGTAAAGGACTCGTTATGTAAAGAGGTCAAGAAGAAAAACGAAACATTTTTATTTTTAAATAGGTTATTGCATAAAATTATTCAGAAGAAACTCACAGTGACAAATATGCACATTGTAACTATTAGACTAGGTTTGACTGCAGATAGAAACCCTAAAATAACAGTGGCACAAACACAAAGGGTGTATTCGCTCATGAAACTTAACTGGGCCTGTTGTTGCCTTGTAAAAATCTGGATTTTGCTACCAAAGCAGCAGCAGGAAATAGATATTGAGACTAATCACAGTCTTGGTCACATCTTCCCAAACTGGAGTATTATCTCACAATGAGTAATACCTCTTCACAGTCTGTCCCTTCTCTGTGATCTTGACATTGGACTAAGAGTCCACAGCTCTGGATTCTTCTGCTACCTTAACCTCTGATACTTCTTGATCATTTATTTAAGATCTGTGTGGCTCAGTTACCTTTACTCTGCTTTCTAAATTAGATGAGACAAAATTAATACATGGAAAAGTGCTATGAACCCATTGGTGTGAATAAGGGTTCATAAATTAGATAATAATAGTTACAATGTGTCACATCGAGGCTTGCTTAAAAATCCCCTGATCCAATTTATTTAAGAAACCATCCTGTTGGTTTATGTTTCGCTACTTTCCACTTGGGTAAGTTCACGTTTTGCCAATTGTTAAATTATAGTTATTAAGCCCTAATAATTCTACATTATTATATCTTTCTCTTTCCAGAGAAAGTGGATGGAGACACACAGACAACAGTTGAGAAAGGTAGGCTAGATTTTGGCATCAAAACACTCTTACTGGAGTTTTAAAAAAATTTCTTTGAAGCTAATTGTTGAGACGAATTGCATTCTTTTCTGGAGTGCAGTCAATGCGAGCAGAATAGAAAACCTTCGAGAACAGATTCCAAGCTTTTCTTTTTTAAGAGAGAAAAGGGAATTCCTTGTATTTGAAAATAAGCAAACCTCAGATGAGTCTATTCCCTTAATGTCAGGTATGGGGAATGGTATCATATCACAGTTTATCGTTACTAAGGATGAAAATAGGGGCTAACTTAATAGCCATACGTGAACACTACCCAAAAATGAACGCTTAAGCCAATGCGAGTGTTACGTTGATAGATCCTCAGACCCAGAAATCTTCCCATTCGTAAAATTAGGATTAGGCTAGCCCAAATTTTCTGCTTTTGGAAGAAATGCTCTGTGCTTAAACAACATAGAGCATTATTTGCTATGTACAGTAGGGCAGTGGCTTTGTTTATATATTACATATTTTATCACCAATGTGTTTTTTATCTGGGGCTCATGCTTTTTTTCTCTCCCTCATTCAGATGGTTTGGCGACAGTGACCCTGGTTGGAATCATCGTTGGGGTCTTACTAGCCATTGGCTTCATTGGTGGGATCATCGTTGTGGTTATGCGAAAAATGTCGGGAAGGTACTCGTAAGTAAATAACTTAGACCCATGTGATAGGTAAATGAAGGCTATCATGTCTAGAACTCAAATCTTTGAACTAATAGAAATCTCCAATGTAAGCTGCGTGTGGTGGCTCATGCCTGTAGTCTCAGCTGCTGGGCACCTGTAGATCAGCCTGGGTAACACAGTAAAACCCTGTCTCAAAAAAATAATCTCTGGTATAATGGTCATGTTCCAAAGTTCCTTACTTGGGGCTTTGAGTGCAGTGGCTCACACCTGGAATCCCAGGGCTTTGAGAGGCTGAGGCAGGAGGTTCAGATGTGCCCAGGAGTTGGAGGCTGCAGTGAGCTATGATTATGCCACTGCACTCCAGCCTGGGTGACAGAGCAAGACTCTGTCTCTTAAAAATGAGAAAAAGCCCCTTAATCTTGAGAAAGGCTACATCTGAAGTTTCCTCAGAAGAACAGATGTCTACTTAAGCCTTATAAATTTCCAAAAGAAGAGAGTTAGAGCCAGAGATGGCTTGTAAGCTCACTTCTGCTGAGATCTGATCACGTTTGATCTCGTCTTAATTTTCCAACTAACTGAACTTGGAAGAAAACCCAAACCAAGTTTTAACCTGATGCCTAATCAGCCTGCCTCCAGCCGTCAGAGATAGGTGGCTTCTAGAAAAGCACCTGTCACAGAGTTAGCAGCCCATTCTGATGAGGAGTTCCCCTGAAGGAGGGAGTCTTTTTCATTGAGATCTCCTACTCTTGCCCTGCATGCACCCACACACGTGGTCATGGACTCCTAGCTTTGACTACTGATGAAGGGAAGAAGTTTTTTCTCCTTATTAAACTTCCTTAAGAATTCAGAATAGTTACACTCGTGGTCAGAGGAAACCTTTTTCTTTTTCTTTCTTTCTTTCTTTTTTTTTTGAGACAGTCTTGCTCTGTTACCAGGCTGGATGGCTCACTGCAACCTCTGCCTCCTGGGCTCAAGCTATTCCCCTGCCGCAGCCTCTCAAGTAGCTGGGACTACAGGCATGCACCACCACACCCGGCTAATTTTTTGTATTTTTTAGTAACAGACAGGATTTCACCATGTTGGCCAGGGTGGTCTCGATCTCCTGACCTCGTGAGCCACTCACCTCAGCCTCCCAAAGTGCTGGGATTACAGGTGTGAACCACTGTACCTGGCCAGAAACGTTTTTCTTATATTTGTTGGGGGGATGATATATGATGGAGGGGAGGGCAGAGGACAAGTGGTAACACACCTGGAGGGTTGAGGGATACAGGTGACAACACAGCTGTCGACTCAGCATGTTTGGAAAAGCCAGGGAGTCTGACCCTGCTGTGTGAGGACGAAGGGATGGAGGAGGAATGTCAGGAACGAGAGGTCACCAGGTATCAGAACTGGGAGGATTCAGAGCAAAGGACAGTAGGAACAAGGGCTCGTGGGGTTACTAGTCACAATGCTACTAAGAGACACAACTGTCACCTTTCTCTATTCTCACAGGCCCTAAAGAGCTGAAGGGTTACGCCCTGCTGCCAACATGCTTAAAAAAGACCATTTCTGATTCTGCACCCTGTCCCTGAGCTCGTGGGAGAATATGACCCGTGGAACACTTGCCCAGCCCACTCGGAATCCACGGTGACCTCTCTGCTTGCCAAAGTAACTGAAGGAAAGACCATTCACCAGACTTGGCTCCTCTAAACATTTGCCTTTCAAACATGTTTTTGAATATACATTCTCTAAAAGATGATTTGAAAGACAAAATTCGTAGAAAATGGAGCAAAACTGTATAAGCTGATTTGTAACTAAGACTGGACCGTTGGATCGATGTTAGATGCTGTAACCATGTGTCTCCATCTGACCATTCTTGTTATTGTTAAAATGCAGAGGAATCTGGAAATATTTATATCCACGGAGTCCTTGGATCCAGTGCCACGTCAGTAAATAGCACCAGCGTTTTGCAATTGCTGATCTGCTGAAATGTACCACATATTCTGGTCTAGTTTGTTCTATCTTTTAAAGCCTGATATGGTGTGAATAATCAAGTAGAAAATCTAAACTTGGATAACACGTGATGAGCAACTGCCTTTAGCTGGTCCAAATTAATCATTTCAAAGACATCCATTTTAGATCACAAGCAGGAAGTCTATAGTCTCAAAGGCACTTTGTATCTCCTGAGTAGGCCACCAGGCAGCCCCTAGAGTTGCTTTACCCAAATCCTTCTCCAGCCATGACTTCAAGCTTGCTCCCACCTGCCCCCTCCACTTCCCTCAGATGATGGGGAGCCAGGGCTAACGGGGCAGCCTTCTCTCTTCCCAATGATGCATATCCTTCGGATTGGCTGCTTTGTTCTGGAATATGGATATCTCAGCCTGGATGCCGAGGAGGCTGCTGGATGCTTCATGGTGCTAGTGGCTCAAGTGTTTTTGAAACTAAGAGCCACGTTGGCCCCCGTGCAGAAAGAAATCCTATGTGAGCCTCTCGTATGAGAAATAAAATCTGCCAGTTTTATAACAACATTCACTTTCTGCCTCTGAGGAAAGATACAGGGAACAAAAATCATTTTGTACAATCTTAATTTTAAAAGCAGCTGGACTTAAATACCTGGTTTAAAAATAGAAGCTATCCCCAGTCCTCATGACATACCACAAATATCTGTGGGGTCCTATTGAAAAGAATGAAATAAAGGAGCCCAAGGGGTCACTCCATCTCAGCACCATCCAGCCTGGCACTTCTCTTCCCATATATCCGTTGGATTTTTTTTTTTTCCCTAAACAAAGTTTTTATACTGAGCAGATGCTGTATCGTGATTGCGGTTGTGCAATTCTGGTATCCACTAAATTTGTAAGCATTCGTAAAACAGGAAAAAGTAAACTATCAGTCAGAAGCACAGCCCATTCCTCCCATTTTTTGCAATAACGTGTGGATGTTATTTTAAACAGTGTGTCTATGTGTTCCCAAATCCAGCTGGCCCCACCGGCTCAGATTCCACATATATATATATATATTTTGAAACGTAGTCTGCAACCTCCGCCTCCCGGCAATTGTACATGTGTCAGGACATCAAAAAGCAATTCTCCTGCCTCAGCCTCCCAAGTAGCTGGGACTACAGTTGCCCGCCACCACACGCAGCTAATTTTTGTATTTTTAGTAGAGACAGGGTTTCACCGTGTTGGCGAGGATGGTCTCGATCTCTTGACCTCGTGATCTGCCCGCCTCGGTCCCCCGAAGTGTTGGGATTACAGGTGTGAGCCACTGTGCCCTTCCTCAGATTCCATATTTGAACATCAGCTGTTTGAGAGAAGGGGAATGAGAAGAGCTGGATGAGTTTAAGTAACTTTCACTTTCGTTGTTCAGATTCCTGAACAGGAGTTGGGATAATGGCCATCTTCTCTTTCATATCTTTTCTTCCCTCCTCACTGTGAAAAATAACAGTCCACCCCAAGTCATACACTGGACCCAGTGCCTGCGGGGACAGGACTGTGGGTTTCTTGGTCACACCTGTGTTGGTGCTCAATGCAGTGTAGACATGTTTTCAAATAAAACAGATGATTGTGTATAACAATGAGTCAGACCTTTGTTGGAAAACAGACAAGTCTGGGCCACACTTGGGAACATCTCCAGATAAGATTACAACTTAGGTAAACGCCTGCCTGTTGCCTTGCTTGAGAGTGGATTATAGATGGCCAGAGGAAAGAATTCCACAGGAAGAAAACACGCCTACACCTTTCAGCTAGGTCTGCCAAAGTAGGTCAAGCAGAAGCATGGGCAGGGGAGACACATGGCACCTGGGGGCTTTCACCCTCTCTGGTCCCAAAGGGTTAATGAGGTTTTGCCTGATTCTTTTTTTTGAGACAGAGTCTCTGTCGCCCAGGCTGGAGTGCAGTGGCGCCATCTCAGCTCACTGCAACCTCCGCCTCCTGAGTAGCTGGGACTATCCACCACGCCCACCTAATTTTTGTATTTTTAATAGAGATGGGGTCTCACCACATTGGCCAGGATGGTCTTGATCTCCCTGCCTCCGCCCTCCCAAAGTGCTGGGACTAGAGGTGTGAGCCACTGAGCCTGGCCGCCTGATTCTTAATTTCGCAGCACTGGAGAGTAAAAGCAGGTGAGGGAGCAATTTCATTTTGCCCCTGCTAGTCCTCCCTAGAAACCTGACCTCAGGAGAGGTGAATCCCTGTTGCTGTGCGACGCCTCACGGTTCCTTGCTCACCCTGACCCTGTCTGGAGATTGCCCTGGCCAGCTCCTGCGTGGGTGCTGCAGATCTGCTCCTCCTGACCCCACCTCACCGCTCCATTTGGATTTCATCCTTCTGATGTGTGTCCCCTCCCTGCCAACTCCATCCCCACTTGTAAGAGTCAGGTGCTAGGAGCAGGAACACAGTTAGCCCCATGACTTCCTCGAAATAAATACTCATTTTTGTTAAATCAGGATTGTTGAATTGTCCGTTGTCAGCAATCCTGGGTGCCCATTTGAGTTCCAAACGAGGAACCATATTGTATGCCTGTAATCCCAGCTCTTCAGTAGGCTGAGGTGGGAGGATCGTTTGAGCCCAGGAGTTCAAGGCCAGCCTGGACAACAAAGTGAGAGCCCCATCTCTTAAAAAATGGACCAGGGTTCTAGTCCCGTTCTGCTCCTCTACACCTGTAACCCTTCAGGGAAGTCATTTAACTTCTTTGGGCTGCAGTTTCTAATAAGAACTTGCATGAGATTGTCAGAAAGCATCCCTTTTCTAGCAGAAAACTAACCATGTCTAGTTCAACAGATTGAAAGAGAATGAACCCTCAACTATGTTACATGTAAATCTACATTCCATTACATGCCACCCCCAGGAGACGACTAGAAAGTGGTGGAGGTGCCAAGGCCCTGGAAGTTTAGGGAAACAACTCTTATCAGAGGTATCTGGGAGCAGGGGGTGCTGAAGCTAACTCTTTGCATGGTATAAAGGCCTTGCTTTTATCTCTTATTTTTTCCTCTCAACCTGGTAAAACCAGTTGAAAAAGCAAGGCTTAGTTCTGCTTCATGTGCCGCCTTCAAGGCTCGGCATTCATGAACAGGAAAGAGCAAGGAACTGTTCATCCCTTGCTGTCTCTATTTTTATTTTTTTGTATTTTTTATTTTTTGAGATGGAGTCTTGCTCTGTCTCCCAGGCTGGAGTGCAGTGGCGCGATCTCAGCTCACTGCAAGCTCCGTCTCCTGGGCTCACACCATTCTCCTGCCTCAGCCTCCCGAGTAGCTGGGACTACAGGCGCCCGCCACCATGCCCGGCTAATTTTTTTGTATGTTTAGTAGAGATGGGGTTTCACCGTGTTAGCCAGGATGGTCTCGATCTCCTGACCTTGTGATGCGCCCGCCTCAGCCTCCCAAAGTGCTGGGATTACAGGCATAAGTCATCGTGCCTGGCCTCTATTTTTATGTTAATTCAGATTGATTTAATATTCAGGGCATGGGGCAGTTTGTGACATGCTTCGATTGAGGAATGATGCATGTTTTGATTTTAAAACTTTCGCCAATTAAAAATCCATTGAAAGTGGAAAAAATTCTCCCCAAACTAGCTGCATATTAACACATACACTAAAAATAGAATCATCCCCTTGTGTGCACTGGAGGACTCGTTACCTGAAACTTTGCCTTTCTCTTTGCTCTTCCTGAAGCTTAAAATTGGGTTAGAACATATAGTAGATCCTGGATTTTTCAACTCAGTAAATATAAATGATGTAAGTGTGGTTATTGGTCAACACTGCAGAATAAGTCTCAGACCACACCCACTGGCGTGAATGGGAGTTTTTTTTTTTTTTTTTTTTTTGGCCCAGGGGCCCAGCATACAGGTACGTATCTGGTATAGGCAAAGCCAGCTTGAAAGCACTGAACGCTATTCCTCAGCAGTTTTTCTTACTCTGAGATTATTTTATCAGATGCTGACTCAAAGCACGGCGTGTTCTATTTCTGCATCCAAGGGCTCCGGGCCATAGTACAGACAGTCCTATGCGTGGTTCTGAGACCTTGCTCCTCCTCCCATTTTTTCTTTCCTACCTCCTCCTCTACTGCTGCCTCTGCCTTTCCACTGATGCAGATCTTTGAGAAAATAATCACGTGCCGGTCACATACCAGGGCGATCAGCAAATGTTTCTGAAGTGATGGCTTCTCTCTGGGTGCTGCTGAAGTAGTCAGATAAATCATCTGAAATATGTGCTTGAATAAAAGCACTTACAGCCCTCCGCATGTAACCTCAGGAAGGTATGCAAGTGTCCTGACTATAGCAGGAGGTGGACCCCTTCCTCTTGCTCCTGTTCTCACCCTGCCACGGAGCATCTGTAGGTGAGGCTGGATCTGTTGATGGCCCAGGGCTCACTGGACAGGGGGTACATGGTGTGGATGCTTGTCCAGCAAGATCCAGAAACAAACGACACTCCCTTGGGTATAACTGCTGAAGGACTCTCATGGGACAGGAGTAATCTGTTCACTCGTTTATTTATTCATTCAAACATTTATGTTCGGGCCTGTCCCAGGTGCTGGGAATCCTGTGAATGAAACCAACAAAAATTCCTGCCCACATAGAGCTTACATTCTAATGCTGGAGACTACAAAAAATAAGTAAATCATAGAGTGTGAAAATGAGAGACAATGGAGAAAAACAGAGCAAGGAGAGGAAGTTCAAGTTTGGAGGAGCTACAGCATGGAGTCTGGGGTGGGAGAAGGCCTCTCCAAGAGTTAAGCCATGTTCCTGAAGTGGCAGAGTGAGGAGTGATCCTGATGGGCACCTGAGGGAAAAGTATTTTTGGCAAAGGGCATAGCAAAGGCCTGAGGCAGGAGTACCCTTGGCAGGTTTTAGGGAATGCAGGGAAGCTCAGAAGGCTGGAGCAGTCAGCGCAGTGGACCATGGTAGGAGATGATGTCACAGAGGTGGAGCACCCTTGGAAATGGGGAGCCATGGGAAGCTTTTGAGCAGAGGAGTGATGTGATCTGACTTATATTTAAAAAAAAAAATCCTCATCTCTTTGGCAACTGGCCAGTGTGAGAATCCAAGCAAGAGATGATAGTGGTTCAGACCAGGATGACAGCAGTGGACGTGGTGTAAGGTGGTCTGGTTCTAGTGATAATTTGAATGAAGTCAACAGAATTATCTGATAGATTGGATGTGGGATATGAGAAAAACGGGAAGGTCAAGATGACACCAAGGATTTTGACTTGGGCAACTGGGATAATGGAGCTGCTATTGGTTAATAGGGCAAGGCTGTGGATGCTGCAGGCTTGAGAGAGCAGAGCTGGAGTTCTGTGTTGAACATGCAGAATTTGAGCTGTATACAGATACCCAGCTAGGGGTATGAAGCAGGCAGTTGGGCACACGAGGCTAGAGCTTAAATGAGCGATGACTGGAGACATAATTTGGGAACTGCTAGAACCTAACAACCATGATGCTGATGATGAGCTCACCATGGGTATGAGTATAAATAGAAAAAGGCAAGTCCAAGAACTGAGCTCTGGCGTACCTCAAGGTTAAGAGTCAGGGATACGCAGAGAGATCACCGGAGTCTTCCACCATGGACTGGATGAAATACATTTCAGGATTAGCCATTCCTGTTCTCTTCTGTACCATCTAACAGTCTTCTGATTAATAATCCAGCTCCCCAAGTAGCTTAATACTGGAACGAGGGTGCCCTGGACCATGGGCACAAATATTCCCACCATTGGAAAAGAATATTATTAGTTGAAAATTACTAATTTTCAACTAATTACTAAATTTACTAAAATTACTAAAATTACAAATTGGCATTTGGGGTTATAATCAGTTTCTTATGAGTTGATTGGCATGAGTTAGGTCCTAGGACCTGCTCAACCCTGGATACTGTTACGCAATTAGGATTTTAAAACTATAAATCTGCAGGCCAGAATGATGACCATATCAAAATACTCCTGCATGTTGGGTGCCCAACTCTTCCCTAGACAACACTTCTATTGTTAAGTCCCAATTATAATGGTTCCTACATGACCTCTCAGTTTAGCATCTATCCGCAGCACTGAGTTACTCTGATCAAGCTTCTAAATGACCTCCTGTGTGTCAATTCCAGGCCCTCTTCTTGGTCTTGTCTTCATTCATCCTTTGCAGCCATCGGCCCTGTTTTTGGTTCCCTGCTTGAAGTCATCTTCTCTCGCGTGGTTTGCATGACATACTCCTATAGTGGTTGCCCTTCCCGGTTCTCTGCAAGCTGCTCCACTGGCTCTCATCTTCCGTTCCCCCTTTGCTCACAGGCATGCTTCGGGCTTACTTTTCGCTTCTCTGTGGTCTCTCCCTTGGAAAGCTCATGTACTCTCATAGCTTCAAATGGCATAAGCTCCAGAAGGCAGGCATCTGTTTGGTTCTTGGCTACATCCTTAGCCCCTGCAGCAGTAACTGGCACATAACAGTGCCTCCCCCTTTACATATGCACCACCAGCCTCCTAATTCAGATCCTCAAGCAAAATCTCATCACAATTACAAACTTAAATGCCCACATCCCCTCCTCCAATCTGATCTGCATTCTACCAATGGGATTTTCCTAAAATGTACTTTTTTTTTTTTGCACATGCCACCACATTCTAAAAATGCTCCAGTGATTTCCTACAACATAACTTAATGGTCAAGGACTTCTACGTTTTTTTGTTTTTTGTTTTTTTTCCTTAAGATACAGGGTCTTGCTATGTTTCCCAGGCTGGATTTGATCAAACTCCTGGGCTCAAGCAATCCTCCCACCTCAGCGTCCTGAGCAGCTGTGACCGCAAGCCTGCACCACAGCACCCAGTGGCTCATACACTCCCATGCAAGTACCAGCCAGGTCTGACCCTGCTTAGCTTCCAAGGCACGTCCAGGGTGGTATGGCCATAGATGCTGGCAGCTTCTATACTTTATCATGGGACTGATATCACATTTGTGCATCCAGTGTATTAGAGTGAAAAGAGCATGGCTCTAGACCCTGGCTGTTGCAGCTTTAGTTCCAGGCTGTCCTACTGCCAGTGTGGAGGAAATTGCCTAACGTTTTTACGTCATTACACTCTTGATTTAAAGGAACCAAGACTCGGAAGGAAAGCATCCTTATGCAATGCTCTGTGTTACATGTATACACGTGAAAACATGGGACACAAATCCTGTGGGAAACCCGAAGCAGCTGCATAGCTCAGCCTTCAGGAACTGAGAGTTTTCTACACAGCACTGGATTCTGGATTGTTTTGACCCCTCTACCACTGTTCTGGACAGTTTTCCTGTGCCCCTGTGAGTCTATTCTCCACTTTTCCTGCCCTGACTCTGTGACCTGAGAGGCTAACTTGAATACACTACATCAACCAAGCTCTCTTGCTCTCAAGGTTCTGGCTGGGTTTGGCCAATGGAAGGCACTGAGAGGTGATCAAGGGCAACAGAAGAGACAGGCTGAAGTATTTATTCTTCCAGCTTCTTCTCTGCAAGGCCACATGCTGCCAGTCATTGTGTTTTTCTTTTTTCCTTTTTAAAGAAAGAAAAAAAAGTCATTGTGTTTTTCTTTTTTCAAGATGGAGTCTCACTTTGTCGCCCAGGCTGGAGAACAGTGGCACGATCTCGGCTCACTGCAACCTCCACCTCCGGGTTCAAGCAATTCTCCTGCCTCAGCCTCCCGAGTAGCTGGGACTACAGGCATTTGCCACTATGCCCAGCTAATTTTTTGTAATTTTAGTAGGGACGGGGTTTCGCCATGTTGGCCAGATTGGTCTCGAACTCCTGGCCTCAAGTGATCCACCTGCCTTGGCCTCCTGAAGGGCTGGAATTACAGGCCTGAGCCACCACGCCCAGTCCAGTCATTGTGCTTTTCTACCAAAAACCCCAGCTCCTGTTGGGTGGCCCTTTGCTCTTACCATACGTCTCACCGGGTTCCAGAAACCCACTCCTCCTTTTGCGTCTTTAAACCTAGGGATGCTAAGGGCTTCTCACAGTCGCTAACCTTCAGGTGCTTCATTGTCCCTTTTTAGTTTCCTTAACTCTGTGTTGCCACTGGTAAAGAGTTCCTTCATCCAACTCTCTGCCATCACTCTTTTGAGGGTGCTATGTGTTTCCTGCCAGGACCCTGACTGATAAAACCACATGGGCAAGTGTTGGTGGCCAATATTAGGGTGACCTAGCCCCTCGTTTTTCTTTCCTTGGTGATTCCTGCCACTACCAACCAATGCATTTATTTTCTGCTCTGAGCATCTATTTTCTACTTCCTGGTTTCTGCTTCTTGATAAAGTCCACTGACTCACCCCTTAAACTGCACGTGGTCTGGTAAGGTCCCACCCTGCTGCTCCCATGGTCTCTCTTTGTGTATTCTCTCAGCGTTAGCCCTGGCTACCAGCACACTGATTCACTCCACATTTCCAGGACTTCTGATGTCAAGGAAATCGGGTTGGCCTGGCTAGTCACCACGGCCTCTGTTGGCCAGAGCTTCCTGTGCCAGGCCTTCGGTCACTGCTTACCGCAGATACCCACGCTGCTCCCGCAAGTCATTGTCCGTTCCTTGTTGACCGGTGGTAGTTATGGAAAGAAGAATGCCCAAAAAGGTGTGGAAAGTAATACTCACATCACAAAGTTATTTTTTTATCAGTTTTAAAGTAAATAATGAATGTTTAATGCCTATGTGAAAACACAGAGACTATTCTGTAATTAACACAATTATTCCAACAACCACTTCTTGCTTCTGTTATTATAGTCAGTTACTCTTACATCATCCCTGTGAAGCAGACAGGGCAGAAATTATTTCCAATTTACAGATGAAGAAATTGAGGTTCAAATAGTTGCCTAAAACTACAGTTCCCCAATGCCCGAAGTACAACCAGGATGCAGGTGTCTTGATTTGTTCTCCATCCCTCTTTTGTTTAGTCCACTTGTCTTTTTCTTTTCTTTTCTTTCCTTTCCTTTCCTTTTCTTTTCTTTTTTTTTTTTTTTTTTTGAGACGGAGTTTTCACTCTTTTTGCCCAGGCTGGAGTACAGTGGCACAATCTTGCCTCATTGCAACCTCCACCTCCCGGGTTCAAACGATTCTCCTGCCTCAGTCTCCTGAGTAGCTGGGATTACAGGTGTGCACCACCATGCCTGGCTAATTTTTGTATTTTTAGTAGAGACGGGGTTTCACCATGCTGGCCAGGCTGGTCTTGAACTCCTGACCTCAGGTGATCTGCCCGCCTCAGCCTCCCAAAGTGCTGGGATTACAGGTGTGAGCCACCGTGCCCGGCCAATTTATTGTTTTTGTTTGTTTGTTTGTTTGTTTTTGAAATGGAGTCTCACTCTGTGGCCAGCCTGGAGTGCAGTGGCGTGATCTCAGCTCACTGCAGGCTCCACCTCTAAGGTTTATGCCATTCTCCTGCCTCAGCCTCCTGAGTAGCTGGGACTACAGGCACCCGCCACCACACCCAGTTAATTTTTTTGTATTTTTAGTAGAGACAGGGTTTCGCCATGTTGGCCAGGATGGTCTCGATCTCCTGACCTAGTGATCTGCCTGCCTCGGCCTCCTAAAGTGCTAGGATTACAGGC
>NC_045434.1:208531821-208624093 GCF_002776525.5 Piliocolobus tephrosceles | reverse complement strand
TCTTCCTTCCTTCCCAGAGGCACCATTCTCCTGAACTGGATGTGTTTCGTATGGAACATGCACATTTTCTACTATTCTTATTTTGTATGTATATATTGACAAGATATAGCATGAATGTGCATGTTTTCAACTTTTATATACACAAAATTATTCTCTGCAGCTTGCGTTCTCTATTCACAGTATTGTTTTAGATTTATCCTTATGAATGCAAAGAATTCTGATGCATCTACATAGCTAGTGTCATTTTTAAGTCACCGTTTACTTATGTTTTTCCAGTCAATGGATATTTACAATGTTTCTAGATTTTTGAATTACAAACAATGTTTTGACAAAGGGGGTCATAATGAAAGAAGTTTTATTTCCCTAGAGAGCAGGATTTTGCCCCCTAGGAAAAATAAAAATAAAAATGAGTTAATTTTTTGGATATTTAAATATCCAGTTCAGGTAAAATGACTTATGCCTGTAATCTCAGCACTTTGGGAGGCTGAGGCAGGAGGATCAATCACTTGAGGCTCAGAAATGGAGGTTACAGTGAGCTGTGATCACACCACTGCACTCCAGCCTGGGGGACAGAGTGAGGCCCTGTCTCTAATAAATAAATAAGTAAATGAATAGTAAATATTCAGACATGACTATGAATTATGGCATTTTTCTTAGAAAAGTGATGCTCAGGCTGAGGCAGGCAAATTGTTTGAGCCTAGAAGTTTGAGACCAGACTGGGCAACATAGCGAAACCCTGTCTCTACAAAGAGTTAGCCAGGTGTGGTGGCTCATGCGTGTAATTCCAGCTGCTTGAGAGACTGAGGCATGAGAATCTACTGAATCTAGGAAGCAGAGGTTTCAGTGAGCCAAGATTGTGCCACTGCGCTTCAGCCTGGGCAACAAAGCAAAACTCTGTCTCAAAAAAAAAAAAAAAAGAAAGAAAGAAAAAGAAAAGTGACGCTCATATAGAAAGGTGCTTTAAATTAATTGGATTTAAGTGGTCAATAACTTCACAATGATCCTTGTCTCTACCATCTATTTTCCCTCAGATGACTACCTGATCTGACTTTTTCCTATATGAAAGCATGTGAATAAAACGTTTATTATTTCTTTTCAAAATGATAGAAATGTCTCATCTACATTCCATAAGACATTTGTGGAGCTAGTTAATTATTTCTAATGAAAGCACGACTTAGTGCAAAGTCAGCAGTTTTTATAGTATAAGGTGATTTTTTTGTTGTTGTTAAGTACAAGGTGGTTTATCAGATGTTGGAAGAGATTTGCTTAATATGTAAAAGAAAAAGAACTTGAAGATATGAAATTGGCCCTGAGAGAAATCCTTCTGGTCACCAGAGTCCAAAAAGATTTATGAGAAATATATCAAAAATGGAGGGATTTCATAAAGGGCACCTTCTCTGAAATGAAAAAGAATTGCTAGGCACACAAAATTAATTCAACATCTTTCTTTCCCCTTCCTCTCTCTCTTTCTTTCTTTCTTTCTTTCTTTCTTTCTTTCTTTCTTTCTTTCTTTCTTTCTTTCTTTCTTTCTCTTTCTCTTTCTCTTTCCTTTCTTTCTTTCTTTCTCTCTCTTTTTTTTTTTTTTTGACAGAGTCTTGCTCTGTTGCCCAGGCTGGAGTGCAGTGTTGAGATCTCTGCTCACTGCAACCTCTGCCTCCCAGGTTCAAGCGATTCTTGTGCCTCAGCCTCCCAAATAGCTGGGGTTACAGGCATGCACCACCACGCCTGGCTAATTTTTGTATTTTTAGTAGAGACAGGGTTTTGCCATGTTGATCAGGCTGGTCTCAAACTCCTGACCTCAAGGGATCCGCCTGCCTCGGCCTCCCAAAGTGCTGGGATTACAGGCGTGAGCCACCATGCCTGGCCTTTTCTTTTTTCAAATAGGGAAGAAATATTCTTGATGTTGATTGGGAATTTCTCCACATAACATTTTATTCATTTTATTTTACTTACTTTTTATTGGTGAATGGTAGATGTACATAGTTTTGCAGTACATTGAATACATTGATCTTTGAATACATCATTGAATACATTCATATAATGTGTAAAGATCAAGTCAAGGTAACTAGGATATCCATCCCCTTGACACATATCATTTGATCACCATCACTTTCAGAAAGTAACTGGAGCCAACCCCACTTGTAATGGGTTGAATGGTGGTGCCCAGAAAGACAGGTCCAAGTCCGTACCCCTGGTCCCTGGGAAGTTGACCTTATTTGAAAAAAGGGCCTTTACAAATGCAATTAAGTTAAGAATTTTGAGGTGAGATCATCCTGGCTTAACCAGGTGGGCTCTAAATCCAATAACAAGTGTTCTCATAAGAAGAGGAGACACAAACAGGAGAGGAGAAACACAGGGAGAAGGCCACACTAAGACAGAGGCAGAGACTGGAGTGATGCTGCCACAAGCCAAGGAACACCTGGCACCCCTAGAAGCTGGAGGAGGTCAGAATGCCCCGCTAGAAACTTCAGAAGGAGATGGCTCTGCTGACACCTTGATTCCAAACTCGATGCAAAAATGTGTTCCTGTTGTTTTAAGCCACCCAATTTGTGGTCATTTGTCACGGCTGCCCTAGGAAATGAATGTGCCTTCCAAGCAACCATCTGTGAGGGCAGCTTCCCACTACCCATCCAGCCCATCCCAGATGGAAAGCAGCACTGACCTTTGCGCTCTGACCCTGCACCATTCCCTTGATCCTTCCAAACAATGGATTGGCAGCCACCGTGCTTCCTTTGTGGCAGACAGATGTTACCAGACCCTTCCATACTGTCATTCCAATTTGTCACTCATGCTGGACGAATCCATGGTGAAAGAAATGTGGCCGAGAACAATAGGCAGAGCCCACCCTTGCATGACGAGCGGAACACACAGACAGACCTCGCTGCGTTAATTCCTCCACTCCATGATGACTAATCCTGAATAACTTCCTTACCCAACATTCACCTTCAGTGGCCAGAAACGCTTTAATGTATTAAATTCCAATATCCATTTAGTGAGCATTCAACAGATATTCACTAAGTGTCTCCTCTAAGTTAGGCGCTATGCCGTAGATGTTAACATTGAGATGAAAGTACTCTAGGCCGGGCACAGTGGCTCGTGCCTGTAATCCCAACACTTTGGGAGGCCAAGGTGGGGGGATCACCTGAGGTCAGGAGTTCGAGATCAGCCTGGCTAACATGGTGAAACCCTGTCTCTACTAAAAATACAAAAAGCAGGCAGGCAAGGTGGTGGGCACCTGTAATCCCAGTTACTCGGGAGGCTGAGGCAGGAGAATCACTTGAACCCAGGAGGCAGAGGTTGTAGTGAGCTGAGATCATGCCCCTGCACTCTAACCCTGGGCAACAGGGTGAGACTGCATCTCAAAAAAAAAAAAAAAAAAAGTACCGTAATAATCCATAAAGCATGCCAGTAAAAATATTCCTATGTGTCTGTTGCTAAAGGAGAAATTGTTTGGTCTGGGAGTATTGTTCATTATGGAGCACGTTCGTGCAACTAACGTACATTATTGATGCTGTTTGCAGATTACATTCAGGCAGCCAACCACGCAGCAGCATAATTTCAAAATCAAGGGCTTCTTTGCCACCTTCCCACCTCCTGTTTTTTTGCCCCTCTCCCCAGACTCCTAGTCTCTGCCCTATTCCCATGGGGTCTACCCTCAGCAGGCTGCCAACTGATCTCCCAAGAAGAAAAAACCATACAGTAGAAGCAGTCAAGTGTGAGAAGACCTGATTTGCAGTTCACGTACAGAATATTACCTGTTTCTTTATCTATAAAACAGAAATAATAACACAGTCCGGTCTAGCTCAGAAGACTGCATCTGGAGCAAACAGATAGTGTTTGTAAATGTTTTGTGTATTATAAAGCAACACACAGCAGCTACATGAGCTACTGTTTGGCAACCATCATGTCCAGGCACCATGCATTCTCTACACACATTGCATCTGATTCTTATAGCAATCCTGAAATGTGGGTATCATTTTTGTCCTTCTTCAGGTGAGGAAACCAAGAGCTGGAATGGTTGAATTACCAAGGCCACCCAACAGCAGGTAGAGGGGCTGGGCCTTCAACTATGCCATTGTGTCCCCAATATAAGGTATTATATCCTCAGAGGCTCACTCAGATGAAATACTACATCTAGTCTAGAGAAATAAATTGTTTTAAAAATCCGAGAATCAAAGGAATATCACCAATGGTGGAATTTCAGGCACTGGGACAGGTAGTAAAATATCTTTTTAAAAGAGGTCTTGCTGGACGCGGTGACTCACGCCTATAATCCCAGCTTTGGGAGGACGAGGCAGGTGGATCACGAGGTCAGGAGATCGAGACCATCCTGGCTAACACGGTGAAACCCTGTCTCTACTAAAAATACAAAAAATTAGCCGGGCATGGTGGGAGACACCTGTAGTCCCAGCTACTCGGGAGGCTGAGGCAGGAGAATGGCGTGAACCTGGGAGGCGGAGCGTGCAGTGAGCCCAGATCGTGCCACTGCACTCCAGCCTGGGCGACAGAGCGGGACTCTGTCTCAAAGGAAAAAAAAAAAAAAGAGGCCCTGCCGGATGTGGTGGCTCATGCCTGTAATACCAGCAATTTGGGAGGCCGAGGTCAGGAGTTCAAGATTAGCCTGACCAACATGGTGAAACCCTGTCTCTACCAAAAATGCAAAAATTAGCCAGGTGTGGTGGAGCATGCCTGTAATCCCAGCTACTCAGGGGGCTGACACAGGAGAACTTCTTGAACCCGGGAGGCAGAAGTTGCAGTGAGTCGAGATCGCACCACTGCACTCCAGCCTGGTGACAGAGCGAGACTCTGTCTCACAAAAAAAAAAAAAGAAAAGAAAAGAAAAGAAAAAAATAAAAGAGGCCTTGCCAGAGTCACCAATTTTATGGCATGGAAGTGGCCACCTGCCCCTAGTATACACTTGATGTCTATGTCAGACCTGGGACACGGTTTAATGCAGTCTTACTTTTTATTGCAGCCCAGTCCACCGCTGCCACCTCTCCTGTTTATGAAAGTCAAGTCATTGCTATAGTGAATGTGTATTGTGCAGCCATGAAGCTTCAGGTGGGTACCACAGCAGGACACACAGAGGAGTGTCCCTGCTCATCACTCACACCCCAGCACACAGCAGCTATCCAGAGCTTATATCTATAGCATGCCATGCACACTTGGTCTCTTAAAGTTGGATGGAGCTTTTAGAGTGCCTTTAGAATGTTCCAATTTTTCTTATTTAGTGGATGTGGCATGGTTCTTCCAGGGAAGGGCCTGACAAAGAGCATGGCAGGTGGTAAGGAGGGGACAAGAGAAATTCTGGGGAGGAGGGCTCACTTTGCTAGGTTTGCGCTCAGATTCTATTCCCAAAATCATCCATTCCCAGCTCAGTGCCCAAAATCATGATAATCCATATTTTCCAAGTCTCCAAGAGACTTACAAGAAGCAAAATATAAACTTATTGAGCTTTGACATGTGCCCTGGGCTAAACTAGGTAAGAGTGTCAAGTTTGATTAGCCAAGCATGGTGGCTCAAGCCTGTAGTCCCAGCTACTCAGGAGGCAGAGCTGGGAAGATCACTTGAGCCCAGGAGTTCTGGGCTACAGTGAGCTATGATGGTGCCACTGCACCCCAGCCTGGGCAACAGAGCAAGACCCCATCTCTAAAAAAAATTTAAATTTGATTATACTAATCAAAAACTTTTTTAAAAAATTGAGACAGGGTCTCACTTTGTGGCTCAGGCTGGAGTGCAGTGGCACAATCTCAGCTCACTGCCACCACTGCATCCCAGGCTTAGATGATCCTCTAACCTCAGTCTCCTGAGTAGCTGGGACTGCAGGCATGCACCACCATGACAGGTTAATATTTCTATTTTTTGTAGCGATGGAGTTTTTCCATGTTGCCCAGGCTCTGATAAAAAAAAAAACAAAAAACAAACTTTTGACCACATGTCCCTAGGAGTAAAAGCTCTGTGAACACTCGCTCCTAATATGCTGTTAGGTTGACCCATATGAAATTGCCATTTTTGTGGGGTGAAAAAAAAAGTCCAACAATGACAATTCCATATTGTCCAATCCAATATATGTTTCTAAATTGTAAATACATGGACCACTGCTAATTTTCCTGTTGAATATTAGAAAGGCGTGATTTCCTTCTTTCTTAAAGATACAAACTAAGTATCAAGAATTCTTGTCTGTGCATGGTGGCTCACACCTGTAATCTCAACACTTTGGGGGGCCAAGGCGGGAGGATCACTTGAGGCCAGGAGTTTGAGACCAACCTGGACAATATAGTGAAACCCCATCTCTACAAAAAATTAAAAACCGTTAGCCAGGAATGTTGGCACACACCTGTAGTCCCAGCTACTAGAGAGGCTGAGGTGGGAGGATTGCTTGAGCCAGGGAAGCCGAGGCTGCAGTGAGCTATGATTGTGAAACTGCACTCCAGCCTGGGTGACACAGCAAGACCTTGTCTCAAAAAAAAAAAAAAAAAAGAATTCTCATATCTTCCTGTATTCCAAAGAACCATGGTGTGTGCCCTCCATGCTGGAGACCACCGCTGTAGATGTAGGAGTGCCATGGGCGCTATGACATGAAAGAGGGATATTTGAGCTGAGCCTTCAGAACGATGGAATTGCCTTTGTCCAGTGGAGGGACTGCCTGAAAACAGCAGAACCTAATCACAGAGGCGTGAAAGGGTGGTAGGCTGAGGGATGATGGTAATTGTGTGTCAATATCCTTAGGGCCAGCCAACCACTCGCCAACATAAACACAGCCAGAACAGAGCCCCTTTCTGGAAAGCCCTATTTGGCAGGATAGATAGCAATTAGATTTGTTTTCCCACATTCTGCTCCCTAACATTCTTGGACGAAGAGCACAGAAGAGAATGTGTCTGGCTATAATGGGTTCCACGGTGTTCACCCCAAAAGCTATGTCCACCTCCAAGTCCCTAGACCCCTTAAATGTGACTGACTTTATTTGGAAAAAGGGTCTTTGTGAATGTAATTAAGTCAAGGACCTTGAGGTGGGGAGATCATCCTGGATTACCTAGGTGGGCCATAAATCTAAAGACAAGTGTCCTTCTAAGGACAAGACACAAGCGGAAGAGGAGGAGGCCGTGTGACCATGGAGGCAGAGACTAAAGTGATGCAGCCACAAGCCAAGTACTGAATAGCAGCCACCAGAAGCTGGGACAGGCAGGAACAGATTATTTGCTAGAGTCTCCAGAGGCAGTGCGCACCTTCATTTCAGACTACTGGTCTCCAGAGCCATGAGAGATTCGATTTCTGTTGTGTCAGGCCACCGGGCTTGTGGTACCTTGTTATGGCGCCTCAGGAAACTAGTAATGTAGGCAGATGCCCTTCAATCCTCTTGCAAAGATCATCCATTAATGCAAAACTGAGTGGGGGAGAGAGGAGATCTATCTTTGAACAGCTCCAATCCAGCCCACAGAAGACCCTCCAAATGCAACCGTCTTAGCATCACATTCAAGCCTCTGACGGAGCCTGCTCTTCCTGTTCCCCAGTGCTTTGCACCAGAGCATGATTGTTCATGGGGGAACAGCTTTGCCACCAGGCAGCTCACTCAGGGGTCAGGCCATGCTCCGTAATCCGAGCTCTGAAATCAGCTCCAGCTAATCCCAGCCCACCTTGGGAATCAATCTGTGGTTCATGAAGGACTTCCATGGTCGGCAAAAAGATGAAGAGGGGACACGCAGCTGGGGGATGGGGAACCATCAGAGCGGGTGCTGGTAGCAGCAAAGATCTAAATCACAGCCTTGGGCTGCCCTCCAGCTGCAGCAGAGCCCAATCAGTAAATGAACCTCGCATCACACCAGCTATGTGTCCCTTTGCATCTGTGGATTTAGGCATGGAACCTATCTTAGAGATCCCTCTCGATAACAAACTTTTGCTTGTTAAGATCTCGATGCTGAGGAGAGAGTTAAACCCCTGTGCAAATCACATTTGAGGGCATTTCTGTTTCATACCTTTGCTGGTGTACCTTTCCAAGGTCAAAGGGAATCGTTCCCATCAGTTCTGCCTGGAGGCTGTCCCTCCTGGGAACGGAGCATCCTGGGCATGGAGTGGGAATGAGCCTGGGGAAGAGGAGCTGGTGTTTTTTAAATTGAATCAAGAAGGTTCTCTGCATTCAGTAAAGAGGTAATATGCTTAAAGCACCAATCTCCTGCGGTTGTTGAAATGAAAATATCACGTCTAATGCATCTTTCAGACACCTTGATATGGAAAGCAAAGATCTGCTGGAGAGAAAGCCCCGGGTCCTTTAAGGTTTCCAGGATCACTTTGTCATGACTAGAGGGAAGCCAGAATTTATGTGTAGTGTGAGTGATCTGAACCCTGTGCCTGATCGGGTATACAGAATTCCTTCAGAGACATGGGTTTGTACCCCCACCACTTGCCCTCCAAACGGTTTCCATCTTCCAAAAGCACACAGGGACTCTCATCTCTTCCTCAATCCCAGCTTCCTTCAACAGAACTCTCCAAGCTAATTCACTTTCTTCTTCAAAGCTTTAGTGAGGTTTTGATTGCTAGAAAATTCACTGTGAAAACTTGTGGAAATTAAAAGCCCAGGATCTGAGCTGGACCCCGGGATCTGAGCTGGACCCTGGGATCTGAGCTGGACTCCAAGATCTGAGCTGGACCCCGGGATCTGAGCTGGACCCCGGGATCTGAGCTGGACTTCGGGATCTGAGCTGGGCTACGACCCTAGCGGAGACAGCACTCAGGTTATTTGAGGCTCTGAATAGTCAGGAATACAGAAGCAAGAAGCAGAGCATTCAGCACCCATAAGGAAAGAAAGGCAGCAGCGGAGAATGTGAATGAACAATCTGTTCACTGCTTTGTGAACTTCAGGCAGGAGCTACCATAAATAGCTCATTTCACATTAAAGATGACTTCTGGAATTTCTAAGGCAGAAATTCAATAAAAATGAACAATTACAGTATAAAGAGTGCACTCTTTGGCGGCTTCAAAAATACTTAAAATTCTGTTTAAAACATTACATACGTCCAGTGGGATCTCGTTTTAGATAGCTGCTTGAGAAAATACAATTTTGCACCCAAGTACTATAGTCCAGAGAACACCTCAAAATCTCTTTTGATGGCACATGATTTATTCTGGCACAACACTGAAATTTGAGCTTTGAATTCTGGGCTCTCTGGCTTTTCTTTTCTTTTCTTTTTTTTTTTTTTTTTTTTATTGACAGGGTCTCACTCTGCCGCCCAGACTAGAGTGCAATGGCATGACCTCAGCTCACTGCAGCCTCCGCCTCCTGGGTTCAAGCGATTCGCCTGCCTCAGCCTCCAGAGGAGCTGGGATTACAGGCACGTGCCATCACAAGTGACTGATTTTTGTATTTTTAGTAGAGATGAGGTTTCGCCATGTTTGTCAGGCTGATCTCAAACTCCTGACCTCAGGTGATCTGCCTATCTCAACCTCCCAAAGTCCTGGGATTACAGGAATGAGCCACTGTGCCCAGCCCCATGACTCTCTTACATAAGAGTCATGCCACCTCATTATCTGAAAAGCAAGAAGTCTTGACTGAAACCTTGAGAGTCAGGGTACGTATTGCAGAGGACACAGGATACAAACTTGGGATACTCATTTTAACTAAGATGAAGGAAGTAACGCTGTAATTTCAGAATTTATCTTTAATCCTTCATCAGTCGTCATTTATCCTGAAAAGCTATAATTGCATTTAAAGAATTTTTTCAATGGCAGAAATGGGATCTGGATTTGATACACTTTTGGATCAAAGCTGACAGGCTAACTTTAAAATGGGTGATATTTTAAAGTTAGCTTGTCAGCTTTGATCCAAAATTGTATCTAGATTCCATTTCTGCCATTGAAAAATTATGGATGACTAGTTTGTGGGATGTGCTGCACGTGGTTCACCATACAAGTTTAACACACCCAAACTGGTGTATAATGGAGACTTTTTACTGACTTCAATAAGATCAGTCACTGCTTATGAGCTTGGATGTCACAGTAATGTCAAAGTGCTATAAAATTTTCTCAATGTCTACTCTCGATTTCTGTACTTTTATTTTTTCTTTTCTTTTTTTTTTTTTTTTTGAGAAGGAGTTTTGCTTTCGTTGCCCAGGCTGGAGTGCAATGGCATGGTCTCAGCTCACTGCAACCTCCCCTTCCTGGGTTCAGGAGATCCTCCTGCCTCAGCCTCCCAAGTAGCTGGGATTACAAGCACCCACCACCACGCCCGGCTAATTTTTGTATTTTTAAAAAGTAGAGACAGAGTTTCACCATGTTGGCCAGGCCCGTCTCAAACTCCTGACCTCAGGTGATCCACCTACCTTGGCCTCCTGAAGCGCTGGGATTACAGGTGTGAGCCACCACACCTGGCCCCAATTTCTGTACTTTTAGGTCTTGAATGAGTAACAAACAGTTCTTAGGACAGCATCAGTCTACAAACTGATCTAGTCCAACCTCTCCTTTTTTTGCAGATTTATTTATTTAATCATTCATTTATTCAGCAAATAGCAGTATTAGTCCATTCTCACACTGCTATAAAGACACACCTGAGACTTGGTAATTTGTAAAGAAAAGAGGTTTAATTGACTCATGGTTCTGCAGGCTGTACAGGCTTCTGCTTCTGGGGAGGCCTCTGGAAACGTACAATCATGGTGGAAGGCAAAGGGGAAGCAGGTATACTTCACATGGCTGGCAGGAGAGAGAGAGAAGGGAAAGCACTACACTTTCAAACAACCAAATCTCGTGAGAACTCTGTCACGAGAACAGCAAGCGGGGAGTCTGCCTCCATGATTCAATCACCTCCCACCCAGGCCCCTCCTCCAACAGTGAAGATTACAATTCAACATGAGATTTGGGTGGGGACACAGAGACAAACTATATCAAGCATCTACCAGGCGTTGTTCTAAACACTGGGGATAGAGCAGGGAACACTTCAGAGATGGTTCCTACCCTCTTTGTTGTGGTGGAGACAAATTATAGAGTATAATTTTAGGTTGTGAAAATATGCAATATAATTTTAGGTTGTGAAAATTGCTATTCAGAAACACCAAGCTGAGCAAAGTAATAGAGAGTGAAGGGGTGGAATTGAGTGCTAGTCCAAAACACAATGGGGATGGAAGGACTCTCTAAGGAGGTAGAATAGGTGAACATCTAAGCTGAGCCACAAAATTAAAGATGGGAGGGAGTCATGCAGGTGCCTGGGAGAAGAAAGATCCAGATTGAGAAAGCAGCAAATGCAAAGGCCCTGGAGAGGAATGAGTTTGGTGTCTTTGAGAAAGAGAATAAAGCCAATGTGGCTGGAGTGAGTGACTGAGAGAGAGGGGAGTTAAAAGATGAGGATAGGTTGCTAAGGAGGGGCTGGATCACATCGGACATTGAGGCAAGAAGTTTGGTAAGTACTTTAGACTTTCTTCTACGTGTTATGGGAAGCTAATGGGGATTTGAAGGCAGGAAAGTGAATTTTTGACATGCAAAAAAAAAAAAAAAAGGTTGGATCCAGTTCAAGTTGAGCAAGTTTATGGGAATGACCCCAGTGATTCTCACCTTGTGATGGTCACACCCTCATGGAGACCTCTTCAACATTAAATAGGTCCAATCTCTGTAACCAACAAAATATTGCAGAAATGAAGGAGTGTGACTTTGAAGCCTAGTTCATAAAGGACATTATGGTTTCCTTTTTGCTTTCGTTTTTAGATCATTTGGCCTAGGGGAAGTCAGCTGCCATGTTGTGAGGATGCTCAAGCAGCCGTATGGAGACATGCACATGATAAAGAACTGAGGCCTCCTAACTACAACCACCACTGACTAGCCAGTCATGTAAGTGATGCCACCTTGAAGTGGATTGTCTGGCCCCAGTCAAGCCTTCAGCTGACCACAGCTCAGGCTGACATCTTGACTGCAACCTCATGAGGTACCTTGAGCCAGAAACACCCAGCTAAGTTGCTCCAGAATTCCTAATTAACAGAAACTATAAGAAAATAAGAAGTTATTGTTCTTTTAAGATGCTAAACTTTGGAGTAACGTATTTTTCAGCAAATAGCAGTTGAGGCTAGCGCCTCACTGGGGCTAGAGCAGGGAAAACTTCAGAGATGGTCCTTACCCTCTTTGTTGTGGTGGAGACAAATGATAAAAATAACAAATATGAAATATAATTTCATAGTAATGTTATGCAGCAACAGATAAGTTAATATGGGGAACAGTTCTGAATCTTGGAGACTAGTTTATCAACGCAGCTTGGAGGATAAGGAGATCCTAAAAGGAAAGTTTTCTGGTACACGAAGGTAAAGATGAGCAGTGAGTGTTTAGAAAAGTGCACTAAGCTCAACCCTTACCAGTGAGAGTCCTACAAAGCAGGATGAGATATGCATTAGGGAAGGTGGAGGAGAATGCATACTTTGGCTATCACACACAAAATACTTGGGACAGCTCAGTGAAGATCTATTTACCATTATAAGAAATCTCTGAAAAAACACTAATCAGCTTTTCTGAAATAAGACAGGAGGACTGTGAAGCTGACCTCATTCATCCATTCAAGAAATATTTGGCCGGGTGTGGTGGCTTATGCCTATATTCCCAGCACTTTGGGAGGCCAAGGCGTGCGGATCACGAGCTCAGGAGATCAAGACCATCCTGGCTAACACGGTGAAACCCCGTCTCTACTAAACAAAATACAAAAAATTAGCCGGGCGTGGTGGTGGGCACCTGTAGTCCCAGCTACTCGGGAGGCTGAGGCAGGAGAATGGCGTGAACCTGGGAGGTGGAGCTTGCAGTGAGCCGAGATTGCGGCACCGCACTGCAGCCTGGGCGACAGAGCAAGACTCCGTCTCAAAAAAAAAAAAAAAAAAATTATTGGTAGCTAACTCTATGCCAAGTGCTGGAATAAGTACTGGAAATCAAGCAGGAAACACCAATTTGGCTCCTGTTCATTTGAATATTTCTGTCATGGGGCAAGAAGACTAACAGCAATCAAATAATCACACTAACAACTAGTGGTGCAGTGGGGTGAGTACATTGAAGGAGAAGGAGGTAAAACACCCCAGTGTCTTAGTCTATTAGTGCTGCCATAACAAAATGCCCAAGACTGAGTAATTTATGAAGAACAGAAATTTATTTTCTCACTGTTCTGGAAGCTGGGAAGTCCAAGATCCAGGAACTGGCAGATTCAATGTCTGGTGAAAGCTTGCTCTCTGCTTCTAAGATAGTGCCTTGCTGCTGTGTCCTCACGTGGTCAAAGGCAAGAGGGTAAAAGGGACAAATGTTGTGTGCTCACATGGCAGAGGAAACAGAAGGGTCAGGCAGCTCTCTGAAGCCTCTTTTTCAAGAGCATTAATCCTATTCATGAGAGTGGAGCACTTGTGACTTTTAATCACTTCCCAAAAGTCCTTACCTCTTAAACCTAGGGGTTTAAGTTCCACTATATGAATTTTGGGGGGACATATACATTCAAAGCATAGTGCACAAGGTCATGAAAGCTAGTTTGGGAGGGTCATAGAGTTCTCCCTGAGGAAGTGATGTTTAAATGGGGTCTGAGGGGCTAGCAGGAGTCAGACCAAGACAGGACAGATGGAGGAGCATTCTCAGCAGAGGAAATAGCATGTGGCCAGGCTCTCAGGCAGGAAGGAGCCAAGGAAGGCCAACGTGGCTGTAGTGCAGAGACCAAGGGGAGCAGCGTGAGAGGAGGCCGGGCTAGTGAGTGGAGTCAGGTCATGCCCAGCCTCAGGGGCATGTGAAGGATTTGGGTCTTGACCTTAGTGTCAGTGGGAAGGCTGATGATCCCGATTCTGCTATTGCACCTCTGTAATATCAATTTAAACCCCTTCTTATTGACTCTCCAATTTGTTTTTGTGTGTTTTCCTAACAAGGTAACACATCCACACAGACCACTGGCCAAGTCCTAAAAATGAGAAGAGTGTTAGTTGCTGATGGTAGAAGCTGGTGCCCAAAGGACGCCCATTTGCCTTGGTTATAGATCAGTGCATGCTCTGAGTTATCCACACCACAGCTGCCCCAGAAATAACACTGCAAGGAGTCAATTTGTGGTCTGGCAGCATTGCTCCAGCTTGAGCTTTGGATGAAATTCAGTCCATTTATCCATAGTTTAAAGAGGCTCCTTTAGAATAAAGGCTAAGTGTCTCTAGCCTTGCATTCAGGCCTGAAAACCCGAACAAATATTTGCATGTACTGACCTTCCTAAATTTGTCAGATGACTTTTCACATAACCTATGATTGCTGCTAATTTTTCTTCAAAGCAAACACAGTTTTCTTACCTCTGAACATGCATTCAGGAAATGAAAACATGACCATTTTTTTTTCAACTGAACTGTTGCTCTGGAAAATTACGTCTCGTTCTGTTGTAGGGACAGTCAACAGCTATGCATTTGGAGGCCAGGGCAACACCATTAAGACATCTATCAGAATTTTATTAAAAGGACTTTGACATGTCCAGCAGTCATTAAAGTACCAAACCTGGCTGTCAAAGGAAGAAGAGGGACACTGAGCCTGCTCTGTAGGGCCCTGAGGCTGCCGTACCTGTGCCCAGCTCGCCTGGTGATAGTCTCCAACCACTGAGAGCTGAAATCATGGAACGAATTTTGCTATTCAGTGAGAATGGTCTAATCCACAGTGAGATGCTGCACCTGTCTCTAGCCATTATTGCTGTACAGACTTGTCATTCATAAAGAGAGGTGACAATCTGTGGTCAACTCCCCAACATCCATTACTCCCAAGCAGTCAATCTAATTCAATCTGGATCTCATTTCCATTGCCAGTGATTGATTTAGAAGACGCACGGGGACTAATCCTGACTATGGAGAAGAGAAGAGAATTCTGTTGTGGGTAGGAGCCTCTGGGAAAGGTTTTCTTATTCCTAAAAAGAGGCCCAAGAAAAAGATGGATATTTTCATTTTAGGAGTGGTTATTTCTGAGTGTGCTGCCTGGAACTACTGCTCCCATCTGGCATCCAGCCATGGGACTGAGGCTCAGCCAAAAACAGAAGAGATGAGAGAGACAGAGAAACAAGGCCAGAGCCACAACAGACTGAGCCTGCAGCCTGCCTTACCTGTGGGCTTCTTGCTATGTATGAAAATTCATTCCCTTATGTTTGTCTTAGTCCATTTGTGTTGCCATAAAGGAATACCTGAGGCTGGGTCATTTATAAAGAAAAAAGGTTTATTTGGCTCATGGTTCTGCTGGCTGGAGGATTGAGCATCTGGTGAAAGCCTCAGGCTGTTTTCGTTCACAGCAGAGGGCAAAGAAGCAGGGCAGGCATGTGCAGAGATCACATGGCAAGAGAGGCAGTGAGACAGAAGGGAGGTGCCAGGCTCTTTTTATAGGTTGGTGCAAACGTTAATTGTGGTTTCAAACCATGAATTTCAACTCATTATAACTAGGCTCAAATACATCTTTATTAATCAAAATAGAAACCATTACAATCAACACATTTTTGCCAATGAGAAATAAGTTTGTACATTTCTTTAGTGTAAAAATTCATGCCTCAGGATTCAACGAACTCTTGGAAACGGTTTTCTGCATCCTGCCGGTTGTGGAAGCATTTTTCCTGCAAAACGTTGTCGAGATGTTTGAAGAAGCGGTAGTCGGTTGGCAAGAGGTCAGGTGAATACGGCAGATGAGGCAAAACTTTGTAGCCCAATTCATTCAACTTTTGAAGCACTGATTGTGCAACGTGCAGTCAGGCATTGTTGTGGAGAAGAGTTGGGTCCTTTCTGTGGACCAACGCCAGCTGTAGGCATTGCAGTTTTTTTGTTTTGTTTTTTTTTTTTGAGACAGAGTCTCACTCTGTCGCCCAGGCTGGAGTACAGTGACCAGATTTCAGCTCACTGCAAGCTCCGCCTCCAGGGTTTACACCATTCTCCTGCCTCAGCCTCCCGAGTAGCTGGGACTACAGGCGCCCACCACCTCGCCCGGCTAGTTTTTGTATTTTTTAGTAGAGGCGGGGTTTCACCGTGTTAGCCAGGATGGTCTCAATCTCCTGACCTCGTGATCCGCCCGTCTCGGCCTCTCAAGGCATTGCAGTTTTTGGTGCATCTCACCAATTTGCCGAGCATACTTCTCAAGTGTAGTAGTTTCACCGGGATTCAGAAAGCTGTAGTGGATCAAACTGGCAGCAGACCACCACACAGGGACCATGACCATTTCTGGTGCAAGTTTGGCTTTGGGAAGTACTTTGGAGCTTCTTCTCGGTCCAGCCACTGAGCTGGTCATCACTGGTTGTCATATAAAATCCACTTTTCTTTTCTTTTTTTTTTTTCTTTTTGAGACAGAGTCTCACTCTGTCACCCAGGCTGGAGTGCAGTGGCGCGATCTCGGCTCACTGCAAGCTCCACCTCCTGGGTTCACGCCATTCTCCTGCCTCAGCCTCCCAAGAAGCTGGGACTACAGGTGCCCACCACCACGCCTAGCGAATTTTTTGTATTTTTAGTAGAGACAGGGTTTCACCGTGTTAACCAGGATGGTCTCGATCTCCTAATCTCATGATCCACCCACCTCGGCCTCCCAAAGTGCTGGGATTACAGGTGTGAGCCACTGCGCCCGGCCTTAAAATCTACTTTTCATTGCACATCACAGCCCAATTGAGAAATGGTTTGCTGTTGTGTGGAGTAAGAGAAGATGACCCTTCAAAACAATGATTTTCTTGACTTTTGATCAGCTCATGAGGCACCCATTTATCAAGCTTTTTCACCTTTCCAATTTGCTTCAAATGCCGAACAATCATAGAATGGTTGATGTTGAGTTCTTTCGCAACTTCTTGTATAGTTTTAAGAAAATCAGCTTTCAGGATGGCTCTCAATTGGTCATTGTCAACTTTCGATGGCCAGCCACTATGCTTCTCATCTTCAAGGTCCTCATCTCCTTTGCAAATCTTTTTGAACCACCACTGCACTGTACGTTCGTTAGCAGGTCCTGGGCAAAATGCATTGCTGATGTTGCGAGTTGTCTCTGCTGCTTTATGGCCCATTTTGAACTCGAATAAGAAAACTGCTCAAATTTGCTTTTTGTCTAATATTTCCATAACCTAAAATAAACATAAACTAAACAGCAAGTAATAAGTCATTAGCAAAAAAATAAATAAATAAAGAGAGAAATGCCCACTAAAATGATGTATAACATCACCACATTTATTTAAGAATGTATTCAATATAAAATGGCAAATTCCAACAATGTGAAAACTGTAACTGCTTTTGCACTCACCTATGAACAACCAGGTCTCTCAGGAGCTAACAGAGTGAGAGCTCACTCTCACCCCAACCCCTGCAGGGTGGGCATTAATCTATTCATGAGAGACCCCCCTTAGGTCCCACCTCCAACACTGGGAATCACATTTCAACACGAGATTTGGGTGGCAAACATCTGAACTATAGCACTGTTGTTCCTTGCAACTGAAGACCTGGTAACTGATACACCATGCGAATTTCTTACTGCTTTAGCAAATGACTGAAATGCGGGGGAATCCATTGAATCAAGTTGGTATGTGGAGAACAAGCAAGGATTTCAGTTCTGATCACAGGTTAAGTTTGGATGGGTTTCAGCTAGGGTTCTTTAGTGTGTTTTCATGTAATCAGATCCAGTCACTAAAACGCATCCTTGGGAAGAGGAGCTTTGGCCGTTTTGGTGGCAAGCATTGCCTGGTGGTTAATAGGTGAAGCCATGCAATCAGGCTGGCCTGGATCGAACTCTGGTTCTGCCACTTACTCTTTGTGTGTCCCTGAAAAAGGGAGCTTTATTTCTCTGAGAGACCATTTTTTCATCTGCATCTTCCCTAAAGAGCTGTTGTGAAGATTAAGTGTCATGCTTATGAAGATGTTTTACTTGACATGACCTCAGGACTATTTTTTGTTTTTCTTTTGAGATGGAATCTCCCTCTGTCACCCAAGATGGAGTGCAGTGGCGTGATCTCAGCCACTGCAACCTCTGCCTCCAGGGTTCAAGTGATTCTCCTGCCTCAGCCTCCCAAGTGGCTGGGACTACAGGCGCATGCCACCACGCCTGGCTATTTTTTTGTATGTTTAGTAGAGACGGGGTTTCACTGTGTTAGCCAGGATAGTCTCGATCTCCTGACCTCGTGATCCACCCCCCTCGGCCTCCCAAAGTGCTGGGATTACAGGCGTGAGCCACCGCGCCCGGCCTGGACCTCTTTATACACAAATATTATTAAGCCCACAGAGAGAGCTTTATGTGTATGTGGCATATTTGCCAATAGTTAACATACTAGAAGTTAAAACTGAGAAAATTAAAAATACGTATTTGTCTATTCATTTTAAAATGACAATAATAAACCCATTGCATATTAACATAATGCATTTTATGAAAAATAACTACCTCTTCCAAAACAAAAACAATTTGTGAGAAGAGTGGCATTGTCTTACATTTTTGCAAACCTCCAGAAAGGTGGAGGTTGCAGTGAGCCGAGATCGCGCCACTGCACTTCAGCCTGGGGACAGAGCGAGACTCCATCTCAAAAAAACAAAAAACAAAAAACAAAAAAAAAAACAAAAGAAGAGGTACGATGGCTGATCCAGTCACAGATAGGACACCTGTCAGCCTATGGAGCTTTTTATTTGTGAACATGCCTCTGTCATGTACTTTGGCTTGAAACATACATTTGACATTTCGATGGGCAATGCATGCATTCAACTGGCAACTGAGTCAGAAAATCAGAAGGTCTCAGAGTGAAAGGGAATCAACAAATGACCTCATAGCTCATGTTCTGTTCATGAATCTCTTGGAAGGAGAAACTCCCTGCTGCATGAGAGCGATGTGTTCAAAGAAGCAGCCAAGTTGGGAATCCCCTCAGTGCCATCTCACGCACCATGAAGCAACTTGCTGCAGGCCACACAGTCTGTGATTGGCACAGCTCAGCTCCTCTTATTCCCAACCCAGTGTGTTCACTGGTTTTCTTACGTTCACTTTTTTTTGAGTCCAGATCATAAAAACATGTCTTTTGATGTGCTTGCACTAAAGAAATATTTCTTTCTGGGAATGAGCAAACCAAATTGCTTGGTTTTGCTCTATGTATTTTAGGCAGTCAAGGCAAGTCTGGGGACTATGGGACACATTTGCTAAATGAATTGCATCATCCTGTTCCATTGAAGTAAAGGAGGGTTTGGAAATAAAATGTTTCTTTAGTACATAATGAAGACAGAGCAGTTCCACAAGAGCCCCTCTCACTGACTCTTAGTGTGTGCCTCTATTTTTGGCCTGTGTGGAAAAGCCATTATCAGCACAGATGTGACCAGATGGTCCATCCAGAGGCAATATATTGATCATCTGAAATATATTCGGCAAAGTGCCATAACAGTTGACTTTCTTTTTCTTTTCCTTTTTTTTTTTTTTTTTTTTTTTTTTTGAGAGGCAGTCTCACTCCGTTGTCCAGGCTGGAGTGCAGTGATGTCATCTCCACTCACTGCAACCTCCACCTTTCTGGGTTCAAGCGATTCTCCTGCCTCACCCTCCTGAATAGCTGGGACTACAGGCACCCACCACCATGCCCAGCTAATTTTTGTATTTTTAGTAGAGATGGGGGTTTTTAGTAGACATGTTAGTCAAGCTGGTCTTGAACTCCTGACCTCAAATGATCCGCCCACCTTGGCCTCCCAAAGTGCCGGGATTACAGGCGTGAGCCACTGTGACCAGCCAATGATTGACTTTCAAAAAACATTTTAGTAGAGACGGAGTGTCACCGTGTTAGCCAGGATGGTCTCCGTCTCCTGACCTCGTGATCCGCCCCTCTCGGCCTCCCAAAGATACAAACAACTAGCCGGGCGAGGTGGCGGGCGCCTGTAGTCCCAGCTACTCGGGAGGCTGAGGCAGGAGAATGGCGTAAACCCGGGAGGCGGAGTGTACCGTGAGCTGAGATCCGGCCACTGCACTCCAGCCTGGGTGACAGAGCAAGACTCCGTCTCAAAAAAAAAAAAAAAAAAAAAAAAATTTTATCTGCCCGGCGCAGTGGCTCAAGCCTGTAATCCTAGCACTTTGGGAGGCCAAGGCGGGCAGATCACGAGGTCAGGAGATTGAGATCATCCTGGCCAACATGGTGAAACCCTATCTCTACTAAAATACAAAAAAAAAAAAAAAATTAGCCAGGTGTGGTGGGCGCCTATAGTCCCAGCTACTCAGGAGGCTGAGGCAGGGGAATCACTTGAAACTGGGAAGCGGAGGTTGCAGTGAGCCGAGATCGCGCCACTGCCCTCCAGCCTGGTGACAGAGCGAGACTCTGTCTCAAAAAAAAAAAAAAAAAAATTATTATAAAGATTTTCATCACAAAAATATAGTAAATAGGATAATTAACCCCTGCAGACCCATTTCTCAAATTGAACAATTTCATTGTTTTGGTTTTCATCACATTTGCTTGATCTAACCATTCTGTATCCCTTTCTTTGCTTTCTTCGTTTGTCATTTAAGGCGCATCTTTGACACTATGTCATTTCACCTGAAAATACTACTTCACCTCAAAATATTTATGCCTATGTTTGTTTAAATTGCTTTAAAAAATTTTTTATTTTAGGTTTGGGGGTACATGTGAAGGTTTGTTACATAGGTAAACTCGTGTCATGAAGGTTTGTCATACAGATTGTTTCATCACTTAGGTATTAAATCTAGTACCCAATAGTTATTTTCTTCCTTCAAGTAGACCCCAGTGTCTATTGTTCTCCTCTTTTTTTTTTTTTGAGATGGAGTCTCGCTCTGTCGCCCAGGCTGGAGTGCAGTGGCGCGATCTCAGCTCACTGCAAGCTCTGTCTCCCGGGTTCACGCCATTCTCCTGCTTCAGCCTCCTGAGTAGCTGGGACTACAGGCGCCCACCACCATGCCCGGCTAATTTTTTCTGTTTTTAGTAGAGACGGGGTTTCACCTTGTTAACCAGGATGGTCTCGATCTCCTGACCTCGTGATCCGCCCGCCTCGGCCTCCCAAAGTGCTGGGATTACAGGCATGAGTCACCGCGCCCGGCCTGTTGTTCTCTTCTTTGTGTTCATGGGTTCTCATCATTTAGCTCTCACTTGTGAGAACATGTGGTATTTGGTTTTCTCTTCCTGCATTAGTTTGCTGAGGATAGTAGCCTCCAGCTCCATCCATGTTCCCACAAAAGACATGACCTCATTCTTTTGTTATGGCTACATGGTATTCCATTCACCTAAAAATATTTCTAAAAAATAAGGCCATTTCTCATATCATTATCACGTCTAACTTACATTAAAAAATCCTAAATAAGAATGATTAGTCAGTTTATAGTCATATTCCTCCACTTGTTGCATTTGATTATTATGGCTCTTAAGTCTTTTTATAAGCAAGAACATCCCCCACTTCTTTTGCCTCCTGTTTTCCTTATGTCCTTGACTTGTTTTGAAAATTGGATCACTTTTGCTATAGAATGTCCCACATTCTGCATTTGTTTGATTACTTTAACTTGCTGGTTTGTCCCTCGTTTCTTTCATAATCTGAAAGTGAGGTCTAAAGGCTGAATTAGATTTGGTTCAACCTCTTTGACAAGCGCATGTCATGAAATATCCTATTTATGCATCAAACAGTGCATAATCTGGTGCATACATTTAGTGAAGTGAGATGAGTCATTTGGTTCAGGTGATGACAGTCCAATCCTTCCACTGTAAATTTCCCTGTCAACCATTTTCCATTAGGTTTTGCGTTAATCTCATCTCTGGACCTACTATTCAAGAAGGGCTTGAAAAAGATGATTTTTAACCATTTTTGTTCTATTATTCCTTCTAAGTATATTAGCTGGATTTCTCCTGTAAAGAAGAACTTTCCCTGATCAAGTAGGGCTTCTTAGTAACCTGGAAATACAGTTCAGATGTAACAGGCAGGATAAATGTTAAATTCTTTTTCTTAAATTACCAATTCTCAAAGTAAGCAGTTGGTTCCCTAGCTACCTTCAGTAGAGCCCTGTGACTTTTTTTTTTAGCTGCTATTGTTTCTGTCTCTTTCGATTTCTTTCTCAATCTCACCTCAGTTATCATTATAAATATATTGATTTTTATATACTTGCTATGTTTTAGTCAATTATGGTCATTCTTCTTTGTGATGCTCTAATTGTTTTATCTTAGGCCGGGGGAGCCTCACAAGTTGGCTTTTTGATGTGAATCCCATTAGTCTTTGATAGCAGCCTTGCTTTCTAGTACAAGAAGCCCCAAGATCAACTCATACTTTGCCTGCCTGCCGTTTGTGCTTAGCCATTTCTCTAAGGAGCCCTGGCTTGTTTTGGTGGGGAATGGTGTATTCATTGTTGTTGTTACTGGTTCTGTTGACTAACCTAGAAAATGAATATTTTTAAGGCCTCAAAAGTTAATGATAATATCTCCATTTCAAATCTGACATCATTAAGTTTTGACTGAACTTGTGTTTTTGTTTGTTTGTTTGTTTTATTTTGTTATGTTTGAGATGGAGTTTCACTCTTGTCGCCCAGGCTGGAGTGCAATGGCATGGTCTCGGCTCACTGCAACCTCTGCCTCCCGGGTTCAAGCCATTCTCCTGCCTCAGCCTCCCAATTACTGGGATTACAGGTGCCTGCCACCACGCCCAACTAATTTTTGTAATTTTAGTAGAGACGGGGTTGCATCATGTTGGCCAGGCTGGTCTCGAACTGCTGACCTCAGGTGATTTGCCCGCCTCAGCCTCCCAAAATACTGGGATTACAGGCATGAGCCACCATGCCCGGTTTGATTTAACTTCTTTTATTTTATATGTGTCTTTTCTGTTACACACACAAAAATCTTGATTTCTAACAATAGTTTTTATTGCCATAATAATGCATTAATCTTCAAAACGTATATAATAATTTCAAAATTATAGTACCAACATTGCTACTAACAGAAAGCCTACTGAATGAAGTGTACATATTTTTGCAGTTCTTTTTTTGACCTCAGAATACATTCTACTAATGATGTACAGTCCAAATGCAGCTTCCAAAAGTACCTTGAACTAGCTCTTTTATCTTTGTGGTACACCATCAATTTGATACATAATTTAGTGCCTATTTGGATTCATTTTCAAGTTTTAGGAAATACTTTATTTCCTATATTTTGATTTAATTTAATTTTTGAATATATAAAATATTTAAATGATTTCGAAGTCAAAGCTTTAGAGCAAGATACATTCAGAGAGGTCTCATTTCCATTACTGTTTCTGCCTCTCACTCTTTCCTGCCTTCTCCCAATATTTCTTCCACTGGTTTATCCTTCTTGTGTTTTCATTTGAAACTATGAGCAAATTGTGTGTGTGTGCGTGTGTGTGTGTGTGTATTTCCCCTTTTTTACTGACAAGGTGGTACACTATATACACTGTTTTGCAGATTTCCTTCTACTGATATACTCTTTTTTTTTTTTTTTTTTTTTTTTGAGGCAGAGTCTTGCTGTGTTACCCAGGCTGGAGTGCAATTGCACAGTCTTGGTTCACTGCAACCTCTGCCCTCTGGGTTCAAGCGATTCTCCTGCCTCAACCTCCCGAGTAGCTGGGACTACAGGTGTGTGCCACCATGCCCAGCTAATTTTTGTGTTTTTCGTAGACGGGGTTTCATCATGTTGGCCAGGCTGGTCTTGAACTCCTGGCTTCAGGTGATCCACTGGCCTCGGCCTCCCAAAGTGATGTCATTACAGGCTTGAGTCACTGTGCCCGGCCTTACTGATATATTCTGGATATCACTCCACATCAGTGCCTATACAGATTTCTTCTTTTTTTTTTTTTTTTTGCAGCTTCATTGTGCTCCATTATGTAAATTATTTTATACTTTAGTCAACCATTTCTTACTGATGGATGTTTGGATGGTTTCTAATCTTTTGTCATTACAAATAATGTTGGAATGTATAACACAAATATGTCATTTTCTTGTGGTTTTTGTTTGTTTGTTTACAAATGTATCACTGGATTGCAGTCCTAGAAATAGAATTGCCAGAACAAAGGATAAATGCATATGGAGTTTTGCCAGATATTGCCAAATTCTCCTCTATAGAATTTATATTATTTTGTATTACCACTAATA
This sequence comes from Piliocolobus tephrosceles, assembly GCF_002776525.5. NCBI lineage: Eukaryota > Metazoa > Chordata > Mammalia > Primates > Cercopithecidae > Piliocolobus > Piliocolobus tephrosceles. Next base: position 208,600,096 of record NC_045434.1, on the reverse strand, counting down.
ATTTATGAGGGTTCCTGTTTCCTCCACAGCCTCACTCCAGGCATTTGACGTCAAAGTTTTGAATTTTTGTCAGTCTGTTAGAGTCTGAAAGAGTGTCTTAATGTAATTTTCTCATTTATCCTGAGTGAGGCTGAGTACCTTTTCATATCTTTAAAGATAATTTGCCTTCCATTTTCTGTGAATTACAACTTCCATCCCTTTAAAAAAAAGTCAGTCTTTTCTCAGCTTTTAGGAACCCTCTCTATATTCTTTAACATAAATGGCAAATATTTTTCCCCACTTGTTATTTGCCTTTTGTCTTTGCCTATAGTATTTTGACTATTCAGAAGACTTTGTTGTTGTTATTCTTTGGTAGTTCAATTGACAATCTTTTAAAAAATTCCTGCCGGGCGCGGTGGCTCAAGCCTGTAATCCCAGCACTTTGGGAGGCCGAGACGGGCGGATCACGAGGTCAGGAGATCGAGATCATCCTGGCTAATACGGTGAAACCCCGTCTCTACTAAAAAATACAAAAAACTAGCCGGGCGAGGTGGCGGGCGCCTGTAGTCCCAGCTACTCGGGAGGCTGAGGCAGGAGAATGACGTAAACCCGGGAGGCGGAGCTTGCAGTGAGCTGAGATCCGACCACTGCACTCCAGCCTGGGCGACAGAACGAGACTCTGTCTCAAAAAAGAAAAAGAAAAAAATTCCTTCTAGATTTCAAGTCATTATAAGATTTTTTTCCGCTCCTAGACTACAAATGACCTTTTTTTCTGCTATTATGTAATTTAATTAATGACATTTAGATCTTTGGTCCAAAAATCATCTTGACTTGCTGTGTGATTGATAGATAATTTTTTTCCTTTTTTCTAAAAATCTATGATTGTGCTTTTGGATCAGTTAATTAAAAAGATTGATAGTCACATCATTAATATCTTTAGTGAGAGTAAAATATTATCTTTTTCAAATTTTCAGCACATTATGATTGACAGGTTAACACTGAAGAATTTTCTAAAGGTCACAAGTCAACATCATAGGAAATTGTTGTTACTTTCTTTCAGCCCTGTTGTTTTGGAGTTCTCTAACTACACCACTCACATTCCTCTCTCCATATCAGTGTAGTATGTAATGTTATACAGGAAACTAGGAAGAGTATATGCATGATTTTTTTGTGTGGTTATCTTTCTACCCCACCACTAATGCCTACTTATGATATGATTGACATTTAAATAGTGAGTCAAGCTGACAAGTCAAGCTCCATTTATTTTTTTATTTTATTTTATTTTTTGAGTAGGAGTCTCACTCTGTCGCTCAGGCTGGAGTGCAATGGCACAATCTCAGCTCACAGCAAACTCTGCCTCCCGGGTTCAAGCAATTCTCCTGCCTCAGCCTCCCGAGTAGCTGGGATTATAGGCGCCCGTCACCCCGCTCAGCTAATTTTTGTATTTTTAGTAGAAACAGAGTTTCACCATATTGGCCAGGCTAGTCTCGAATTTCTGACTTCGTGATCCACTTGCCTCGGCCTCCCAAAGTGCTGGGATTACAGGCTTGAGCCACCGTGCCCGGCCTAAACCTTTTTTTAAAAATATTAAACAATCAGATTAGCAAAAAGGTACTCAATACATACTTTCCTTATATCAAACAAGCTAATATTTCAGTACAATATAACTATACAGAATATATACAATACACTTACATTCAGAAAACAAACACCATAAGCTCAGATTTGTAAAAACATGGTATTCATATTGATTACAATAACTCTAAAAATAATTGCAACATTGAAACAGCACTTAGTTTACAGAAAAAGAAAATATATATACATATATTCATCAAGAACTATGGTTCCTGTAAAATACTAATAGCCAGATACTAGTCTATAAAATGTGAAGTTCTGATATTGTATCCATTTTTTAGAAATAAAACAAAATCCAAAACCATTTTTGTTATTGTCAAAAGTCACACATGCCAAGTAACTTAGCTATGGCCAGTGTCACTAAGTAAAGCCATACTTGAATGAGATGACGACTGGATACAAAGCTGGTGAACTGGGGCCTGGCACAGTTAAGAGTTGTACTAGTTCTAGGAAAGGGGTAGAATACATAAAAACACTCATCTATGTAATTTAATTCACATTTTCTCCCCTGCATCACCTTCCCTTGAGAGTTTCACAAAATGCCAGTGCCCAGAAAGAATCATACTGCTATAACTGGCAGGGTAAAACAGGTACTCCCCACCCCGACTGTCTTGCTGCCAGGCTATAGGCAAATATTAAAGCATGCACCAGCTACACAAAGCCATCAGTCACCCATCTGGAAGACCATGGTGTACAGTTTCCTCCTAGGCTGGCTGCACTTTTATTTATTTGTTTTTTATTTATTTATTTTTTGAGATGGAGTCTCTCTCTGTTGCCCAGGCTGGAGTGCAGTGGTGTGATCTCGGTTCACTGCAAGCTCCGCCTCCTGGGTTCATGCCAGTCTTCTGCCTCAGCCTCCCAAGTAGCTGAGACTACAGGCGCCCACCACTATGCCCGGCTAATTTTTTGTATTTTTAGTAGAGATGGGATTTCACCATGTTAGCCAGGATGGTCTCGATCTCCTGACCTTGTGATCCTCCCGCCTCAGCCTCCCAAAGTGCTGGGATTACAGGCGTGAGCCACTGCGCCCAGCCGGCTGGTTGTACTTTTAAAACGAAAATCCCGGGAAACAGAATTATCTTGTTAAAGTTAAAATCTGCATTTTAAAAGGTCATTATCAAAACATTAAAACTTTACTGGTAGAACATTTTGTTCTATAGTATTTCTAAGATCGGACATATATTTTAAAAAGAGACATACAAACCCACAGAGTAATGTGTTTGTATTAAGAAATTATATATGGCCGGGCGCGGTGGCTCAAGCCTGTAATCCCAGCACTTTGGGAGGCCGAGATGGGCGGATCACAAGGTCAGGAGATCGAGACCATCCTGGCTAATATGGTGAAACCCCGTCTCTACTAAAGAATACAAAAAACTAGCCGGGCGATGAGGCGGGCGCCTGTAGTCCCAGCTACTTGGGAGGCTGAGGCAGGAGAATGGCGTAAACCTGGGCGGCGGAGCTTGCAGTGAGCTGAGATCCGGCCACTGCACTCCAGCCTGGGTGACAGAGCCAGACTCCGTCTCAAAAAAAAAAAAAAAAAAAAAAAAAAATTATATATGTGTGTCTATCTGGATATATTTATAAAATCCCAAGACACAATGAAGTTCCTACTGATGTGCTCTGGCCTCTGAAAAGTAATTGACTCAACGGTAATTGGCCTTTAGTGACAATGTACTTTAATGATAGTGGCTTATGTGACCTGCAAGTGTTAAAGTCCCATGTCTTGCTGTGTTCCTTTGTGATAGTGAGTGATACAGTTGGGTTGTATCCCCACCCAAAATATCATCTTGAGTTGTAAACCACATGATTCCCATAATCACTACGTGTCAAGGGGGCCAGGTGGAGGTAATTGGATCATGGGGGTGCTTCCCCCATGCTGTTCTCGAGATAATGATTTTTCATGAGATCTGATGGTTACATAATCATCTCGCACTCCCTCCATCCAGTCACCCTGTGAAGAAGGTGCCTGCTTCTCCTTTGCCTTCCGCCGTGATTATAAGTTTCCTGAGGCCTCCCCAGAAATGTGGAACCGTGAGTCAATTAAACCTCTTTCCTTTATAAATGACCAGTCTTGGGTGTTTCTTCATAGCAGTGTGAGAACGGACTAATACAGGTTAGTTCTGCAGCTCACCTGCTACTCACAAGTGGAAAGAAGCAGCTCACGGACTCTCCATCTCCAAGAGTCAGACTGTCAGGGCCTCCCTCAGCAAACCTGCATGGCTTCCTCCAAGGCAGAAGTCCAGGGAATTACTTATAACTAATGTGGTCAGACCCAAAGCAGTCACTCCACCCAATCAGAGGGAGTCCTACGCTGGCTGCTGCCTCCCCACCTTCCTCACCTTGATGCTCAAAACCATGACACCCAGGTCATTGACACCTGTGTCTGCAGCTGGCAGGGTCACAGTTCTGATCACATTGACACGATTCCTTCATTCATCATTTCATTCATTCATACACACTTATTTGAAAACTGACATATGGTGGATATTGATGTTTCTGAGATGAAGTACCCAGTTTGCTGTTAATGCAAACTAAATATGGCCTGAGAAGGACTCCATACTTCTATATTTGAGTCCCTGTGGGCGAACTGTAACCTAGCTTAATAGGTAGACAAGGTTGAAAACCTAATTTAGGAGCATGCACCTGTAACAATTACAATAGTTCAGTCTTGGCCAATCCCAGCGGCCATACTTCAACCACTCAGAGACTGCTAAGTGTTCAAACTGTGTTCGAATAAGGCAAACACCAGCCTGTAACCAATCCAGCTGTTTCTGTACCTCAATGCCGATTTCTGTACGGCACTTCCCTTCCTTTGTCTATACATTTGTTCTGACCAGGGGGCATCCCCAGAGTCTCTCTAAATCTGCTGTGATTCTGGGGGCTGCCTGATTGGCGAATCATGCATTGTTCAATTAAACTCATTTAAAATTAATTCGGCTTAAGTTTTTCTTTTAGCACTGCCATTACTGACTTTGCAGCCCTAGTGGGGAGAAGTCATATGACAAATACAGAGTGAGGAAAAAACTCCTTAAATTCCTAAACTGCGCTACCAATGTGCTAATAACAGATTTATATTATCTCATTTAATCCTCACAACAACATGAGGAGGTGGATACCATTATTATCTTCATTTCACATAGGCACCCCACCCCTGCAAAGAAAAGAGGATTCAGCAACAGACATAGCAATTTGCCCAAGATGACAAAGCTAGAAATGGTGAAAATTAGCCAGGAAGTCACACTGACTACAGACTCTGTGTAACTTACATGTCTCAGGCATCTTTAAAAGAAAAAAAAAAAAAAAAACAAAACCAGGCACAGTGTCTCATGTCTGTAAACCCAGCATTTTGGGAGGCCTCAGTGGGAGGATTGCTTGAGCCCAGGAGTTTGAGACCAGCCTAGGCAATCCCGTCTCGAAAATAAATAAACAATAAGTACATAAAAAGCTTTTTAATTCTCTAACCTAGCAATTCTGCTTCTAGAGGAATTGTTTATAATTGTTTATAATGGCAAATAAACTGTCCTGCATGGCCATCAAAGAGAGAGTGTTTACAGGATTGTAGTATACTCACATCGTGAAGTATTTTACACACAGTGATGAAAATGAAACACGATGGCCACATTCATAAATGTTAGAAACATAAGACTGATTTTATTTTTTTTGAGATGAAGTTTTGTTTATTTTTGCTCAGTCTGGAGTGCAGTGGCGCGATCTTGGCTCACTGCAACCTCCACCTCATGGGTTCAAGTGATTCTCCTTCCTCAGCCTCCCAAGTAGCTGGGATTACAGGCACCTGCCACCACGCCCAGCTAATTTTTTGTGTTTTTAGTAGAGATGGGATTTCTCCATGTTGGCCAGGATGGTCTCGATCTCTTGACCTCATGATCCACTCGCCTTGGCCTCCCAAAGTGCTGGGATTACAGGCATGAGCCACTGTGCCCAGCCAAGACTGGATTTTTAAAAGCCGAAGACCACACACCATATGATATTTTGAAAGCTCAAACCCAGTAAAAGAAGATTACACATTGTTTTGACAACACACAGCTTAGGTAAGCAAAAAAAAAATTTTTTTTAAGCCAGAGAGCAATAAAGACAAACTTCAGGGTAATGATCATCTGCAGGGATGGATCTAGGGAAGCAGAAGAAGGAATTAGGGGTGGGGGTTGTCCAGGTAAATCTGAGGCTTTCAGTAATGGTTGAATTCCAGGATTGACAAGGTAGAGCCTGCAGGCCAAATCTGGCCCTTCAACTGTTTTTGTAAATAAAGTGGGTTTTTTTGTTTGTTGGTTGGTTTGTTTGTTTTGTTTGACTTGGATTCTTGCTCTGTTGCCCAGGCTGGAGTGCAATGGTGCGATCTCACCTCACTGCAACCTCCACCTCCCAGGTTCAAACAATTCTTCTGCCTCAGCCTCCCAAGTGGCTGGGGTTACAGACACCTGCCACCATGCCTGGCTAATTTTTGTATTTATAGGAGGGACAGGGTTTCCCCATGTTGGCCAGGTTGGTCTCTTTGGTGAGGCTGGTCTTGAACTCCTGACCTCGTGATCCACCCAACTCGGCCTCCCAAAGTGCTGGGATTACAGGCGAAAAACAAAGTTTTATTTGAACACAGACACATCAATTTGTTTACGTATTGTCTATGTCGACACTCACTCTACAACAGCAGAAATGAATAGTTGCAATGGAGACTATATGGTCCATAAAGCTTAAAATATTCGCTATCTGACCCTTTACAGAAAAAGTTTGTTGTGACCTCTGTTCTTGCCTTAGATGGAGTAATAGAGTCTTCTTTTTAGCAGTGGTAAGACATTCACGTCTCTGGGTCTCAGTTGTCCTATCTGTAAATAGGGGTGATACCACTCTATGAAGTAAGAACCTGTATCATCCTTTAATGTATGGAAATTTTAATGTATGGAAAGTGGATTAGTGGTTTTTTAGGGCCAAGGGATGGTGCTGGGGGGAGATGAGAATATGGAAATAAGGACTGACTACTAACGAGTAAAAAGTTTCTCTTAGGGGGATAAAAATGCTGTAAATTAGACTGTAGTGATGATTGCACAACCCTACTAAAAGATCCACGGCTTCCTGCGGGATTTCTCAACCTCAGCATGACTGATGTTTGGGGCTGGATACTTCCTTGTGGGGCTATCCTGTCAATGTAGGGATGGTGAGCAGTCTCCCTGGCCTCTACCCATTACGGGCAGTGATGTCAGTAGCACTCACCAAGTTGTGAAAACCAAAATGTCTCCAGACATTGCCACATATCCCTGGAAGCAGCAAGGGGGAGTAAAATCCCCCCCAGTTGAAAACCACTGTTCTATAACAACAACCTGAGAAATTTCCTCTGCACAGCATTACCACAGAAAGGAGAGTCAAAAGTCTTGGAGTAAATAGTAGGACCTTTTTACCATGGAATATGATCAGCTTTGAATCACTGGGCAGGGACTGAACTGGGCAAGTCTTTGCAAAGGCAACTTCCAAGGAGCAATAACGGTGGCATTTGAGTTATTTGGGAAGCAATGTTAAGCAGGTTGGAAGGCTGCTGTGTTCTGCTCGTGAAAACATCTGCACCTAAGTGGTAAGAGTTAGCTGTGTGGTCCTGGCCAATTTCCAGCCCAGGTGATTGCAGTCTTCTGTTCTTAGTCTTCCCTCCAATTTCTCTAGGGCATGGTGCTTTTCTTTACTTCCTGTTCCATACCTGATGACTAAGCCATCATTAGTCTCTTCTAGTGATTAGTTAGGAAATATTAATTTTAAATCAGCAAAGCACTAGGGGAAGCAAAGGACAACTTGGGTTTCCCTTTTCTCCCCCAAGGGATGTAACAGTGCACCCCTCAAACCCTTGGTGGAGAGAGAAACCTCCTTGAAATTATCTTGCCAAAAGAGAAAAACGGATTAGCCGATAGTTCATACATTTGAAAGCATAGGGCTTTCTTTTGATGAAGGCCAATTCCTAGAGGAATGGAGAGGAAGCTTGATCACAGAATTTAGACACAGTTGAAGAATGCAGTGTTCCCCGGTTCCCCTCCCACCCATGTCTCTAATCTGATGGGCACTGTACACCCCATCCTTGCAGGAAATTGATTCACCTTCAATCCTTGCTCCCATTTATTTATGTATTTTGAGATGGAGTCTCACTCTGTCACCCAGGGTGAAGTGCAGTAATATGACCTTGGCTCACTCCAATCTCCACCTCCCGGGTTCAAGTGATTCTCCTGCCTCAGCCTCCTGAGTAGCTGGGATTACAGGCGCCTGCCACCACACCCCGATAATTTCTGTATTTTTAGTAGGGATGGGGTTACGCCATGTTGACCAGGCTGGTCTCGAACTCCTGATCTCAGGTGATCCACCTGCCTCAGCCTCCCAAAGTGCTGGGATTACAGGCGTGAGCCACCGAGCCCGGCCCCTTGCTCCCATTTAAATCGTCAGCCCCGAGCTTCAACACTTAGAGGCCTGGTTTCTGCCCAGCATCGGGGTGAATGGGATAGCCCTAAACCGACTTGTCTAGATTGGTCCAAGACTTGGTGGATTTCAGCACTGAAGGAGGTCCCGGGCAATCTTTTGGTCCTCAGCAAAACGAAAGAGTGGGATAGCTTAACTCCCTGAAGGCCACCTCCATATCTCATCTCTTGTAGCCTCAACTCTCTCTGAACACACCTCCCAGCATCCAGGTCAACAAGTGATTGTGCGTCTTAAAACCAAAAAAACAGAGCAAACCACTTGAATAAGACAAGCAAATTGCAAATTAACTGTAACACTTCCTGATGACCAGCAGAGGGCTCCTTCTTCCACATAAACAGCCCTGTTGTGCCCAAAGGAACAGAACATTCCGGATCAGGCCCAATCAAGTTAAGACGGCTCTGACCGTCACTGCCTCACAGCAGAAGTAAAAGAAGATGGCTACGTCAATGTCATTTCTGCCTCTGTTAACAAACAGAAAACATTGCTTATGAAATGGGTTCTCCATTCATGTTCCAGGAATAGCCTTTATTCCAGATCCTCACCAGAACCTTTGCAAAGTGGGAACCGCTGGTGAGTGGCCTAAGGTCACAAAACCGTCAAACTTCAAAGACCGCAGTCTTTCTACTGCACCACATCACCTTGTTATTTCAAAGAATGGTGAAACGAGAGCGTTACAAGCTGTTCCCCGGGCTTAGGGCTGTGGGTGTGGACAAGGGAGGGTGGATGTGGACCCAATGCCTGAAGGGGAATTTGGTCAACAGCCATAATAAAGAGCAGGAATGGGGGTGGGCGTGCAAGGGCATCTCTTCACAGTGTGGACATCAACAGGAGCGAGAGAGTAATGCGGAGGCAGGGACGACCAGCCCTTGTAAATTCCCAACTCTAAGACAGCTGACAGCAGCGGCCACCATGGCTGCCCCACCTCAGGTTGCTCAGAGCACGCAGCAGATGAGATGCAGGCAGAGAGTTCAAGGCTATTAGGCCTCAGCACTAACCAGGGAGTCCTTAAGGGAACCAGGTGGGACTGTGTGTGCCCCAGGCTCCAGGCCACCTGTGACTGCCACCTGCCAAAAGAAACAGACAGAATCAACCCAAACTAAATTAAGAACCAAAGTGCCAAGAGTACCCATAAAAAGAAAGGGTATCTGCCAGTTGTTGTTAAAGGAAAGAAAAAGGAAGAACATGGCAAATCTATGAATGAGCCATGATATGTGTTCACCCTGGGGTCAGTGCAGAGAACACACAACATTCTAGAAAGGGTTGGGATAGTTGAGTGGGGAACTTCTCTTAGAACCGAAATCTTGAAATTCAGTTTGATTTAGACTCCTCTGCTGCTTTCACACCTTACAGCTACCTGTAGGCCCAGCAGCCCTGGGGTTTGCTTGTTCTCACTTTCTTCTTTTTTGGAGAAAAGTTCAGCATTGGGTTTCACTTTATGACATAGAATAGTTTTGTTTTGTTTTGTTTTCTTTTTGTTTGTTTGTTTGGTCGGTTGGTTTTTTAGTCAGTCCCTACCATTTTGACAATCACACTTGGAAGACCTGCTGAGCTGTCAGAAAAGGACTCCTTTCCATATTACTTTAACCAAAACAACTATGGTTTTTAAAACTATACATTAGGCCGGCCGGGCGTGGTGGCTCACGTCTGTAATCCCAGGACTTTGGGAGGCTAAGGTGGGGTGGATTGTTTGAGGTCGGGAGTTCAAGACCTGCCTGGAAAACATGGTGAAACCCTGCCTCTACTAAAATTACAAAAATTAGCTGAACGTGGTGGCGGGCGCCTGTAGTCCCACCTACTTGGGAGCTTGAGGCAGGAGAATTGTTTGAATCCAGGAGGCAGAGGTTGCAGTGAGCCGAGATCGTGCCACTGCACTCCAGCCTGAGTGACAGAGCGAGACTCCGTCTCAAAAAAGCAAAACAAAACAACCTATACGTTAGATCACTGTATCGGCCCTCGCCTGCTGGGCTGCCACCAAATGAACGAGGTTATCATTTCTGAGTTGCAAATAATCCTTTCCCCATGGGTGTATTTTTATCCAGGTAACATCTCTCTAATTCAAGACTTGAAAAGTAGGCCAGGCGCGGTGGCTCATGCCTGTAACCCCAGCACTTTGGGAGGCTGAGGCGGGCGGATCACGAAGTCAGGAGATCCAGACCACCCTGGCTAACATGGTGAAACCCCATCTATACTGAAAATATAAAAAATCAGCCGGGCGTGGTGGCGGGCACCTGTAGTCCCAGCTACTCGGGAGGCTGAGGGAGGAGAATGGCGTGAACCCGGGAGGCAGAGCTTGCAGTGAGCCGAGATCGTGCCACTGCACTCCAGCCTGGGTGACAGAGCGAGACTCCATCTCAAAAAAAAAGAGAAAAATAAAGCCCACGTGATTTCAAGAAGATGAGCACTTCTAAGTCGTGAAGCATGTTGTAGCCTAAAAAAGAAAAATGTAGTCTTCCAAGAGAACCATCTCTCCAGTAAGAAAAAAAAAAGTTATTTGACTGACAGTTCTTTTCAAGTGCAAATGAGAGTGATGACAAGAAGAGGTTTAAAATTCTCATTGGGTTGGAGGGTACTTTTGCTTTTTTAATGTAAATATTGGTATGTAATCTGGGTTTGCCCTGTCAGAAAGCATTCATGCATACAAACATGCTCAGGTTTTTTTGTTTTGTTTTGTGTTTGAGACGAGTCTCGCTCTGTCCCCCAGGCTGGAGTGCAGTGGCCGGATCTCAGCTCACTGCAAGCTCCGCCTTCTGGGTTCACACCATTCTCCTGCCTCAGCCTCCCGAGTAGCTGGGACTACAGGCACCTGCCACCTCGCCCGGCTAGTTTTTTGTATTTTTTAGTACAGATAGGGTTTCACCGTGTTAGCCAGGATGGTCTCGATCTCCTGACCTTGTGATCCGCCCGTCTCGGTCTCCCAAAGTGCTGGGATTACAGGCTTGAGCCACCGCGCCCGGCCTGTTTTGTTTTTTTGAGACAGAGTCTCCCTCCGTTACCCAGGCTGGAGTGCAGTGGCACGATCTCAGCTCACTGCAACCTCTACCTCCCGGGTTCAAGTGATTCTCCTGCCTCAGCCTCCCGAGTAGCTGGGACTACAGGTGTGCACCACCACCCCTGGCTAATTTTTGTATTTTTAGTGGAGACGGTGTTTCACCATGTTGGTCAGGCTGGTCTCTTACTCCTGACCTTGTGATCAACCTGCCTCGGCCTCCCAAAGTGCTGGGATTATAGGAGTGAGCCACTGCACTTGACTCATGCTTAAGTTTTTGTTTGTTTGTTTGTTTGTTTTTGAGATGGAGTCTTGCTCTGTCACTCAGGCTGGAGTGCAGTGGCACGATCTCAGCTCACTGCAAGCTCCGCCTCCCAGGTTCACACCATTCTCCTGCCTCAGCCTCCCAAGTAGCTGGGACTACAGGCGCCCGCCACCACGCCTGGCTAATGTTTTGTATTTTTAGTAGAGACGGGGTTTCACCATGTTAGTCAGGCGGTCTCTAACTCCTGACCTCGTGATCCGCCCACCTCGGCCTCCCAAAGTGCTAGGATTACAGGAGTGAGCCACTGCACCTGACCCGTGCTCAGGTTTTTATACATATGCTCTCGGTTCCTTTCCTAGGTAGACCCTATATTCTTTTCTTTCTGTTTTGAGATGGGGTCTCACTTTGTGGCCCAGGCTGGTCTCAAACTTCCAAGTTCAAGTGATCTTCCTGCCTCAACCTCCCACATAGCTGGGATTACAGGCACGTGCCACTGTTCCTGGCCTCTTTTCTTTATAATGCCCTTCTGGGGAGGCAGAGGGTGTGCATTGTGGCAAATTTCAAGAAGGCAACTCTAAAGAGCACCCCAAAAACTTGCCCATAAATCAGTGAAAGAGCCAATATGTTTACGTAAGTGAAGAGCTCATTGTTTTTCTCTCTGGTTAAAGTTTTTCTTCACCAGGCTTGTGAAAAAAAGGAGCTGAACATACCGATGTCCAAAACACACACTTCCATATAGAAAGGGAGGGAATGTTGTGAGGCCACCACGGACAGAAGGGTGGCAACACGAAAACCTCGATCAGTGTTTCTCAAATTAGCTGCATCTGTAGAGTACTCAATGGAGCTTTGCTGTACAGCCAGCTGTCTGCATTTTGGTCAACACATTTTAAATTTCATTATGGTTCTTTGATATTCAAGCACTATAACAAAGGTGCATTTTAAAATTAAGAATAATACTTGTTTATATTAGTGACCAGGATAATATTGTCTCTTCTCTTTTAAGAAGGAGTCCATCTTTTTGTTTGTTTTTTGCTTTCTAGTTAAAACATAAAGTTTATTTTATTTATTTATTGTTAAATTTTACTTTAAGTTCTAGAATACATGTGCAGAACGTGCAGGTTTGTTACATAGGTATACACGTGCCATGGTGGTTTGCTGCACCCATCAACCGGTCATCTAGGTTTTAAGTCCCACATGCATTAGGTATTTGTCCTAATGCTCTTCCTCCCCTTGCCCCCCACCCTCTGACAGGCCCTGGTGGGTGATGTTCCCCTCCCTGTGTCCATGTGTTCTCACTGTTCAACTCCCACTTATGAGTGAGAACATGCGGTGTTTGGTTTTCTGTTCCTGTGTTAGTTTGCTGAGAATGATGGTTTCTAGCTTCGTCCTGTCCCTGCAAAGGACGTGAACTCATTCTTTTTTATGGCTGCATAGTATTCAATGGTGTATATGTGCCACATTTTCTTTATCCTGTCTATCACTGATGGGCATTTGGGCTGGTTCCAAGTATTTGCTATTGTGAATAGTACTGCAATAAACATATGTGTGCATGTGTCTTTATAGTAGAATGATTTATAATCCTTTGGGTATATACCCAGTAATGGGATGGCTGGGCCAAATGGTATTTCTGGTTCTAGATTCTTGAGGAATCCCCACACTGTCTTCCACAATGGTTGAACTAATTTACACTCCCACCAACAGTGTAAAAGCATTCCTATTTCTCCACAGCCTCGCCAGCATCTGTTGTTTCCTGATTTTTAATAATCAAGAAGGCCTACATCTTTCATTGATGATGGATAGGTTGAACCAAAATCTGGTTCCAAATCCAATTGGTTTTGTCTAGTATTTCTTACTAGTCGCTATATTGGTCAGTCTGCTTTCTGTTGCAAGTGATAAACCTCAAATTAGCTTAATTTTTAAAAAAGGAATTCATCGACTTGTGTAATCAAAAAGTTAAGGCAAACATCTAACTTCAGACACGATGTCATCAAGAAAGGGTCCCTCTTCATCTCTTGACTTCCTGTTTTTGTTTTTGTTTTCTGTGTTGCCTTTATTGTAGGCCTCTGTTCATGTGATGGCAAAGATGACCCCAAACTGCTCCAGACTTATGTGCCCTACTGCCTATGCTCTGTTCCCCGTCTCCACTAAAAATACAAAAATTTAGCCGGGCATGGTGGCGGGCGCCTGTAGTCCCAGTTACTTGGGAGGCTGAGGCAGGAGAATGGCGTGAACCCAAAAAACCCTACAGCCGGGCGTGGTGGCTCACACCTGTAATCCCAGCACTTTGGGAGGCCAAGGTAGGCAGATCACCTGAGGTAGGGAGGTCGAGACCAGCCCGACCAATATGGAGAAACCCCATCGCTACTAAAAATACAAAATTAGCCGGGCGTGGTGGTGCATGCCTGTAATCCCAGCTACTCGAGAGGCTGAGGCAAGAGAATCGCTTGAACCCAGGAGGCGGAATTTGCAGTGAGCCAAGGTCACACCATTGCCCTCCGGCCTGCGCAACAAGAGTGAAACTCCTTCTCAAAACAAAAACAACAACAGCAAAAAACAACCCTGCAAAAGTCTCTCACGGGGCAGATGAATCACTGATCCATCTTCCCAGATGTAAAGCCATTGCTGTGCCCCAGAAATGCTGGTCTCATCTGACAGGTAGCCATCCCTCAAGCACGGGAAGGTGTGTTCATGGACCACACAGCCTGGAAGCGGGGAGGAGTAATTTCCCAAGAAAAATGTAGGATGCTGCTATCAAAAAAGTGGGGCATGTCTGGGCGTGGTGGCTCACGCCTGCAATCCCCACACTTTGGGAGGCCAAGGCGGGCGGATCTCCTTAGGTCAGGAGTTTGAGACCAGCCTGGCCAATATGGTGAAACTCTGTCTCTACTAAAAATACAAAAATTAGCCATGTGTGGTGATGGGTGCCTGTAATCCCAGCTACTTGGGAGGATGAGGCAGGAGAATGGCTTGAACTCGGGAGGCGGAGGTTGTAGTGAGCAGAGATCGCGCCATTGCACTCCAGCCTGGGCAACAGAGCAAGACTCCATCTCAAAAAAAAAAAAAAAAATGTGGGACATAATGCCTGGTAAGTAAAAACAACACTTGTCCCCTTCATATACTAACTTAAAAGTTCCTAATTCCTAATTCGTGACATTGAGAATGGCAGCAAGCATTTGGTGGCTCTCCCAGGCAGTTCTGAAGATGCAGCTAGAACAAGGACTAGCAATCACAGACAGATTTTTCAGGGAAGTCTGCTCCTTCCCAGGCTCACCCAACCAGCAAGTCCATCTGAAGCTGGAAGATTCCGTGTCCATTTGGGAGGTAGTTGACTGTGAATTCCTCTCTCCTCTTTGGCTGCCATTGTCAGGTAGCATTCCTTTTTGCTGTGTTGCATTTGAATGTGTTACTAAGATTATTTCCAACAATACTTCATTGAGTTATTTCTTCATGGAGTATAGAAAATTCCTGTGTGTTTTGTTTGTTTGTTTATTTTTTGTGAGACAGTGCCTTGTTTTGTCACCCAGGCTGGAGTGCCGTGGTGTGACCTCAGCTCACTGCAACCTCTGCCTCCCAGGTTCAAGCAATTCTTCTACCTCAGCCTCCCAGGTAGCTGGGACTACAGGTGCATGCCACCGCACCCAGCTAATTTTTGTATTTTTGGTAGAGACAGGGTTTCATCATGTTGGCCAGGCTGGTCTCGAACTCCTGAGCTCAGGTGATCCCCCTGCCTTAGTCTTCCAAAGTGCTGGGATTACAGGGGTGAGCCACTGCACCCAGCCTGAACATTACTGATTTTTAAGGAAGAAGAAATCAGACTCTTTATGACCAGTGCATCACAGTTTGATCTTAAAAATCCGAACCTCTTGGCAGGGTGCGGTGGCTCATGCCTGTAATCCCAGCACTTTGGGAGGCCGAGGCAGGCGGATCACAAGGTCAGGAAATCGAGACCATCCTGGCTAACATGGTGAAACCCCGTCTCCACTAAAAATACAAAAAATTAGCCGGGCATGGTGGCGGGCGCCTGTAGTCCCAGTTACTTGGGAGGCTGAGGCAGGAGAATGGTGTGAACCCAGGAGGCGGAGCTTGCAGTGAGCAAGTAGCATGAACCCAGGAGGCTGAGATCGCACCACTGCACTCCAGCCTGGGCGACAGAGCAAGACTCCATCTCGAAAAAAAAGAAAAAAAAAATCTGAACTTCTTATAGCTTCAGTGCTAAAATCATGCAGTGTGATCCCTTGAGTAGGAGGCTCAGGTTGGCTGTGAAACTTAACACACATAGCACCCGTCTTGATAAAAGTCGTTCTGATTGCATTATCAGAGCAAGAAAGAAATACTTTTATTATCATTCAGCGTTGAGAATTTTTTAGTTTCCCTTTTGTTTCCTCTGACAATCTATGAGTTTTTTCTTTCTTCTTTCTTCTTTTCTTTTTTTTTTTTTTTTTTTTGAGATGGAGTTTCTCTCTTGCTGCCCAGGCTGAAGTGCAACAGCATGATCTCAGCTCACTGCAACCTCCACCACCTCCTGGGTTCAAGCGATTCTCCTGCCTCAGCCTCCCGGGTAGCTGGGATTACAGGCATGTGCCACCATGCCCGGTTAATTTTGTATTTTTAGTAGAGACGGGGTTTCTCCATATTGGTCTGGCTGGTCGAACTCCCGACCTCAGGTGATCCGCCTGCCTTGGCCTCCCAAAGTGCTGGGATTACAGGAATGAGCCATGGCATCCGGCCAAGTTGTTTCTTAAAGTTATTTAGTTTTCCAGACATGTGGTATTTCTGTGGTCATCTTTTGTTATTAAATCCTAATTTTATTGCATTGTAGCTGAAAAACCTGGTCAATATGGTGTGTGTGATCCTGTTCCCTGGGAATTTATTGAGGTTTCTTTTATGGCCTAATTTATGGTCTATTTTTCACTAATATTTTTTCCATATGTACTCAAAAATGTGCAGAAAAAGATGATGTATTCTGGCCAGGCACGGTGGCTCATGCCTGTAATCCCAGCACTTCGGGAGGTCAAGGCAGAAGGATCGCTTGAGCTCCGGAGTTCAAGACCAGCCTGGGTAACAGCAAAATCCCATCTCTACAAAAAGTATTCATAAAAAAATTAGCCAGGCTTGGTGGCACGTGCCTGTGGTCCCAGCTACTCAGAAGGCTGAGGTGGGAAGATGGCTTGAGCCTCGGAGGCAGAGGTTGCGGTGAGCTGAGACCACACCACTGCACTTCAGCCTGGGCAACAGTGTGAGACTCCGTCTCAGAAAAAAAAAAAAAGGTATATTCTGTTCTTTAGTATATAGAGTTTCTTCTCCCTCTCACAAATCTATACATACATATTATATACACAAACGTATATTAATATAAGTAATATGTGTTCTAGATAACCATATGCATGTGTACATATGTTTGTATATGCATATTTATATAGCTTGAATTTATTAATTATATATATATATATATATATATTTTTTTGAGACGGAGTCTTGCTCTGTCGCCCAGGCTGGAGTGCAGTGGCCGGATCTCAGCTCACTGCAAGCTCCGCCTCCCGAGTTTATGCCATTCTCCTGCCTCAGCCTCCCGATTTGCTGGGACTACAGGCGCCCGCCACCTCGCCCGGCTAGTTTTTTGTATTTTTAGTAGAGATGGGGTTTCACCGTGTTAGCCAGGATGGTCTCGATCTCCTGACCTCGTGATCCGCCCATCTCCGCCTCCCAAAGTGCTGGGATTACAGGCTTGAGCCACTGCGCCCGGCCTATTAATTATATTTTTTAGATCTTTGCTATCTGTGTTTTTTTCCCAAAGAGAAGTTTTTGTTTTTCTTTTGAAGAGACTATGGGTCTTGCTGTGCTGCCCGGGCTGGACTCAAACTCCTGAACTCAAATGATCCTCCTGCCTCAGTCTCCAGAGTAGCTGGGACTAGAGGTGGGCACCACCATGCCCAGCTTTTATCTGTATTTTTTTATCTCCTTGTCCTATGAGTTTCTATGAAGGTTTGTTGACATCTCTAATGATACCTCTTGATTCATCTATGTTTTAAAACTCATTACTCATTGCTTGGTAAATGTTTGAGCCATAGAGTTAGCAGCATGTATGCTTACAACTGTACACTCTCAGTGAGAAGCAGGATGAAGAGGAGGCAGTGTCTCTGGGCTGAGACCCATGAACCCTGGGAATCTGGAGGCAGAGGGTATTGTTGAGATGACCAGAAAGTAGCCAGTTGGCCCACATCTGTTTCATCAAGTCCTCAGCCCAGCAGACATTTGCACTGCCCTCAGACACCAGTGACCTGGGATTTCTGTGCGGAAGAGGGAGCTAATAATGGTGCCAAGCTCACTTGGTGGAAGAAGCAAGAGCAGGACTTAAGATCTTTCCCCCAGTCTGAGCTCTTCATGCCACCCGCCAGCTGCTTCTGCCCCGGCTGGAATCACCAATATCCCACAACCCCTCCTGGGCAGCTTCAGTTAGGACGTCTAACTTCAGTTCCTGTTTTTGTTTGTTTGTGGAGACCATATTCTCTGTTTTTTAAAAAAATCATTTCTTGCAGGAGGCTGAGGCAAGAGAATCGCTTGAACTTGGGAGGTGGAGGTTGCAGTGAGCTGAGATGGTGCCATTGCACTCCAGCCTGGGCAATAAGAGTGAAACTCCATCTCTCTCACACACACACACGCGAATTTAAAAAAATTAAAAAAAAAATCATTTCTGTAAGGTTGATTTTAGGGGGAAGGAAACTGCAACCAGCACTGGTTTGCCATTTTGACACAAATCAGAAAAATTACCCCTGCATCCAAAAAAAAAAAAAAAAAAGTGTTCACTTAGTTTTCCCTTCAGTCATCTGTGGTGCTTTCCTTCTCAGCCTACGTATTCAAACTGTACTTATAGCTTATTTTATTGCACCACATGCTCAAAGGATGTAATTCAGTGATAGAGATTTGATTATCTTTGCCATTTTTAAAATGAAGGTAGAGTTGGCATATCATAAAATCACTCCATTAAGCTATACAATCCAGTGATCTTGAGCATATGCACAAAGTTGGACAGCCATCACCAAATTGCAGAAAACTTTCATCACCCCAAAAGAATTGCAGAAAACGTTCGTCACTCCATTTGCAGTCATTTCTTTCTATCCTCAGCCCTGGAAATCACAAGTCTATTTTCTGTCTCTATGGATTTGATTTGGTATTTTGGCTAATTTGTATACATGAAATCATACAATATGTGGCCTTTTGTGTCTGGCTTCTTTCACTAGTATAATGTTTTCAAGGTTCATTCTTACTGACTATTGGTGCTTCATTCTGTTTTACAACTAAATAATTTGCATTTTTGGGCTATTAGAAATGATTCTGTACTGAATCTTTGTGTGCAAATTTTTGTGTGAGCACATGTTTTCAATTTTCTTGGATATGTATCTAGAAGTGGAATTGCTGGGTCACACAGGAACTCTATGTTTAACTTTTTGAGGACCTGCCAGACTATTTTCCGAAGCAGCTGCATTATTTTACATACCCATCAGCAATGAGTGAAGGCTCCAATTTCCCACATCGTTGTCGACATTTGCTATTGTCTGCCTTTTTGATGATAGCCATGTCAGTGGTGTGCAGTGGTATCTTACGGCGGTTTTGGTTTGCATATCCCTAAAGACAAATGAAATTGAACATCTTTTCATGTGTTTTTTAGTCATTTGTATATCTTCTTTGGAGAAATGTCTATACAAATCCTTGGCCCTTTTAAAAATGGGGCTATTGGCCAGGTGCAGAGTCTCACGCCTGTAATCCCAGCACTTTGGGAGGCTGAGGTGGGAGGATCACAAGGTCAGGAGATCAAGTCCATCCTGGCTAACATGGTGAAATCCCGTCTCTATTAAAAAAAAAAAAAATTAGCCAGGCGTGGTGGCGGGTGCCTGTAGTCCCAGCTACTCAGGAGGCTGAGGCAGAGGAATGGCGTGAACCCGGGAGGTGGAGCTTGCAATGAGCCGAGATCACGCCACTGCACTCCAGCCTGGGCGACAGAGCGAGACTCCGTCTCAAAAAATAAATAAATAAAATAATATGGGGCTATTATTCTTTGTATTGTTGATTTGTAACAGTTCTTTATATATTCTGGATATTGGACCCTTATCAGATATATGATTTATAAATATTTTCTCCCATTGTCTGGGTTGCTTTGTACTTTCTTAATAATGTCCTTTGATGTACAGGAGTTTTCATTTCTTTTTTGGACTAGGGTCTCGCTCTGTTGCCCAGGCTGAAGTGCAGTGGTACAATCTCAGCCCACTGCAACCTCTGCCTCCCAGGCTCAATTGATCCTCCTACCTCAGCCTCCCGAGTAGCTGGGACTGTAGGCACCAACCACCACACCTGGCTAATTTTTGTATTTTTTGTGAAGATGGGGTTTTGCCATGTTGCCCAGGCTTGAACTCCTGAGCTCAAGCAATCCACCTGCCTCAGCCTTCAAAACTGCTGGGATTACAGGCATGAGCCACTGTTCCCAGACAAGACTTTTTAATTTTGATGAAGTTCGAGTTATTTTTTTTCTTTAGTTGTTTTTGCTTTTGTTGTCACATCTAAGACACCATTGCCTACCAAATGCTATAGAGATTTACTCCTCTGTTTTCTTCTACAAGTTTGATGGTATTATCTTTTACATTTAAGTATTTTACTTTTTTTTTTTTTGAGATGGAGTTTCGCTCTTGTAGCCCAGGCTGGAGTGTGGAGTACAATGGCATGATCACTGCAGCCTCTGCCTTCCGGGTTCAAGCAATTCTCCTGTCTCAGCCTCCTGCGTAACTGGGATTACAGGCATGCGGCATCACGCCCGGCTAATTTTGTATTTTTGGTAGAGACAAGATTTCTCCTTGTTGGTCAGGCTGGTCCCAATGTGAAAAGTAGGTGTGTTGTTCCATTTTGCATTACTATAAAGGAATACCTGAGGCTGGGTAATTTATCAAGAAAAGAGGTTTATTTGGCTCATGGTTCTGCAGGCTGTATAGGAAGCATGGCACCAGCATCTGCTTCTGGTGAGGAGTTCAGAAAGCTTCCACTCATGGTGGAAGGTGAAAAGGGAGCAGGTGCATCACAGGGCAAGAGAAGGAGGTTGTTGGAGGATAGTGCTGCACTCTTAAACAGCCAGATCTCCTGTGAACTCAGAGCAAGAACTCACTCACCACCATGAGGATGGCACCAAGCCATTCATGAGGGATCCACCCCCAAGACACAACACCTCCCACCAGCCCCACCTCCGACACTGGGGATCACATTTTAACATGAGATTTGGAGGGGACAAGCATCCAAACCATATCAGCTGGGGGTCCAACCTCACTTTTTGCATGTGGCTATGCAGTTGTTCTAGCACTGTTTGTCAAAAAGATTATTCTTTCCCCGTTGAATTTTCTTGGCAATCTTGTCAAAAATCAATTGACCATAACTGTATGTGTTTATTTCTGGTCTCTGGATTCTATTCCATTGATGTATGTCTGTTCCTGTGCCACCATCACAGTTTTTTTTGAGATTGGGTCTTACTATATTGCCCAGGCTGGAATTGAACTCCTGGATCCAAGTAACTTTCCCACCTCAGCCTCCTAAGTGGTTGAGACTACAAGTATGCACCACTGTGCCCAGCTTTTATTTTCAAATTGCATATATTTAAGGTGTACAATATGATGTTTTGATATACATATACACAGTAAAATGATTACTATAGTCAAGAAAGGATTACTACAATCAAGCCAATTAACACATCCATCATCTCACATAGTTAACTTTCTTTTTATGGTAAGAGCACCTAAAATTGTTTCTCTTAGCAAATTCTCAGGATATATAATACAAATTATTAACTGTAGTACTCATGGCATACATTAGATCTCTAGACTTATATTCATAACCGCAATTGTGTGTCCTTTGACTTGTATCTCCCCATATCTTTCCCTCAAATTCCACCTCTGGTAACCATTGTGTTACTGTTTCCATGTGTTTGACTTTTTTAAAAAAGGTTCCACATATGTGAGAGACCATACAATAGTTTTCTTTCTGTATCTGGCTTATTTCACTTAACATAATGTCTTCCAGTTTCATCCATGTTATTGCAAATGGCAGGATCTCCTTTTTATGGCTGAATAATATTCCATTGCCTATATATGCCACAAATCATTATCCAGTCATCCATCAATGGACACTTACATTGTTTCCAGTACTGCACTCTTGATTGCTGTAGCTTTGTAGTAACTTTTAAAACCAAGTAACCAAGTATGAATCCTGTACCTTTGTTCTTCTTTGTTGAGATTGTTGCATCAATATTTGATATTTGAATATTTCATGCAGACAGCATGGATTACAATGATATCTGTTTCTTTTTACTCTTTTAGTAATTGCCACTAGAAAATTTAAGATTATGTATATGACTCACATTCTATTTTGATTGGACAGCACTGATCTGTGTGAAGGTATGGTGTCCCATGGGATGGGCCAGGATCTTTTGTGATTCTCTTGGCCCTTCTCTCTTTTCTGTGTGTTATGCTCAAGCTGTTTCATGTAATGTCACAAGTGACTGCAGGTAAAATTGGGGTGACAAGATTTTTTGTTCATGTCTAACAGGAAAGAGGAAGAGAGAAAAAGAGACTATCAACTATGGGATTTCAGCTCTTCCCTTGAATTGTCTCCAGAAATAATCATACGTCCAATCCCAGTCCAATAACAGCTTCCAGGAGAATGGCACTGTATTAGTCCGTTCTCATGCTGCTAATAAAGACATACCTGAGACTAGGTAATTTATAAAGGAAAGAGGTTTAATGGACTCACAGTTCTAAATGGCTGGGGAGGCCTCACAATCATGGTGGAAGGCAAAGTAGGAGCAGTCACATCTTACATGGTGGCAGGCAGGAGAGAGCATGTGTAGGGGAACTGCCCTTTATAAAACCATCAGATCTCTTGAGACTTATTCACTATCATGAGAACAGCACAGGAAAGACCCACCCCATGATTCAATTACATCCCATCAGGTCCCTCCCACAACACGTGGGAATTGTGGGAGCTACAATTCAAGATGAGATTTGGGTGGGGACACAGCAAAGCCATATAAGGCACACACTGATTGGCTGCATTCTGATTTTCCCATCAGAAAAAGGAATGTGATTATCATGATTAGATTAGCCTACTCCAGCTCCACCTCCAAGTCTAGATATCCTCTTGGGGAGGACAACTGAACAAAATATAGCTTCTGTTATGTAAGCAAAAAAGGTGAAGGCACCCTGGGCAGACAAACAGCAGAGTCTGCACCATCTAATTTCAAACTTCTTTCTGTTGGTGTTTCTCTACTTATAGAAGCAGGGTTATTCATTCATTCAATTCATCTTCATATCCCCAGCGGCTAACACGGAACTCATGATGGTGGAGGTCATCTGACTGGTGGTAACAAAGCTTCATTGATGAGTTTTGGGGTTCCCATGGACAACAGGCAGATCTCATATAACTGAAGATCCTAACTTCTTTCTCAGGTTTCCTGCAGTGTTTATGTTGGAATTTAACTTCTAACGCAGACAAGAAAATAGAATCAAGGGGCCAGAGCTAAAGTGTCTTCACATTGTATCTTTTTTTGGTGTTTCTAACTGGACTTGTGATTTAAAGTTAAATAATTAATCTGTAAGTTCATACAGACCCTGGTTCCATAGTAAAAAGCTGATGGCAGGTACAGCTTGCTTTCTAGATCTTACTAAAGTTAGGCACAGAGTTTAGCTTTGATAACCAACTTCTCCATCTCTAGTTCATTCTGCTGGCATGCGACACCATACCTTCCCACAGGCTGATGCCTCTCTACCCCATAGCCATATTACTGTGACTGCTGTCTTCCCAACTTTATTGCCACCAAATTCATTTTCTTCTAATTGGAAAAACAGCTTCTGTAGAAATCATTTTCTCTGCCAAGGATGGCGTCAGTTTCATTTTTCTGCATACTTTCCATGGGTTTGTTTGAATTATAAATGGTTTAACCTCTCATCTCAGTCTCTTCCAGCATCAGTACCTCAGAGCTCTTGGATATAACTTGATCCTTGCAAAAACAAAACTTCACTTTCTAGTCTGACTTTCAGTATCATTCATAAATTGCCAGTGTTGCATGGAATTTTCCTGCCTGATCTCTAAATGGAAAAGAGTCATGGTATTGGGAACATTGGCAATTTGATTTTGATTTTTTTTTTTTTTTTTTAAGACGGTGTCTCACTTTGTTGCCAGGCTGGAGTGTGATCTTGGCTCACTGCAATCTCCGCCTTCTAGGTTCAAGTGATTCCCCTGCCTCAGCCTCCTGAGTAGCTGGGATTATAGGCGCCCACCACCACGCCCAGCTAATTTTTTGTATTTTAGTAGAGACAGGGTTTCACCACCTTGGCCAGGATGGTCTGGATCTCCTGACCTCTTGACCCACCTGCCTTGGCCTCCCAAAGTGCTGGGATTACAGATGTGAGCCACCGCGCCTGGCCTTTGATTTTGATTTTTAAGAATTTTTTCCCTTTTTAAATAATTTTAGTCCAAGCATGGTGGTTTATGCCTGAATCCCAGCACTTTGGGAGGCCGATGTGGGAGGACGTCTTAAGCTCAGGAGTTTGAGACCAGACTGGGCAACATGGCAAAAACCCATCTCTACAAAAAATAAAACAAATCAGCCAGGCGTGTGCTTGTGGTCTCAGCTACCCAGGCGGCTGAGGTGGGAGGACTGCTTGAGCCTGGAAAATCAAGGCTGCAGTGAGCCATGATTATGCCACTGTACTCCAACCTGGGCAATGGAGTGTTTTTTTTTTTTACCTTTAACATAGTTTTATCTCTGAAATGCTGACAGAAGTAATAATCGTGAGATACTTTCATGTATTTTTATTATCTTGGCAAGATTCAGCTCAGCTTCAGCCTTGTTCTGGCTTCTGGCTCTGTGCCAAAGTGAGGGGCACTCTTCACTTTCATATTCAAGGATATACGATTTTTTTTTTTTTTTTTTGAGATGGAGTCTCGCTCTGTCACCTAGGCTGGAGTATGGTGGTACGATCTCGGCTCACTGCAAGCTCCACCTCCTGGGTTCACGCCATTCTCCTGTCTCAGCCTCCCGAGTAACTGGGACTACAGGCGCCCACCATCCTGCCCAGCTAATTTGTTATATTTTTAGTAAAGACAGTGTTTCACTGTATTAGCCAGGATGGTCTCGATTTCCTGACCTCGTGACCCCCTGCCTTGGCCTCCCAAAGCACTGGGATTACAGGAGTGAGCCACTGCGCCCTGCCAAGGAGATACAATTTTTACAGCACACTGAACTCATAATCCTACCCCTCACGTATTCAATCCACAAACATGTTGAGTATCTGCTGTGGGTAAGGCACTGTGGCAGAGGTAGAGGCGATATCCCTCTTTAATGAACACCATGCCACCATGTCTTACTATGTGACAGAGATTTCATCATAAATGGCTTATTTTTATATGCATTGTCTCTAACTTCATAACCTCCCACTGAGGCAAGTTAATAATTATTTACAATAATAATATTATTATTATTATTATTATTAAACCATTGGCATTATCATTGTTATTCATGGAGAGCTAGAAATGTTTAGTGACTTGTCCAAGGTCACACAGTTAGTAAGTGGTGGAGGCAGAATTTAAACCCAAGACTACTAAGTGCAGAGTGTAAAGCTGATTTTCACACTGCTATGGAGAAATATCCAAGACTGGGTAATTTATAAAGGAAAGAGGTTTAATTGACTCACAGTTCTGCATGGCCGGTGAGGCCTCAGGAAATTTACAATCATGGTGGAAGGGGAAGCAAACACATTCTTCTTCACAAGACAGCAGGAGAGAGGAGTGCCAAACAAAGGGGGAAAAGCCCCTTATAAAACCATCAGCTTTCATGAGAATTAATTCACTATCACGAGACCAGCAAGGGGGAAAATGCCCCCATGATCCAATTACTGCCCACCGGGTCCCTCCTATGACGTATGAACTACAATTCAAGATGAGACTTGGGTGGGGACAGAGCCAAACTATATAAGATACTAATTAAAAAGTGCTTTAAAGAGATGCCCATTGCAGGAGACCCAAGAAGGAGGGCTTCCACCTGGGAGATCAGGAAAGGTTTCTCAGAGCAAAAGGCAGTACATTGAATTGTAAAGGCTGAGAACATATTTAGGAAGCAGAAATAGAGGAAAAGACATTCTTAGGAGCATATTTTGAGCAAAGTTATGCAAGTTTGTGATGGGTTAGAGGAAAAGTGTGAACTGGAACTTGATTCATCTGGATGTGTAAGGCATTGAGTCTTAACCGAGAGGCAAAATAGATCTGTGGAGAGATCACAAAAGGATTAGGAAAGCATCAGAGAAGGGGTGATTTGAGATGTGAGGGAAGGGAAATGGGAGGAATAGATTTCTGCTCAAGAGGAAGATGACTGTCAAGTCTGATATTGTCTGACTGAAGATCAGCTGGGTCTGAAGAAGGCAGGGACTGAGGGCCAGAAAAAGTTTCTCTATACTCTTTAAAATCAAGGTGATGGGTCCAGATTTCTACATAAGGTTGAGTTATTAATCATATCCTTCAATATTTAAGGGGAAGTAGGATGGAAAGTTGCCATTGCAAATGTTTCTAGAACTGGAATGTTGATGTTTGCACCCCCACTCACTTTTCAAATCAGACTAAATGAGGTTAAGTGATTTGCCCATACCCATTCATTAATGTATTTGTCCCATAAGCATCTATCACATGCAGGCTGCTGTGACAGGTACAGTAACAGGAATAAATAGCCTTGGATCCTGTCTTAAGGGAATTAACAGTCTAGTGGTGGAGGTAAGTCAGGCGTGCAAATACAGCTGGTCCCCCACTTACAGTGGTGCGATTTATGATTTTTGACTTTACAACGGTGCAAAAGCAATAAGCATTTAGTAGAAACCATATTTCAAATTTTGAATTTTTATCTTTTCCTAGGCTATCACTCTGTTTCACTTTATTCACTTCATTATAAAATAAACTTTGTGCTAGATGATTTGGCCCAACTGCAGACTAAAGTGTGTGCTGAACCTGTTTAAGCTAGGCTAGGCAAAGTTCTGATGTTCTGTAAGTTAGGTGCATTAAATGCATTTTCTATTTATCATATTTTCAGCTTAAAATGGGCTTATCAGCACGTAACATCATGATGAGTTAAGGAGCATATAATGAAATTATAAGGCAGAAAGTTCTAAATGTGATCACAGAGGACTGATGAGCTCTAGGAAGAATAGACAGTTTAGAAATGGAGGGAGGGGCGCATTTCTGCACACCGTGGGGTGAGGAAGAACAAGGAATGGCTCACAAAGAGGCAGGTGGGCAGGGTCTTGAAGAGTGAAGAGAATGTGAACTCACAGACAGGGGGAAGGGCTTCCCTGGAAACAGGGAGTTAGGAAGAGAAGTCATATGCCAGGGGCGGGGATGACTGAAGGGAATAAAGGCAGATGAAGCTGAAAGGTAAGTTAATGTGATGGCGTGCAAGGCCTTGACTTCCAGGCGGAATACACTGCCTTAATCAGCAGATTGTAAATCCCAGTCCCATAAAGGCAGGGCCAAGGTCTATCTTGCTCACAGTAAATCTCCCAAACCTTGCACGGTGCTCAATAAATCTATGCGGAATGAATGAATGAATCTGGAATAATTGAATCTCACTTTGACACCTAGTTAATTTAGTGATACCCACAGCAATGTTTTTTCACAACTCTGACTCAATTCATCTAAACCTGAACAGTGAGGTAAAAATAGGTAAAGGATGCAAGGTGGAAGGAAAGCAGCAGATTCTGTTCCTCCAGAAACCTCAAGAGAAAAAGGTTATTTACGAGAAATAATAATTTTGACACTTGATGATGTTACATTTGCATTCTTCTTCTTGCTTTTAGTAACATCATTATAAATTTTTTCCAATAAATGCCTTGTGTGTGTATGTGTGCATGCACTAGAACATAAGCATATTTTGTGTGAGAAATATACATATTTCTAACACAAATATGTATATCCTTTAAAAACATTATCAACCAATAAGAAATGTATGTGCATATTTGTATATGTAAATGTATTTACATTAGTATATGTAATTACATTTACATTTGTAAATGTATTTGTGTATACAAATACATTTCTGTCTATTGGTTGATAATGTTTTAAAAGGTGTTTATATTTAAAAAAATATGTTATAGTACTGAAGCATTAACAAAAATTTCACTAGATCTCATGTCAAGACTCATCTGAGGCCGGGTGTGGTGACTCATGCCTGTAATTCCAGCCCTTTGGGAAGCTGAGGCAGGTGAATCACCTAACATCAGGAGTTTGAGACCAGCCTGGCCAATATGGTGAAACCCTGTCTCTACTAAAAATACAAAAATTAGCCAGGCGTGGTGGCGGGCCCCTGTAATCTCAGCTACTTGGGAGGCTGAGGTAGGAGAATTGCTTGAACCCAGGAGGCAGACGTTGCAATGAGCTGAGATCGCACCATTGCACACCAGCTCAGGCAACAACAGTGAAACTCCATCTCAAAAAAAAAAAAAAGAAAAAGAAAAGAAAGAAAAAGACTCATCTGAATGCCACACGGTAATCTGCAGCTAAAGACATGAAAATACTAAAATATCTGTAAACATGATCACACTTGTCTTCACAGTAATGTATTTTGTTTCATAGTAAGAATCTTTACTGGAAATTTTACACACACAGGAAAAGAACAAAGTACAACTGAATGCAGATTTGACAGCAAGTATGTAGTGCTACCCTTTCAGATGAAATATTGTAGATCTGTAAAACCAACTTTATCCACAAGCATGGCCTCCAATACAGAAATCATTGATAGCAGGTATATATCAGATGCCATTTAATAGTATTACTCTATCTTTGTTTTGGTTTATATATTTATTTATTTATTTTGAGATGGAGTCTTTTTTCTGTTGCCCAGGCTAGAATGCAGTGGCACAATCTCAGCTCACTGCAACCTCATCTCCTGGGTTCAAGCTATTCTCCTGCCTCAGCCTTCCAAGTAGCTGGAATTACAGGTGCGCACCACCACGCCAGGCTAATTTTTGTATTTTTAATAGAGACAGGGTTTCGCCATATTGGCCAGGCTGGTCTCGAACTTCTGACCTCAGGTGATCCGCCCACCTCGGCCTCTCAAATTGCTGGGATTATAGGCATGAGCCACTGTGCCCAGCCTGTGTTGGTTTATTTTATGTATCAACTTGGAGGGTGTTTTTGCATGAAATCAACACTTAAATTGACAAATTTAGGATAAAGCAGATCGTCTTCCATAATGTGTGTGGGCCTCATCCCGTCAGTTGAAGGCCTGAATAGAACAAACAAACAAACAACAAATGGCCTCCACAAGCAAGAGAGCATTCTCCAGCACACTGTTTTCAGACTTTACCTGCACCCTCAGCTCTCCTGGGTCTCAAGTCTACCAGCCTTTGGACTGGAACTGGACTATCGGCTTTCCTAGATTTCAAACCCCCAGCCCATACTGCAGATTTTGGACTTCGCAGCCTCCACAATCACATGAGCCTGTATGCAATTAGCATATGTACATATATATTATCCCATTGATTCTGTTTCTTTGGAAAGCGCTAATACAATCTTTTTTATTTTTATTTATTTGAACATGTTTAAAGAAGGCTAGGCTAAGCTCTAATGTTCAGTAGGTAGGTGCATTAAATGCATTTTCTATTTATGATACTTTCAACTTAAAATGGGTTTAGCAGGATGTAACCTCATGATAAGTCGAGGAGCATCGGTCATGAAATTATATGGCAGAAAGTTCTAAATGTGATCAAAGAGGACTGATGAGCTCTAGGAAGAACAGAGAGTTTAGAGCTGGGAGGAATTTCTCCACACTGTGAGATGAGGAAGAACCAGGAATGGCTCTTCTCCATCCCACAATATCATTGAGTAGCAATGTTGATGTGATTTTAATGGTAGCCCTTGGCAGAACTGCGTTCTCTGATCTTAACTCTGTTGTTATGCTCCAGCTGGGGGAGATTACAAAAATCAGGTGTAGGACACACAGTATATGCAGACAATGGTATAGAAACATCTGTTGTATTCACTTCTTTTTTTCTTCCATTTTGCTTTCTTTACCTATTTTTACCCTATCATACTGTATGTATGTGTGTCAGCCAGCCAGGTTATTTTAGGAATTAGGTGGAATAGGAAAAAAACCCCAAATGAATGTATTAATGACTTTTCCTTTATACATTAGGCTCAGAAATCTTAGCGGAAAATTTTCAGCGAAACTAGCAAAATTGAATCACCATTATGATATTGACTAGCCTCGTACATACCATTCTTATAATTATATTCAGGCTTTTTGTATTGTAACTGCTTGTTAAATATACATTACAGATCTAGAGAAGATTTTTTTTTCTGTTTTCAAGTCAACTTTTGTTCTATTATTTAGTAATCTTCCAAGTTGGGGAGAGAATATGAATTTTTTGAATTAAAAAGGATGTTATAAGTGACAGTACTTTTGCACTCTGATTCAAAATAGTGACATATATATATAACTACATATTTTACATTAGATAAATTTACTTGCTTATTTCATATTATACTTTCATATTATATTTATATGTTTTTATTTTGTATTTTACATAATACATATTTATATATATATTTATATATATATCCCTATACATATAAAGTAATGAATTTTGGTTTTTTGTCATTGAAAGAACACCCTCATTAAACTGCAAATGTAGTTAAAATTTCATAGAGACATCTTAAGAGGATTCAACATGAAGTCTCAAGTTATATAATTGTGGTTTTCTTCATTTTGCATTGTCCCCCATATGTCACCTGTGATAAAGCTGAATTACATGTGATTTTTACTTTAATAGTTTTGTTGAAAATTACCAAAAGTTTTCAGAAATGTGTATAAAATGTGTATTTTAGAGTGTTTCTCACAATGTAAGAGACAGCCTAACTACTATTCTATTTCTAACTCAAAATATCTCTCATTGTCAAATATTGCTGGTTTAGTTTTCAATTATAAAACAGTCCTGGGGTAATTTATACAAATACAACCAGAATAATAGATTTTAGAACTGGAAGGGATCATAGGGGTTTAGTCTAGCTTCTTAATTTGTCACATATAAAAATCAGGCCCAGAGATGTTAGGTATCATAATTAAAATCATACAAATTCTTTTATTTTTTTGAGATGGAGTCTCGCTCTGTCACCCAGGCTGGAGTGCGGTGGCGAGATCTCCGCTCACTGCAAGCTCCGCATCCCGGGTTCACGCCATTCTGCTGCCTCAACCTCCTGAGCAGCTGGGACTACAGGCGCCCGCCACCACGCCCGGCTAATTTTTTGTATTTTTAGTAGAGATGGGGTTTCACTGTGTTAGCCAGGATGGTCTCTATCTCCTGACCTCGTGATCCGCCCGCCTTGGCCTCCCAAAGTGCTGGGATTACAGGCGTGAGCCACCACGCCTGGCCCATACAAATTCTTAAACCACGAATTCTTAAAAACAAAAAAGAACTAAAAAGTTTTTAGAGGCTGAAAAAAATGTTTTAAAAAGAAACACAGGAGTCCATTTTACAGGTAAGAGTCATTTATAATGTTACATCAAAGATGGGTTTATTCCTTGCTAAAATATTTGTTTGCTCTCATCTAACTATAGCCATAACATTTCACCATGGTCAACTATAAAAAGCAGTTGAGGTATTGTGATTTGTCAAGTCACGTGGGATATAAGAAACAATTCATAAGAATGCCTATTGCTAATTTTAATCATGTCAGAAGAAGGAAAGTTTAACAACATTGTCCAGGGAGTGCGGCTTCCTCTGGCGCTGGTTTCTCTCTCTGAAAGTAGACATAATCCTGACTGGCATAAGAGAATGTTAATGATGCTTCAGTCTTGCTAGTAAATTTTTTTGACATTTGCTCTCAGAATAGCATGCATAAAAAGAGTATTATTAATATTTAGGTTTCCGTAGTGCCATCATTATGCATTGCATCGTGAAATCAATCTAGAAGGAGACAAGGTCCCTCTCCAGGCTGCATGGAGCATGAGTTTGTCGATATTTTTAGATCAGGTACCCGCAGTATGCGGAAGTGAAGCTCTGGTTTTCTCATTGTAAGGGGGTTTTAGTTGGTTGCCGGGCATGCTGCCTCTTTGGCTCTGCTAAGCACACTCTTCACGGATTTTATAATGAGGAGCCAGGTGGCACGAAGAACCTTCATTATTAAGAGTAATGAGAAAATGGTACAATACAGAAAAATAAACTACAACATCCCCATTTTGACAAATGTATTTAACCTTTGCACTAATCAGCTGTTTCCTCCCTTAATCAGAATGTTATTGATTAGAGGTCATGCACTTTCAACGGGGGCAAAAACTGGTTCTTGAGGGGCACAAAATCTTAACCATAAAACAGTAAAAAGTTCCTGGCCATAAATTCTCATAATAAAAACCAAACACCAAAAAGTTGTCAAAGCCTGAAAAAGATATTTTAACCAGAAGCATAGGAGCTAAATTTATATTTTAAAACTGTTTATAAGTCCAGAACTGTTTATATGACCATTTGACCTATATATGGTCAAATGATGTTTAACAAAGATATCAGGATCATTCAATGGGGAAAAGGCTTTTTTCGACAGATGGGGTTGAGAAAACTGGATAGCCACCTGTAAAGGAATGAAGCTGGACTCTTACCTTACATCATAAACCAAAGTTAACTCAAAATGGATCAAAGATCTAAGCACTAAGAACTGAAAGTACAAAATTCTTCTTTTTTTTTTTTGAGACGGAATCTCTCTCTGTCGCCCAGGCTGGAGTGCAGTGGTGCGATCTCAGCTCACTGCAAGCTCCGCCTCCTTGGTTCACACCATTCTCCTGCCTCAGCCTCCCAAGTAACTGGGACTACAGGTGCCTGCCACCACACCCACCTAATTTTTTTTTTTTTATTTTTAGTAGAGACGGGGTTTCACCATGTTAGCCAGGATGGTCTTGATCTCCTGACTTTGTGATCTGCCCACCTCAGCCTCCCAAAGTGCTGGGATTATCGGCATGAGCCACCGCGCCTGGCCAAAAGTACAAAACTCTTAAAAACTTCGTGGCACTAGATTTGGCAATAATCTCTTGGATATAAGAATAAAATCACGGGCAACAAAAGAAATTATAGATACACTGGTCCAGCTCAAAGTTAAAATCTTATGTGCATCAAAGGACACAATCACCGGAGTGAAAAGGCAGCCCACAGAATAGGAGAAAATATTTGCAAATCATATATCTGACAAAGGATTAATAAAGAATCCTACAATCCAACAATAACAAAAACAACCCGATTAAAAAATGAGCAACAGACTTGAATAGACCTGTCTCAAAGAACATATACAAATGACCAGTAAGCGCATAAAAAGATACTCAACACTACAGACCATTAGGGAAACGAAAATCAAAACCACAATGCAATCGCATCTCACACCTATTAGGATGGCTACCATCAAAAACAGAAAACAAGCATTATCGAGGATATGGAGAAACTGGAACCTTGGTGCACTTTTGGTAAGAATGTAAAAATGGTGCAAACCCAGGCGTGGTGGCACATACCTGTAGTCCCAGCTACTGGAAGCCTGAAGTGTGGGGATCACTTCAGTCTAGTAGTTTGAGTCCAGCCCAGGAAACAGAGCGAGACCCCCATCTCTAAAATAAATAAATAAATAAATAAATAAATAAATAAATAAATAAATAAGGTGCAGTCACTACAGAAAACGGTATGGCAGTTTCTCAAAAAATTAAAAATATAATTATCATATGATTCATCGATTCCACACCTGGGTATATATCCCAAAACACGGAAAGCAGGGTCTTGAAGGTATTATTTGTACACTCATGTGCATAGCAGCATTATTTACAATAGCAAAAAGGTGGAAGCAGCCCCAGTGTCCATGGACCAATGAATGGATAAATAAAATGCGGTATATACATGCAATGTAATACTATTCAGTCTTTAAAAGGAAGAAAATTCTGACACATGCTACAACATAGATGAACCTTGAAGGCACTATGCTGGGTGAAATAAGCCAGTCCCAAAAAGACAACTACTATAGAATTCCACTTACATGAGGTAACTCATCAAATTCATGGAAATAGAAAGTAGAACGATGGTTGGCAGGGATCGAGGAAGGGGGAATGGGAAACTATTGTTTAATGGGTATACATTTTCAGTTTTGGGCTGGATACAGGGGCTCACGCCTGTAATCCCAACATTTTAGGAGGCCAAGATAGTAGGATTGCTTGAGTCCAGGAGTTTGAGACCAGCCTGGGCAACATAGTGAGACCCTGTCTCTACAAAAAGTAAACAAAAATTAGCTGGGTATGGTGGCACGCTCCTGTAGTCCCAGATACTTGGGAGGCTAAAGTGGGAGGATCACTTGAGCCTGGGAGGTAGAGGCTGCAGTGAACTGAGATCATGCCACTGCACTCCAACTCGGGCAACAGAGCAAGACTGTGTCTCAAAAAAAGTTTGGTTTTGAAAGATGAAAAGAATTCTAGAGATGGATGGTGGGATGGTTGTACAACAATGTGGCTGTACTTAAATGCCACTTAAATGCCACTTAAAAATGGCTTAGACTGTGAACTTTACATGGCATGTATTTTTGCCATAATTTTTTAAAAAAAAGCTCTTTATAATCTTACGTAAAAGATTAGCTTGTTGCCTGCTACAATATGTTTGCTCTCCAGTAACTGTAGCCATTATACCTCACTAAGGTGTCTAAAGCACAGATATTCTATTAGTCCGTTTTCACGCTGCTGATACAGACAATTTTACAAATTTTGTAAAAAAATTACAAAAGACAAAATTACTGGGCAAATTACAAAAGAAAGAGGTTTATGGGCTCACAGTTCTACATGGCTGGGGAGACCTCACAATCACGGCAGAAGATGAAAGGCATGTTTCACATGGCAGCAGACAAGAGAAGAGAACTTGTGCGGGGAAACTCGCCTTTATAAAACCATCATATCTCACGAGACTTATTCACTATCATAAGAATAGCATGGGAAAGACTCGCCTCCCATTACTTAATTACCTCCCGCAGGGTCCCTCCCACAACATGTGGGAATTGTGGAGCTACAATTCAAGATGAGATTTGGGTGGGGACACAGCCAAACCATATCAGATATTTATACAGTACATAAACAGATATACAGTACATCTATGATACTCAAAGTTCATGGCAGTAGAAGGAGCAATTAGGGAAAAACTGTCTAAAGAAGTCCTTGGGGAGGGAAGGGAAGAAGAGAGATATACTTCTTTTCCTTGATGAGTCTGCAGTCCACACTCCAACTGAGTACACAAATGTCTAAAGGTGAGACTTGAAAGTCACATACTGAATAATCAATAGCAGAGTTTTAAAAAAGACATTTTTGGTCGGGCATGGTGGCTCATGCCTGTAATCCCAGCACTTTGGGAGCTGGGATTATTTGGAAGCAGCACTTCCATCTCAAAAAAAAAAAAAAAAAAAAGACATTTTTGATATCTGGGGTTGAATAATTTTGTGTTGTGGAAAGGGACTGTCCTGTGTATTCTAGAATATTCAGTGGCATTTCTGGTCTCTACCTGCCAGAGGCTAGTAGCAGCCCCCACCTGATTAGGACCACTCAGACTATCTCCAGATTTTTTTTTTTTTTTTGAGACGAAGTCTCACTCTGTCACCCAGGCTGGAGTGCAATGGCATGATCTCGGCTCACTGCAACCTCTGCCTCTTGGGTTCAAGTGATTCGCCAGCCTCACCCTCCAGAGTAGCAGGGACTACAGGCGTCTGCCACCACGCCCAACTAATTTTTGTATTTTTAGTAGAGACGAGGTTTCACCATATTGGCCAGGCTGCTCTCGAACTCCTGACCTTGTGATCCACCTGCCTTGGCCTCCCAAAGTGCTGGGATTACACACGTGAGCCACGGTGCCCAGTGCTCTCCAGATATTTCAGAATGTTCCCTTGGGGGCCACTGCTCTCCAGTTAAAGTTAACCACAACTTGGCCAATGAATGAGTTTCAAGTAGAGGCTCATATAGGTTGGTTAGCAGGCTTATGAACCTAGCTCAGGTGTCTCAGCCCTGGCAGGTGTGGGCAGGTGTTCGTCTTGGTTGTGACACCTGCATGGTTCCCTTACGTTGTTTAAATGATGACTTGAATGTGACAGAGGAATGCCATGCGTTTTTGACCCTGTTTGTGCAGCTTCGGAAAGGTATTGTTATTCTACTGTTAGCCAACACATCTTATAATGACAATACAGTTTGAATTCTTAGGGAGGGGTGGAGGAGGGAAACATATAGTCAAGTTAAATTGGAAGAAAAATGACTTCAAAATGCAGGCCCTGAGTTCTTACTTAGCTATGGCTAATGTGTTTCTATTTCAGAGATCATATTTAATTCACAAAATGGTTGTTATCAATCAGCATTATTGACGGAGGAAAGACTTGTACTTACCACTGTTTGGATAGCGAAGATGTGCACAGCTCTGTTCACACTCTTAGGGGCTTAAGTTCTGTTTGGGACTTAAGATACACACATACACACTGGGCTTGGTGGCTCAGGCCTGTAATCCCACACTTTGGGAGGTCGATTCGACGTGGGTGGATCGCTTGAGCTCAGGAGTTTGAGATCAGCCTGGGCAACATGGCGAAATCTTGTCTCTACAAAAAATACAAAAATTAGGTGGGCATGGTGGTGTATGTTTGTAATCCTAGCTACTTGGGAGGCTGAGGTGGGAGAATGGCTTGTGCCTGGAAGGTTGAGGCTGCAGTGAGCCAAGATTGCACCACTGTACTCCAGCCTGGGTGACAGAGTGAGATCCTGTTCAAAAATAAAAAATAAAAAAAGAAGAAAAATAAAAAAAGATACACATACACAGCAATCAGACCCCAAGGGGACACTGTATATGGACAATTGCTGATGGAGGTTATACTTGGATTCATAAAATGAGGAAAGAATGAATGTGAGCTCCACTCCTGTACTGGATTGAACACTGTCCTCCCAAAATCCATGACCTCCTGGAGTCTCAGAATGTGAACTTATTCAGAAATAGTGTGTTTCAGATGTTATTAGTTAAGATGAGAATGAGCTGTGGTCGCAGTGGCTCATGCCTATACTCCCAGTACTTTGGGATGCCAAGGTGGGCAGATCTCCTGAGCCCAAGAGTTTGAGACCAGCCTGGGCGACATGGCAAAACCCTGTCTCTATTAAAAAAAACAACAACATAAAAGATGAGGTCATACTGGACTAGGGTGGGCCTTAAATCTAATGACTAAATCTTTATTCTTACAAAGAAAGCCATGTGAAGACAGAGAGACACAGAGAGAAGACGGCCAGATGAAGACAGGGGCAAACTGGAATAATTGATCTACAAGCCACAAAATGTCAAGGCAACCACCAGAATCTAGGAGACAGGCATGAAACAGATTGTCCCTCAGACTCTGCAGAAGGAACCAACCCTGAGATACCTCTGAGCCTGTAAGAGAACACATTTCTGTTGTTTTCAACCAGAGGTCCTCAACCTTTTGGGCAACAGGGACTGGTTTCATGGAAAAAATTTTTTCCACCGAATGCTGGGGTGGGGTGAGGCGGCAGGGATGGAGGGATGATTTTGGGACGATTCAAGCACATTACATTTATTGTGTACTTTATTTCTATTATTACATTACAATATATAATGAAATAATTATACAACTCACCATAATGTATTACGCTAGTGCAAAAGTCATTGTGGTTTTTGCCATTAAAAAGATAGCAAAAACCACAGTTACTTTTGCACCAACATAAAAGAATGTGTGGGAGCCCTGAGCTTGTTTTCCTGTAACTAGATGGTCCCATCTAGGGGTGATGGGAGACAGTGACAGATCATCAGGCATTAGATTCTCATAAGGAGCTCACAACCTAGATCCCTTGTATGCACAGTTCACAATAGGGTTCACGCTCCTATGAGAATCTAATGCTGCCACTGATCTGACAGGAGGCGGAGCTCAGGCGGTAATGCCAGTGATGGACAGCGGCTTTATAAATACAGATGAAGCTTCCCTGACTCGCCCACTGCCCTCATCCTGCTGTGTTGCCCAGTTTCTAACAGGGTATTGGTTTGTGGCCTGGGTGTTGAGGACTCCTGTTTCAAACCATTAAATTTGTTTTGTGGTACTTTGTTATAGCAGCCCTAGGAAACTAATGCAACTATGGGAAGATTTCATCAAAAAGCTGGCTTGTGAGGAAAGGCAAAATTTGGATGCAGGAGAGAAGGGGTGAGAAGTGAATCTTAGACAAAGAGTGGGGTGAAGAAAAATGAAGAGCATGACATTTCTAGAATGCAGATAGGGATGGTGAGAAGCACAGATCCAGCGTTAAGAGATGGTTCACCTTGGTGATGAGTGAGCACTGACTGAATAGGTAGGACGGGTCATCTCATCTACAGATGCCCCTGTAAGGCAACACACCACAGCTTCAAATCTGGGGAAAGAAATCCAGGCTTAGGGTTTTACTACCTCCGTGCAATCTGCTCATTTCTGGACCTGATTTATTTTCTATTCCTTCTCATGCTGCTTGCTATTTCCAGATGAAAAATATTTTCACTTTATGTCTTTGCTGTCAATGTGTATGTTTTATTCATGCTCTCAGGGTGGTGTATTAGTGAATTCATTCTGCCTTCAAGGAAGACTTAAACTTCCCTTTGTATCCTCTGAAACAAACTACATGGGCCTTTGAGCTTGTTACACTACAAGTTTTGAAAGGAGTGACATCTGTTTGGGAAATTCTGAACTTTTCAACTGATTTATTAACATGTTTGGTTCTAAAAAATGTGATATAAGAAATGCAATAGAAAAACCTAGAAACAGTACTGTGGATTTTTTTTGCAGAATGAAGTTATCTCTAGAGTCACATATTTGAATTGGTTAGAAATTTTAGCATCTTAAGCCAGGTGTGGTGGCTCATGCCTGTAATTCCAGCACTTCGGGAGGCTGAGGCAGGCAGATCACTTGAGCCCAGGAGTTTGAGACCAGCTTGGGCAACATGGCAAAAACTCATCTCTACTAAAAATTCAAAAATTAGCCGGGCATGGGGGCTCGTGCCTGTGGTCCCAGCTACTCTGTAGGCAGGAGGACTGCTTGAGCCTAGGAGGTCAAGGCTGCAATGAGCTGTGATTGCACTACTGCACTCCTACACTCCAGCATGTGTGACAGAATGACAGAATGAGACTCTGTCTCAAAAAAGAGAAAAAAAGAAATTTTAACATCATTGAGTCAGTTTTCTTTTCTTTCTTTCTTTCTTTCTTTTTTTTTTTTGAGACGGAGTCTCACTCTGTCACCCAGGCTGGAGTGCAGTGGTGTGATCTCAGCTCACTGCAAGCTCCACCTCCTGGGTTCATGCCATTCTCCTGCCTCAGCCTCCCGAGTAGCTGGGACTACAGGCGCTCGCCACCATATCTGGCTAATTTTTTTTGTATTTTTTAGTAGAGATGGGTTTTCACTGTGTTAGCCAGAATGGTCTCTATCTCCTGACCTCATGATCCTCCCGCCTTGGCCTCCCAAAGTGCTGGGATTACAGGCGTGAGCCACTGTGCCCGGCCTTTTTTTTTTTTCTTAAGAGTAATACTGAAAAGGAAAAAGGTGCGGGGAGCGAGCCATCACGGAGCACGCTGGGAGCACAGGAATGTGGTTCCCGTTTCACACTAGGGCTAGCATGCTTTTTAAGTCCTGTCTCCTCCACTGGATCCTAAGTTCTTGGGAGGACAGGGGTGGCATCTTTGCCTCTAGTGCCTAAGAGCATCTTGACGACCGGAAGCAGAATGCACAGTGACTCATCATGGACTTTAACATCAGACAAGTCCTTGAATCCTGCCTCTCATACCGGCCAGCTGTGTCTCTCAACAATCTGAGCTTCAGTTTCTTCATCTGCAAAATTAGCAGCTGTTGTCACTGTCGAGAGGATGAAAAGACAACATAGTATAAAGTGTCGACTCAGACTCGGGGCTCAGTAAAGGTCACCCCCTTTCCCTTTCTCACATAACTACATTTCACCACTGCCAAGATCTGCCTATATGTTTGAGGCTGTGGGGTTTTTCTCACAGAAACCACGCAGCCAAAAGTGCCTATGACGCGATAAGATGTATCTTTAGCCCCCAGAGTTGCTATGTCTGGACTTCACGCGTGAAGCATGCAAGCTTCAGATCTTTTGGTTGCTGGTGTGCTTGCTTCGATGTCATTCCTTGCTCAGGTAAATGACATGGCAGAGGGATGGCGGGTGAGGAGAGTGAGGTGATGTAACAGAGAAGAGACGCTGGATCTCATGGAACACGATTTGCAGTCACAAGGGACTTTTTTTTTTTTTTTTGTTAAAGGTAAGCGATGTGTTATCTGAACAAAAGGTGAGTTCATTTGATTCAGCTGCACTAGATTCTCTTCCTCTGCCCATGTCTATGATCTTTTAATAGCTGTTCTTGCCTGACATTCCAGGGACAGGATTTAGAATGGCGGTTTTATGCATCCAGTGTTTTCTAATAATTCTGGCAATGAATTAAAAACATTGTAAAAAAAATTCTTCCCAACCCCTACCCCGAGTATGTCGGTGGAGGAATGACTAGTTAGGCGCATGTGGTAGCCTGGGTGTGTGTACCAGTTCCTGGTATAGTGCTCAGGCATGTGTGTCTGCATGTCTGTGTGCATGCATGCTCTGGGGGTGGGGAGGTTGCTTATTAGGGATCTAAATGGTCTAGGTTCAAAACCTGGTTCTATTATTTTTTTTCATCTTAAATTGTCCTTCTCTTGCTTGCAGAGCTAGTCCTATTCTTACGACGGCCTTCCTAAGCTGAAAGGGAGATGGCTGTGTGTCCTGCCAAACTACCCTATTAGCTTGTTTGTATTACTAATGAGGCAAGTCCTTTTTGAGACAAAGCCTCGCTCTATCACCCAGGCTGGAGTGCAATGGCACAATCTCAGCTCACTGCAACCTCCACCTCCCGGGTTCCAGCAATTCTCCTGTCTCAGCCTCATGAGTAGCTGGGATTACAGGTGTGCACCACCACCACACCCGGCTAATTTTTTGTATTTTTAGTAGACACAGGGTTTCACCATGTTGGCCAGGCTGGTCTCCAACTCCTGACCTCAAGTGATCCACCCACCTCGGCCTCCCAAAGTGCTGGGATTATAGGCATGAGCCACTGTGCCCGGCCAAGGCAGGTTCTTGAATCCTTCCTAGCTTCAGAATCCTCAGCTGTAAATGAGGATAGTGCTTATCACACAGGTTATGAGGATGAGTGAGAGAGTGCATGTTAAATACCCAGAACAGAGCCCAGCAGAGAATAAGTATTGTTATCATTTGGGGAATCTGAAGTCCCCTTATATTCTCATTGGCAATGTATTATAAACTCTTAGATCTCAGCTGTAAGATCTGTAATCGTTTTGGAAGCTGTGCTACAGGTATTCCAGCTGCTATGCAGGGCAGGAGTGCTGTGGTTCCTATTATAACAATATGAATAATATGCTGTCATTTACATGCACAAGCTGTGGTCTACAACATATTTGCTGTAATACCTCCACATTGAGAGAGCCATGGAGAAGACTTTTTCCCAATTAAAAATATCTATTTAGCACTTATCGTGTGCGAGACACTCTTATGGGTAGTGGGATGCTGTCTTCCATCACGGTACTGCCACAGCAAGGTACAAAACCGGCCAGAACCGGTACCAGGTGTACGGGGGTAGAGTGGAGTTTCATTCATGTTGTCAATTTGGACAAAGAGTATATTTTTATACTTCCATCCCCATACAGAAACAGCCTGCAATACATTTCACCTTTTCAAAGGGGCAAAGGATTGATATTTAACATATCACATGGATAGTAAGTGCTCATTAAATTGTATTCTTGATAGCTCTCATCTTTTTTGGATTACATAAATTATACATAATTATTTACCCTGAGAAATAGCACAGGTTGAAAAACAGACAGATTTTGAAGAAATACACAGACAAAAACCACACGATGGCTGATTAAGGGTGGGGAGATCTCAGAAACGCTGAGGAGACACCCAGTGTGGTAGGCTAAACAATACATTTCACCTTTTCAAAGAGGCAAAAGAGTGATATTTAACATATCACATGGATAATAAGTGCTCATTAAACTATTGTATTCTTGATGGCTCTGATCTTTTTTGGATTAAACAAATTATATTATTTACCCTGAGAAATAGCACAGGTTGAAAAATAGACATATGTTCAAGAAATACACAGATAAAAAACACACAACGGCAGATTAACAGTGGGGTGACCTCAGAAACACTGAGGAGACACGCAGTGTGGTAGGCTAAATAATGGCCACATCCCTAACGTTCAGAATCTGCAAATGCCACTTCATATGTAGTCTTGCAGATGTGATTCAGTGAAGGATCTTGACATGGCCAGGTTATCTGGGTGGGTCCTAAATGCAATCACATGTATCATTGTAAGAGGGAGGCAGAGAGAATTTGACCACATACAGAGAAGATGATATGAAGATGGAGACAGAGATTTGAAGATACTGGCTTTGAAGATAGAGTGATGCAGTCACAAGCCAAGGCATGCTGGCAGCCACCAGAAGCTGGAAAAGGGAAGGAGCAATTCTCTGCTAGAGACTCCAGAGGGAGCCCGGCCCTGCTGCCGCCTTAATTTTGGCCTAGTGATACTGATTTTGGACTACTAGCCTCTAGAGTTGTGAGAGAATAAACTTTTTTTTAAGCTGTCAGGTTTGGGATAATTTGTTACAGCAGCCACAAGAAACTAACATAGCCAGTCACTTTGGATTAATGAATTAATGACCGGACAGACAACCACTGGCTACTCTGTGAACCAACCATCTAGCTTAGCATACATTCTGGTTCACCATGCCACTTTGGATTTAACGTCCTTTATTTTCCTTTTGCCTTCTATTGAGTGCCAGGTAGCCCATAGCTTTTCTCTTAAAATGTTGATTTGTGTGTCAGTGTTTTGATGGTGGATGGAATAGTGGCGTCTCCCTATTTTCTTCATAGATACCCCAGATAATTTTGATGCATGGATCCAGTTGGAAGGTATTAATCTAGGTAAGGGGTGCAGAAGTCTGATGACTTTGCTCCACAACAAAGAATACTACTTTGATGATATGCATGTGGTTATCTCCCAGATCTAGGATCTCTTTTCCTTGAATAGCAGAGGAAATAAGCAAAACCTTGAGCTTTGATTTCCTTTTTTTCCTTACTTTCTTATGCTCTGTCACTTCTCAAGGCCTTAATAAAATTTACTCTGATGAGGTGATCTTCATTTGTTTACTATAACTGACTAGATCATCAGCTATAGCCTCATTCTTTTACAATAAGATAACATGATACATGTTGATACAACACGTTTTCTTCTTTTTTTTTTCCGAGACACAGTCTAGCTCTGTGGCCCAGGCTGGAGTGCAGTGGCCCCATCTGGACTCACTGCAAGCTCCGCCTCCCGGGTTCCCGCCATTCTCCTGCCTCACCTTCCCGTGTAGCTGGGACTACAGGCGCCCGCCACCTCGCCTGGCTATAATTTTTTGTATTTTGAGTAGAGATGGGGTTTCACCGTGTTAGCCAGGCTGGTCTCGAACTCCTGACCTCGTGATCCACCCGCCTCGGCCTCCCAAAGTGTTGGGATTATAGGTGTGAGCCACCGTGCCTGGCCAACACATTTTCTTAAGATTAAACCCGTTACATAAATGATCGTTCACAATTTTTGGAAGCACACCTGCCCTTAATATCCTGTCTTTGGATTGGGTGCTTTCTGCAGAGGGCCAAAGTTGCCATCACATTCGGATTCTTCCTGACTTCATTCTCAGAGGATTACCTCATCTTGAAGTCCTCAAGGCTCCAGGCACCATCTATAACAACTCCCAACTTTCCAGCTCATCTCCAGCCTGTGCTTCTCCCCGACTCAACTCATTTTCAACCTCGTGCTAGGCCTCCATCCTTGGATGTGGAAGAGCCATCTCCAGTTCCACCCAGTTCATCTTCATCAGAGCATCTATGAATCGTCGTCTCTGCAGTCCATTTGTTTGCCTGCTTGGGAACAGTAAGCTCCTTAAGGGCAGGGCTACTACCACGCTGTCAGAGGCGCTGCGCTGGAACAGCGCGGGCACAGGGAAGCGTCGGTCACTCCTCCTGGGTATTAGGGCAGCAAATAAACCCAGCAGCTGCGTCTGCCTGCCTGGAGTTGGATCTTTTGGGCGAGGGTGTACTGGTGGTCCTTCTGACACCAGCGAAGTATAAGGTCTACGTTTATATACTTGTCAGATACTTAATGCCCTTCAATGACAGACGTGCCCCCCCAACACCTCCTCCAGTCTTTTTGATTCTTTGAGAACCTTTGAACCACGCAGGATCCTAGCCCTAGGGTGCGGTCGGACCTGCCCCGACGCCAGCCGCCGGGGATCCTTCCCGAGGCGCCGCCATGGAATCCGCGGTGACCTACGAGGGGCGGCGGCCGGCTGGTGGCCGTTGGGCGAAGGCGCAGGGTCAAGGGCCGGGCTCCGGGGGTCGTGGGGAGGCCGGGGGTCCTGGGGCCCCGCAGCCCCACAGCCTCGCAGGCCACTGCCGCGCCGCCCGACGTCACTTCCGACTGGAGCCAAGATGGCGGCGGCGCTGCCGCGGGCGCCGGGGCCGGCGGAACAGCAGTGGCGGCGGCGGCCCTCGGCTCTCTGAGGCGCGGGCGCGGCGGGCACGGGTAAGCAGCGGCGCGGGTGGGCGGCCTCTGGGCTGGCGCCGGGATGCTGGTCCCTCCCCGCGAGGAGCGCGGCGGCGACGGCGGCGGCGACACGCTGGGGACCCGGCGCCGCAGGGATGTCCGGGCCGGCGGACGCGCCCCCTCAGAGGTCCCGGGCGCGCCGGGGACCCCGGGACGAGGCGCGGGCCTCCGGGTCGGTGGTCCCGCGGGTGGGTGGCGGCGCAGGGCCACCCCCTGTCGGCCGTGGGGTCCCCGCGGCGAAGTTCGGGATTCGCTTTGTCGCGGTGAAGAGCCGCGCGCCCCGCGGGGGACGCGTGCGGGCTGCAGAGACTGGCCGGGTGCGGGCGGCGGCGGGGCCACCCGGGACCCCACGTGGGGCCGGGCGCCGTCCCAATTGTCAGGACGCTGTGCATTTCTCTTTTGTGTTCCTACTGTGTCTTGCACATTTGCACCCCTAATTTGTTTTTTTGTCTTGCGTCTTTGTGTTTCCCAAATAGTTTTTGTGTGGTTTTAACCTGGAGATTGTCTCCCTCAGTGTCCCCACAGACCCACGGGTGTGTGTGTGCGCGTGTGTGTGTTACAGACGTGCAACTCTATGTTACTAATTTTGCTAATAAAGCTATCAATGAACCTCTTTTGATGGTGGCAAATGACACATGAAGTAAACCTAACAGGTCAGTGTTATTCCCCAAACCTTCGTGGTTCCTTCGATCCACGCGTGAGCCACCGACCCTCCAGTCTTATAGCCTTGTGTCGGGGTGTGAGCTGCGGCAACGA
This sequence comes from Piliocolobus tephrosceles, assembly GCF_002776525.5. Lineage (NCBI taxonomy): Eukaryota > Metazoa > Chordata > Mammalia > Primates > Cercopithecidae > Piliocolobus > Piliocolobus tephrosceles. Next base: position 208,555,302 of record NC_045434.1, on the reverse strand, counting down.
CCCCACAGTTAACCGACCCCACAGTTAAACCGGGAAGTCCTGATTTCCTTAACTACGCAGCTGAAATTTCCCCTAACAGAAATTTCGTGCTGGCCCCTCACCTTTTCTTTCAGTGTTGTATTGAGATTTTGGGTGTATTTGAGACGTGGAACGTCTTTTGCTGAATCCCAGTAGGTCCTTAGATCCTTTTAACCAGACACCAGAACAATCATTTTTACCCCAGAACTCGACTAAAATATTTCTTTAAGTTTTTGTTTACTCCAGGTTTATTAAAAGTGACCGAAACTTTTAACAACAAATGGAACCGTTCAATGATTTCTTTTACAATGGTACAGACTTCGCCTCGGTTTGATCGGTTGTGTCCAAGTATCAGAAAAATGTAAGCCTTTAAAAAAAAAAACATGATAGGAAATTTACGTATATTAAGAAGGAGGAACTGAGACACATAGTCATACGTTCTTTTTTAGTAGGGTTCTGTGTTTTTGAGATGGTCCAAGCTGCCCCATCACTCTAGAGGCTTCCAGACTAACACTTATTGGCCAAATTTTTACATGTAGAATCTCAGTTTAGCCTTGAGATGACCTTTAAAGGTCATTTTTGTTAAACCCTCTCATTTCGAGCTATGGAAACAAATCAAAATTCATAGTGGAACTAAAACTCATTTACATTTTCTGTGATTCCAGGGCTCTAAAAAGAGCTCAACACATCTGTTTTGGTTTGATTGAAATAAGTTAATACATTTTAAGTGCTTAGAAAAGTGCCAGAACATGATACTACTACTCAGTAAATGTTTGCTTTTGTTGATTCTGAAGGTGGTTTCTTTAATTGAAAGGTTGGTATGTTCAGGTTTGTTTTTTCCTTATTTTGTGGACAGGGCCTGAAACAGTACAGTTTAAATCTGTAAGAATGTATTAGTTTTGTAAGCACAAAACATAACAAAAGATTCTCACTGTAGAAAATTGGAAAGTAGAGAAAAGCACAAACAAGAAACAGAAATTGGGCATAGTCTTCCCCCTCTTCAGATAACCATTGTTAACATTTGGCAGATCTTCCTGTCTCTCTTGGTGTGGATGTGCGTATTTCTTTCCTTATTTTACAATTCATTCACGTATATATATTTACATTTTATACAGGATCGATAACATAGTGTATATACTGTTTATAACCTGTCTTGCCTTATGATATGGTGAGCATGTATCCATGCCACTAACTAGTCAATATTATGTTTAATGGCTATTTAATATGTGGATGGGCTGTAAGTTATCAATCAAGTCCATATTGATCTGTAAGGTTTCTCAAGCCTGAGTTTTCTTTTCAGTAAGATTTGTTTTAAAGTTTTTTTTGTTCAAATTGTGAGTTTTAAAGTACTGTAATCTTTCGAGATTACAGTGAAAAATGTAAATTCTGCTTTTTAACATCTAAATACGCATTTTTCTTGCTGGTGCATTCATAAGAAGTAACACTCAATTTCAGCTTCCTTTCTTCCCTTCTCGGCTGTGGCTGTGCAGTTATGTATATATGTCTGCACACATTCTTTTGATGATTATTTTACGTTAGATGTTTGTTTATTCATGGGACTGTTTCTTTAAGCAGGCTGTCTCTTTTCAAGTTCCAAATCTGATTTACAAACCCCTTTTAAGTCCTGTTAAATCATAGACTTTCCAGGATGGAAAGCACCTTAGGTTATTTACTATTTTCATGTCTTCTGAGTAGCTTTTCATGTTACTTTTAATACCCATGCAGAAAAAAAACCAAAACGGTGAAACGGTGGACTTCTACTAGAAAACTCCATAATGGGGATTGGAAGAGGAGTAGGTTGATGGTTGGGGGAAAAATCATCAAACTTGCATGATGATGGGTAGCTAAGGGAGTTTCCAGATGATGAGGGACATCACCTGACCATCCTTACCACAGATAACTGCTGCCCTGTGTCTAGGGCTTCATGGTTTATGCGCTGATCATCAGCTATGCTGTCACCTATGGTTACAACATTTGGTTAGAGGCCTGGGGTGGTAGTCCATCTCTCTATTTTTGAAGCTACAAGTTTCTAGTTAGAGCTGTAAAAACCACTGTCATGGAGTGTCTGAAAGCTCTGGACTCCATTACTGAAAACAATACTTAGCCTCCATTAAAGCAGGGTTTCTCAACTTCTGCACGTATTGACATCTGGGTTGGATAATTCTCTGTTGTGGAGGACTGTCCTGTACATTGTAGACTGTTTAGCAGCATCCCTGTCCTCTATCAAGGAGATGCCAGTAGCACCTCCTTCCAGTGTGACAGCCAATAAAATCTCCAGACATTTCCAAATACCATTTGAACCGCTGCAGTGAAGGAAGGCTCATCTAACTGTATGGTTGAATTATTGAAACAGATTATTGAATCTCTTTAAGAACTGTAAGGATAGACTAGATGGTTTACACCTTGAAGCCAAGGAATGGACTTCCAGGTCTGTCCACGTTCCTTTCCACCTTTGATTTTGTGACTTCATTGAATGGTCAGTTTCAGCACTTACGCTTCGGCGTCAGTTTTGTGGCATAAGGTAAAGCAATGTGAGGTGTCCTGGAGATCATGAAGGAGTTTTTATGACACGGAATCAGCAGTCTTAGTATACAGATTCAATTACGAAATTTGAATAAATTTGCATAGAGTTGATGCGTGGTAAATAATTTAAGCATATAGACCATTATGCTGAACAGCGCAGAAACAGTTGTCTTCTAGAAAAACAGCTTGGTCCAGCAACCCCTTGAAGATTGGTAGAGGCTATGCTGTAGTTTTTCTGAAACCTGTTTTTTTCAAAACAACCCATTTGAGGTTATGCACGGAAATGGTGAATTTGCCCTGAGGCAGTAAGGCTTACTTTTGAAGTGCTTACCTAACTTTAACTTAATATTTTATAATTTAAAGATAGTCCATTGATCTTTGTGGAAAACGTGCAGCATTCATGCAGCTTTCCTCTAGGGGGAAGAGTATAAGTTGCCAAATCCTTATTTGTAATCTTTGTAAGTGTAGATAGTATTGATTGAAGTTTTATTGTGGCATACGTCATCTTCAGTCAGAATGTATTGATAAATAAAACATATGAAAAGAGATGTGCTTTTGGAGCCACATTTGGTAGGGGTGGTTTTCTGAATTACAGAACATCTGTATAATTTCACTGGAATGAATGCATGTGTCGTTTAAATACTCTTTCTTAAAGAGAATGCCTTTCATTCCCCACCCCCAACTTCCTGAGGCGTGAATTAGAATTATTGTATGTAGTAAATCTGGCTCATTTGGAATGAAATATACTTACAATATTTTTCTTTGTACTGTGTAGTATTTATTCTCAGAGTCTTGGTTCATGTCATGCCTATACTGTGTTTTCATTTATTAGTCCTTTGGAACATGCAATAAAGGAGATTTTACTGAACAGTTATTATTTTCCAGCTATTTTGGTGAAAAGAATATTTTGTAGCTCTTGCAATAAATCATACTCTGGGTTTTGCTTTGAAAGAGCTGAATTACTTCTTGGAACAGCTTGTCTGAAATATGTAAAGCTAAGTGCAACTGTTAGTTTGATTATAGGGGGCAGTCTGTCTGGAAATTGGTAAAACCCACACATTTTATATGTGCTTATATGTAGTTCTAAGACTTATGTTAAACTCTAGTAGAATACTTCCATGGCACTTTCAAATAATTTAAATGATACCATCAAAATTTGAATTGTAAGATTCACTAAACCCTAGTATACTTCACTATGAATCCTGTACATTGCCCAAGACCTTGTTAAGATAATATAAATTAAATGTAATCTGGAGTATCAGTGTAAAAGTGACATTCTAAATGTTCCTCATGCTGTGAGACTTATTTTTTAGGGACTTTGCTATAATTCTGAAAGACTTAATTTTACAGTACATCTGAAAGTAGGAGTTTTCAAAAGGATGGCTCTTGGGATAAATTTAGATTCTTAATTGTGAAGCTCTGTTACCACTTGTTAGAAGGCAGGTCAGCTCACCTGCTTGGGGAGATAAATATATGAATGCAACTCTCGAGTAATTTAATGGAGCCCTACCTCAGTGTACAGAATGACAGTATCACAGATCAAGCATGGAGTACGAGTGATTTTCGGCTGTGGTGGGGGTAGGTGAGTCACTTGTCCCCTGTTGTCTCTTCCTATTTGTAAGGTGAAGACTATGATTACCTTTCTTTTTCATCGGGATGTTTTGAGATGAATAAAGAATAGGCAGGCAATTTGAGATACTTCAAGTTTTTCACGAACATTAGTAACATTTTTTCGTAGATATTTCTCCTAATACCATGAGTGTTGTGAAATAACATGGCAGTTATTGTTGAGAGAAAAACCTTCCCAGTTATCTGTTGGGTCCTTAGGCGTTTTGACCTTCCCCCCCAACTCTTACAGAACTTGGCGGAAGGGGCCACTATTTTTTCTAGCTCCTTCCGTGCCTTTCACAAAGCCATATCCTTCACCGTCTGCCCTTCTCTGTGGATATTTTTCCGCTTGGCAATTTCCTTTCCTGAGGTACCCACTTGGGACTTCTGAATCTCCATCCCGATGTTGATGGCCTGTTTGTGCTTCAACCTGTTCTTCCATTTGAGACTGATGTGCACTTCCTGGGAAGGTTGGGCATCTCCTTAGACTCAGTAAAATGGAGCTCACTGGCCTGGTGCGGTGGCTCATGCCTGTAATCCCAGCGCTTCGGGAGGCCAAGGCTGGTGGATCACGAGGTCAGGAGTTCAAGACCAGCCTGGCCAACATGGTGAAACCCCATCTCTACTAAAAATACAAAAATTAGCTGGGTGTGGTGGTGGACACTTGTAATCCAGCTACTCAGGAGGCTGAGGCAGGAGAATTGCTTGAACCTGGGAGGCAGAGGTTGCAGTGAGCCGAGATTGCACCACTGCACTCCAGCCTGGGAGACAAAGTGACACTCCGTCTCAAAAAAAAAAAAAAAAAATGGAGCTCACCACCTTTCACTTAAATATTATTCCTACTCTTGACTGCTCTATCTTTAAAATATATTCAAACCACCATTCCTGCAGTCACTCACGTTCCAATTTTGGGATTCATCTTTGCCATTTCTTTTTTACCTCCTGTTCAGTTAGCTAACATTCTGCCCATTCCTTCCCTCTGCAGTGTCAATCATGTTTTTTGTTTCAGCTCTTGACTGCAGTTCAAACCCTAATTGCCTGTTCTCTTGGATTCAGAACCAACTTGCCTGCCCCCAGTCTTTCTGGCTGCCCTCTCCTCACCTACTTCCTCATTCTTTTCTGTCAACTTAATCTTCCTGAAATATTCAATTTTGTCTTGTCGATGGTGCCTTCTAGTCCAGAACTCCTCTTTGCCCATCCCAGGTGCCAAAGCTGCCTTCCTAATGGGCTGCCATGAAACCAGGCTCCTCTTACAGGTGATCATAGGCTCTGCTTCTCAGTCATTCCTCTTCCATCTTTCTCCGCAGACCTTTTGGAATAGGGTGTGGAATAGGATAGTAACCCCTCACACGGTATCTGGGAACTCTACCACAAGGTCAAGTTTCGATTTAGCATGGAACTCAGAGCCCGTTAGAACCGCCCATCTGTTCTGTCCTTGCTCTGCACTGATGCCCACTTGAGTTGCACTGTTTTGTGGACTAAAGCAGACAAACATAAAAAGACAGTCTTTCATCTTTTTTTTTTTTTATCATAAATGGTTAGGCATTTATTTATCTTCACCTTGAAACAAGAACTACTAATGATATATTTTGAGGAAATATACTTTTTTCCCCCCCAAAAAAGCTCATGTGTGTAGTTTTAAGGACCTCTTAAACTGTAGAACAGTGCACACACTTTGCTCTGCAAACAGCAGGCATTGCCATTATTTTTAAATACTCTAGAGAAGTAGTAACATATTTAGAGAATAAACCCCAAATCTCAAATTATTTAAAATAAAAGAGTCACTTTCTACCAAAAAAAAAAAAAAAAAAAAAAAAAAAAAAAACGTAGTAAAATCTTGGGAGAAGACCTATAGAATCTTGTAGTAATATAAGTGTGCCTGACACTGTAGCAAAAGAGTTTAAGTTGTCATTGTATCTGTTATGACTTCCAGTTTTGCTTTAGGTTATTCACCTGTGGATTCAGGAAGCTTCCCCGTCATTTATGTGCAGGTTGTATGGAAGATGAAGAGAGCTCCGAGCAGCTCCTTGTAAGATGTCTGTATTGCTTAGAGAGTCTTCATGGGAGAAATGAAGACCTGGGTGCGAGGACCACTACCCTGTCCGTGCTGCTATAGCATTCTTTCGCTTTTCAGGAAATTCACAAGTATTTTGCTAGACATCTTTTTCCTAGACATCTCTTAATTTTAAAAGTAACATCTGCATTGGCAACTCCAGTGGAAAAACGGTAACTCACAGGGGTCAACTGAGGATTCATTTTGTTTTGGGAGTTGTGAAATGAGCTATCATATGGCATCTTGCTTTAGAAATTTTGTCTGAGTTAGAAGCTTGGCATTTGAGCGTTAGTAAAGAATTGATTTAATTTTCCTTTTATAAGTTAAAGTTTTTATACATCTAATGTAGGGAAAATGTCAGAAAAGAATCTTTCATGGAAGCTTCTGTTACTTTAATACTGTTTTGCAGGAGGTAATAATGGCCTTGAATCTGCAGCATAGTTCTCATCAGAGAGCAAGGACTGATTGGAAAACTTGTATTCTGACCTGCCCCCAGATTTTTACATTTGTGTTTCTTGGCAATTAGTCTTGAAAATAAGGAAAGGAAATTAACATTTTAATTCAAGAGTGCTTTGATTGGATGCAGTTACTTCATGCAGGAAAATTGACAATAATTCTTTGTTTTTTTTTTTTTTTTTTTTTGTACCTTTGGAGGGGAGGAATATCCTATAGTGAGAGCTAAGGTAATATGTTTTAATTTCTTTAGAGAAACTGGGTATTTTTAATAAGGGGGTTACAGGGAATTATTGTAGGAACCCTAAACAAAGCTTGAGATTTGTGATGTAATAAATTACATGTTCAGTGGAATATGACTTAGGTGTATAAATTTAATCAGAAGTATGAGGGAGAGCATGTATTAATAGCTGTCAATAACAGTAATCAATAATAAAGAATAAATAATCAGCAACTGCCATACGTTTACTTCCGAGCTGGCTCATTATTAATGGATGCTTGGAGCAGTAGCTTTTGAAAATTTCCCCTTTAATCTTTTTTTTTTCCCCCCAAGTAAAGGAAGAGATACTCTGACAGGGAAAAAACCCTGGAATGCTACAATCTAAATGCGGATTTATAGTCCTTTCCTAGTATATCAGCAGGTCCCTTATTTGACATTTTGATAAGGTGTTATTTAATTGCTTGAGGCCCATTGGAACCGGAGGGCTGTTGACCTCAGAGCTCTATAAACTTAGATATTTCAAACAAAAGCTTGAATCAGTCTCATTTTCTCATTGGAGCTCTGCGGCTCTAAAGCCACTGAGAACAGCAGACCCTTGCTTTTTTCTGATCTGTTACATGGAATCTGTGTTATTAGTATCAGATCGTCCCACCTGGAGTAAAGCCGATACACTCCACTTGGCTATTTAGGTTTCTCTGCTCTATGCATTTGGGGAATCGGGGCCTGCGATAGTTGTCTGCATTTTCTGAGGAAACTGATCAATGAAATGGGAGAAATTACTGGTTTATTTGTGAACATTCTATTCTTGTATCTCTTCTTATATATTTGTAGGTAGGGAAATTGCTGTGTGTGATATACTCTGTGTATGTCTTTTGGTCTTGGGAGAAATCCTTCCGGGGGTGAGAGGCATGAGTGGTTTCAAGCAGAAGGAATTCATTGCCTCTGGTTCAGCAGCTTGCCACACCTTTCCTGTCTGCGCAGTCTCTCTCTCTCCACACACATGAAATCTCCTCATTCTTAAAGTATCAGATTTGATTTTTCACTTTATTTAATTTGGTAATATAGTCTGCATTTTAATACCAAGGTTGGGGCTATATTTTTTAGTATGAAGCTAGATGATTACACTCGTGAAATTGCATTATTTTAGAAAAGGAAAACTGATGAATTTTCATTTACCAATTCCTGGGCAGATTCAATATCTGTGCTTTTGTTTAATCTAACAAGTGGGTGCTACATGTTTTCATTGATATCTGAAGTTTACAGATTCTAATTGTGGAGATTTTCTGAAGAAAGAAAAGTTCAAAGATTGTAATTTAGGAGTTATACATGGTAGTTTTCTATGACAGTGAATACCTTAATAGCATTTTTAAATCAATAAAAACTGTTTTTGAGAAGTTGGCATATTTCAGACATTTTTATTATTTTTCTAGAAGTTTCGGGATTGCAAGAATCTTTTGGTCAGAGTAAGTTAAGGTCAGTGTTAGAGGACACTACAAATCTCTGCTAAAAGCTGAATCATCTCTGTATTTGCTACAGTATTTATTTGCCTTGAGATCTTCCTTATGTGGTGATTAGCTTTAGAATTTTTTTTTATGTTGGCCATGAACTTTCTAAGATTCCTTTCCCAAAATGGCAACTTTTTTTCTTATGTCTAGTCCATGGTTTCATTCTGGTCTTTTAAATTCGATAAAAACATATTCTCTTACTTATTTCTGTTTTACTCTTTATTCATAAACTTCCTGAATCATAAAAGTTAGTTTTTTTCTGATTCTTGGTGTCACAATGTAGAATTTTTTGTAACTTAAAATAATTATAAAATAGTATCAGTGACCTCTGTGTGACTATTGCAAAGTTAATTATTTTCCAGATACTCTTCCCTCCCTGCCAGAGATCTAAAGTGATCCTAAAGAAAATTGTAAAAAATTATATCAGTGATTTAAAGGTGAATGTACAAATCAAATATGTATTTTTCCAATTCTGTCCCTTCCCCCACAGACTTAAACTAATTTTTAAAAAAAATCTGTTGCTTCTACTTTGCCTTTCATACAGATTTGTAGACTTTTAGAAGTCCGTAAAGGGCAGATATGAAGACATTTTAAGTGTAACATGTATTATATTAATGCTAGTTTGTGTCTTTGTTTAGATAAACCTGCTTTATTTCAGAGGATTGGTAATAGAGAGTGCTGGGGCTGCAGGGCTGGTATGACCCAAGGAAAGGGCTGTCCCACACGTGTCTAGATTTTCTGGTCTCTGGACTTCCGTGTCAGAAGACAGCAGCTTAACAGTTGTTGAGGTTGTGTTGACACTTTATGGGACTAGTATCTTAAAAATGACTCAAATTATTTTATTGTTGTTATATTGATACTGATCATTAATCATCAAATCATCTTTATGCTATTAATAAATATTTCTAAGACTGATTTGTCTAGAACTTGAAAGCAATATCTTGAAAAGTTAAGTGCATATACTCATATTAAAATCTTAGATATGTAAAATAGAGATCAAACTCTTATTTTCTAAGAGTGTATGCTCTTATAGGACTGATAAATATTAAGGTGGGATAGAAGGGATATGTTAGACTTATTCAAGGGGTGCTGTCTTAGAAATGTTCAAGAAGGTTTGATCAGACATGGAAATCCAGAAAAGAAACTAAGGTATAAGTTAAGGTTGGAGAAGTCCTAGGGATTTAAAGATTTTCAGTATCTGCCGTTAGCAAAGCAGAGGCACTTAATTGTTTAGCACTTTAAAAAAGAACATTTGGCAGAATTGTTAAGGTTTCAGTGATACGCTTGGAAAGATTTCTCTCTGCCTCTGCACTGCTGGATTGATCATTCAGTTTCTCACATTTGATAAAACCTTGGCCTGGAAACACCATGTGTTAGTTACATGGGCGTGTAAAAACAGGACTGTTGAAGTCAACACTGAATATGAAAGTTAATGTAGGATTGCCATGGCACTTCCACGGAGGTTTTGAGCAGTGCTGGAGGAATCTTAAGGAAGTTATTCCAAACATTTTTAGATGCTGTAGTTGCTTTAAAATACATTATTATCCTGTTGCAGCTCATCACATGGTTACCACATTCAGAGGTTCTCAGTTGGAAGGGCATTTGAGAATGTGTGTAGGTATTTTCGATTGTCAAAATTATTGGAGGCACTGCTAGTGTTGATTGCTCAGAGCAATGTTAAATGCCCATAAGGAAAGGGACTGTCTTGCTTAAGGAGTTGGCCAGTCCAAAATGCAGGGTTCTTCTGTTGAGAGACTCTGCCCAGGTCTTACTTCTTTTCGTTTAATACCCCTTGTTTCTGGTATAGTTGAATAAAGAACTAAGTTTTTAAAATAACATTTGAGAATTCACTGTCAGATTTACAGTGTTTTTGTTGTTGTACAGTATTTTATGTATATAGATTGACAATTTTGTGAGTCCAAGAGGCAGAGAGGAAAAAATGAGGGTCTGGTTTTTAGCAATTAGGAATTGGAAGTAATAGGGAGGAGGCTTTCCCCACACAGATATATAGTGAATCTTTAAGAAAAAGATGTTATGATCTTTCTTTTCTCTGGAAAGAAATAATAAGTGCATTCTCATTTGGACAGAGAGGAAAGAGGTAGTGTAGAAAGAGAAGATTATTAATTATGTAACAATCTGAATTATATTCTAACCTTTTTTTAATTAAGAAAAGATGATAGCCTGGGCAGGCTGGCTGCTCACGCCTGTAATCCCAGCACTTTGGGAAGCCTAGGCGGGCGGATCACGAGGTCAGGAGATCGAGACCATCCTGGCTAACAAGGTGAAACCCCATCTCTACTAAAAATACAAAAAGAAATTAGCCAGGCATAGTGGCGGGCACCTGTAGTCCCAGCTACTCAGGAGGCTGAGACAGGAGAATGGCATGAACCTGGGAGGTGGAGCTTGCAGTGAACGGAGGTCGCGCCACTGCACTCCAGCCTGGGTAACAGAGCAAGACTCTGTTTCAGAAAAAAAAAAAAAAAAAAAAAGAAAAGAAAAAGATGATAGCCTGGGCAACAAGGTGAGACTACGTCTTTGCCAATAATAATAATAATAACAAGGTGAGACTACGTCTTTGCCAATAATAATAATAATAAATAAATAAAATAAAAAAAAATTAGCCGGGCATGGTGGTGCAAGCCTGTTGTCTTAGTTACTTAGGAGGCTGATGTGGGAGGATCACTTGAGCCCAGGAGTTCGAGGCTGCACTGAGCTGTGAGCATTCCAACCTGGGTGACAGAGTACTACCCCATCTCCAGAAAAAAAGAAAAACATGAGATTCATTGAGATAATAAATAATACAATGTTTTAAGTACTATTTTAGTTATTCAATATCAGATGTTAGGCTATCTCAGCTGTCTGAATTGTGCCTATGAGCTAGCAATGACAAAAGGTGAGGAAAAGAAAAGAAGTGTTAAATAAAGACGGCAAACATGAAAAGCAGATGGTAAGAATAAGGCAGCATCTCAGAAAACAGCAGCTCCATCCTCCCATGCCCTCATGACAAAAACCTCAGTGCCATCCCTGACTTCCTTTCTTTCATGCCTAAGATCTAAAACTACAGTACATCTTGGGTGCCCGAGACCATCATGGTCAACATGGTGAAACTCTGTCTCTACTAAGAATATAAAAATATTGACTGGGCGTGATGGCACACACCTGTAGTACTAGCTACTCGGGAGGCTGAGGCAGGAGAATTGCTTGACCCTGGGAGGCGGAGCTTGCAGTGAACCGAGATCACACCACTGCACTCCAGCCTGGTGACAGAGCGAGACTCCATCTCAAAAAAAGAAATAAAATAAAATAAAATAAAAATTCTATCCATCTCTCCCTCCGTCCTTCCATCCAGGATCCAGTTACTTCTCACATCTCTTCTACTGCCTGAGCCATGCCCCCATCGTCTCTTGGTTAGACTGGGCATCACCCTCCCACATTGCTTCTTCATGTGCCCTTCACCGACTGTGTACCAGCCACACCAGCATCCTGGCTCCCTGTCTGCTTCCCGAGGCTCGCAGCCTTGTGAGGCTTCTCGCTTTCACTTCCACCTCCACCTCCATATAATATTTCTCCCCATACTTTCCTGTTCGAAGCTCGTCCCTTTCCTGGCTTTTATGTAGACTGCCCCTTCTGAGTCCTTCTCTGACCACATTGTTGAATTTGCACACATAGAGGTAGAGACAGAGATTGTGATAACTATCTCCGTCTCCATAACTCTTTATTTTTTTCTAAAGCACTTTCATTTTCTGGCATGCCACATATTTTACTTATGCATTTACTGTAGCTGTCTTCCCCAAAAGGGCAGGGATCTTCCTCTTTTCCACTGCTCAAGGGTAGTGCTTGACGCATAGTGAGTGCTCATTGGGAGGCAGGAGTAAAAAATGGGTGAAATGTAGTTTAGATGCTTTAGCAGAAACCAAAATTATGAGACCTTGACCGAATTATCTTAAGCTCTTGTTAATTAAGGATGCTGGTGCTGTGCTTATTTTGGTGAAGGGGACCTGAGCCGGTTCACTAAAGGCAGCACAGTGCCTGCTGGTCCTTGGAAGAAGCTTCATAAATGATAGTGATGATCATGATACCGACGATTCTTGTGAGAGGGAAAAGGCAAACAAAGGGAAATGGTAAAGCATTATAGCCCCTTCCAAACATCTTTTATTAAAACATTTACATTTTACTGCAGATGTGTTTTGTTCTGTTCCTCAAAGAGAACACCCCTGAGCCAGTGTTAATACATCTACCCATAAAAGCTTTGTAAGAGGACAAGTGAAACCCCTAACATCTTATTCACCTGGGGGAATAAGGTGTCATGCAGGGCCACCACGTGGAACTAGATAGTAGTAAGTAGGCATTTCTGGTCGCGGCTCAGGTGTGCACATCTGAGGGATGACTAACCTCATCACTATTTAATACCAAAATATACATTTTTAACTTGATAACAATCTTAAGTCTTAGAGAAGCAGGTTGATTATGTTCAATATATGATGTTTACTAAGGCAGGACATGTAAATACAGATGAGAAAGATGCTCAGTATTAAAATGTAAAGGAATGGACTTCATGGTTTAACTTTCAATTCTCTGGCTTTTTTTTTTTTTTTTTTTTTTTTTTTTCTGAGTCCTTGCTTACCAAGAGTTTATATTGGTTTGGCTAGCAGTGCGCTCTCTAACAAGATGCAATCTCATGGAATATATCCTTATGCCAATTATGAATAAAAGTAGTTCAGACGGCCAGGCCCTAACTTAAATATAGTGCCTTTGGTGGTTAAGGGTGACCAGGTGAGTGGTTAAATAGATCAAGAAAAGGAAAGAAAAATCCAACTACCTTATTAAAAAACAAGGGTAAAATGTCAAAACAGTGGGTAGGCAGTGGGAAGAATGTATTCTTTGGGTTATTAACAATTAGAACATAATGTTACAATGTAAGCAGAGGCTTGCGAGTCAAGGAAGGAAAGATGAGTTATAAACAAGTGCATAAAGAAATAGGAGAATTATGCCTAATGGTGTGTGTATATAAACTTGTGGGAAATGTTTAGAACCTTACAGTGGAAGTTCTACTTAAAGTGTTGTGATTTAATATATTATGAATTATATCATATGACTCTTAAGGCATACATTGCAGAAAGGACCATTTTCAGAGATTATTTTTTAGAAACAAGCATATCATATGCACTTACAAGAAATAATTTTGTCTTCTTAGTTTACTGTACTATGAATACATTGAACACGGGTTTTTAAAGGGACAATGTAGCTGTTTCCAAACATCTTTTATTAAAACATTTGCATTTTACTGCCAGTTTTTTGTTCTTTTCCTCAGAGACAACTCCCGGTGGCCAATGTTAGTAAATTCACCTTTCTAATTCAGGAACTTGAAAAACAGAATAATGTAATGGGGTCTAATGGTGTTTACATTCAACACAGTATTGGTAAAAGAAAAAGAAGGACACTTATATTGCATAATAAGGTACTCAATAATGCTTTGTATTTCTATTAACAAAGCTAATTTATTTCTTCTTAGGAATGATGCAGTTCCAAAGTAAAGATTTGATATCATCCTAATGAGTCTGCTTTCAGTTGTAGAGTACAGTGAAGCCTTAGTAAAGAGTAGTAAGAAATCTATTTTACTGGAGATGATAAATCTGACAAGGAAGCTCTCAGCATAGATTGAAGTTGATTTGGCATAGAGTTGCTTTACAAATAGCCCTTTGAGCAAACTCTACAGTTCTGTATGTGGTTTTAAATCCCTGTAAATTTGTAGGCAGGTACATATTACAATTGTCTGTTTTTCTTTTTAGGGTTCATGTAATCAAAGAAGTTTCTTTGTTGTGTGTATCTTTACAGAACACAACAGGAATTGAAAATGAATCAGGTGAGTTTAAAAATCAGAATTTATACAAATACATGACCTAGATGTTAGACCAGCTCTTGATTTTTACAAGATAGTAGCACACACATTCATTTCTCCTGGATTCTCATTGTTGTTTCTTAATACCATTAATTAGTTCATTGCGTTCATACTGTGCATTTGTTCGTGCAGTGGATGGAATGTGCGTTGTTTGGGCATGGGTTGGCGTTTCTGTGGTTCCCTGAGTAGAGGACTCATTCTTAGGGATTTTCATTAAGACTTTCTTTTTAAATTCTCCCTTTCCACACTCTAGTGTGAGTTTTTTGTGTGTGTTTGTTTTGAAGCTTATTAAGCTTTCATTTTTGGCATTTTTTATTTTGTGATTATCTGTTGGTTAAAAGGAGAGGATTAAAAGTTATTTATAGAGACCGCAAATGTTCAAAGAAGAAACTTTAAGCATTTTGTCCTTGAAAAACCTGTTCTCAGAATAAAAACAAGAGGGCAGATATTGAAATGTAAGATGTGTTTCTCTTTACAGGAGATGCGGGATTACCTGGTGATTAAATTATTCTGCTATGGATATTTTCATAGCCTCAAGGGTGTTCTGATAAGTAGAACCAGTTATGTGGATCTAATAATGTATTCTAGAGTAGGATTCTTATTTTCTGGTTTCAATATCATCTCACTTGTAGTTATAGAAATTCGTGGGTGTCAGAAATGTTCTCTTTTTAAAATCTTCATAAGCACTTATTTTTAAAATAAGAAGGACAAAACCAAAAATATGAAGTATGTAATTTTTTTTAAGTCCTTAGCTTAAAACTCTCAGACTTGAAAACATTTTGTATCCCTCATCAACTGAAACTTTGGACACCTTTTTATCATTTACAGGTGATTCTAACTAGAGATCACAAGTTCAATTTAATTAGCTGGGCCAAGTTTAATAAATTCAGTCCTGTGTTGCATTGAGAGATGTGAAATTTTTGGAATGGATTCTTTTGATTTCTTTTCATTACTTTCTTTATCAGAAATGTTTATTTTAATGCAGAGGACATATATCATAAAAAATAAATCTGGGGAACACATGGGGCACATGCTTTCTATTATTTTAAAACTTGCAGATTTATTGACATGCTTTTGAAGGCAAATTATTTTTGAAATGGTGAGGTGGGGGAGGGAAAAGAGAACAAAGTGTATTTCACAGTCATCGTCCATCAAAGTTATGCTCATATATATTTCATAGATTTCATTTATTTTCCTATTTTAAGATTGGTTCTTAATATGAACCTGATCACTCAAAGGAGCTCAGTTTTCTATGGTCTAGGAACTGTTTTGTTGGAGGAGTCTCGATCCTGTGCTAGAATGGTTGTGAGTTCTTCCAAAGTGGAATCTAAATGTTGATATTGTTCTTCTTGCATTGCTGTTCAGAATCATTTATTTGATGTGTCTACACCTTTAACCTTATGATTAATTATGCCTTAATTCTTGTACAGTATTAGGCTTGTAATATTTCTAGTGTTTTAGACTTGACACTTCAAACTTTTGCTTTATATTTCAATTATGTCAAACTTGTGTTTAAAAAAGTCTGCATGCCAGTCAAAAAGTGGTAGCAACAACTACTTCTTCTTCTTTTTTTTTTTTTTTTGGCTCTTTTACAATTTCATTTTGCTTTTGACAAGTTTTAATATCAGATCTGCAGAAGACCGCCTTTGATCCTAAAAGCCAAGTATCAGTGGAAAAGTGTCCTTATGTTTCTAATGGTTAACATATTTCTGATTTGGGTGTCATTTAAATAGTCTGGTACTAATGAAACTTTTATTTGTAGTATTAAAATTGCCCACTTTTTATGAGAAAAGTTTTTAGCATCTTTTGTTATATTTTCATTGTTAGAAGAATATTAGTTATATGCTGTTTAGACCTTATTGTTATGGCATAAAATCTGTCAGTGTTTTTCAACAATCACCTCAGGAAGTTTTAAGGATTAAGACTTATTTCAGGATAATTTACAGTTTTCCCTTCTCGTATTTATTGCTCTCATTTTCAGACAGTGAAAATGAGCAGTAAATGCTCGAAAAACTGAGAAATATCTACACAACAAAATTCAGATATAAAAAAGTTTGAACTTGAAGAAGATTGACTTATAAATACTTATACATACAATCCTGATGGTTATTTTAGGGTTAGGTTATTCTCTCTGGGAACGGATCAGCATTGCATTGATGGATTTTAGTTGTCAGTTCTGTTTCTTATGATGTATATGGTCTTGAAGACAATAGCATAGAACAATTTGTTTATATATGCCTGACAGCTGAGTTTCAGGGACTGCGGGATCCTCCTCATGGGCATATCATATTGTTTGTTATTGATTCCTTTAGTAGAAGCAATAGAGTCCACAGCCTGCCAGTATTTTCAGCACTGACTATTGAGGCAGCATTCTCAGATCATCGGTATCTTACTTGCTTCAATTGCACACCCATCCTGATACTTGACTTTTGAGATGTTCCACTGTTTTCCTTCTTATTTTCCTAGACTTATCTAGGAATGGCTTTATCTCAGGAATGGGTCCATTATCTCAGTTGTCCCTAACATTCATTCATTCCTTCCCTCTTTCATCAGGCACAGACTGTACCCCAGTATGTTGTGGGTTCTGCAGTGAACTAGGTGGGCAAGGGCTCTGCCAGTAACATACTCCAAGAGGGAGACGGTTAAAAAAGCAAGAAGACAAGCAAGGTAATTTCAGATAGTGAAAAGTGCTGTGAAGACAATTAAACAAGATCTTGTTATAAAGGGTGATGGCTGTAGGTGAAAGGTGGTCTTTGGATTACATGGTCAGAGAAGACTATTCTGTGGAGGTGATTGCTAGTAGAACTGAAACTTAGGTAATAACCGGGAGCCACATCGACACATGAAGATCTGGAAAAAGAAAATTCCAGGCAGAGTGAACACATAGTAGTACAAAGGCCCTGGAGTGGAAATGAGCTTGGTAGTTCACAGGACAGAGAGCAAGCCATGGTCTGGAGCTTGGCCCCGTCAGGGACTCTGGGATAAGAGGACGTTGGTGTGAGAGCTAAGGTTCATAGGGCCTTTAGGGCTACTGGACAGTGACACAAGCTGATTTCCATTTTTAGGATGCCCTCCCCACTGTGCTAAGGAAACTGGATTGTAAGGGAGCAGGAGTGTGGTGATAATGTGTGTTCACTACTGAGATTAACTCCAGGCTTTAGGACAGTTTCTTCAGTTGGACAACTTAGTGGACCTGACAGCTTTTTGAAAGAGGGTACTTTTTTGTATTTCAGAACTAATTTGACTCCTGTTCTTTTTCAAAAGTGGTGTATAAGTGTTTCTTGGTTTGTGTTTTCATCTGTTTATTGTTATAGCAGTCCTGCTCGTTTCTTAACCAAATATAACTTAATGCCATTTCAGTAAACTGAAGCTTGTTTGATTTTTATTTTTCCCATCGTTTGTTCCAGCATAGTAGCTTAGATTCTTGTTTGCAAATCTATACAAAAATGGGTTGTTCATAGAATTTTAGAGATTTTAATACTGTGTGATTCTAAGCTGTGTTTTGCTTGTGACAATTACTTTGATGATGATGATTAGTCTATTGTAGCAATAATACATATTTTAGTATGAATATATTATGAATTGTCCTTAATATTAAGGAAAATTGGGTCTAATATATTCCATCACGTATTGCTGTCACTTTCTAGTTAGTTTTGATCAAGTCAATATTTAAGAAACTAGGTGCTTTAAATGGATTAAACTGATATAATAATTGCTGATAATTCTCTGGGCAAAGCATATAAAAGGAGTTACTTATATAAATTTAAATGAAACACCAATAAAATTTGCTTATTCTTATATAGTTTTAAAAATGAAAACATTACTGTGCGTTGGCCATGTGGGATGGTGCATGCAGCTTTATGTAACAGCAGCCAGTGTCAGTGTTACGCTCTAGAGCAGAGTTACCTTGCTGATGACAGTCAACATTTGTCTAAAGAGTATGGAGAGAAGGGCTGGGTAGGGAGAGTGGAGGAGGTTGGTTCTGTGGTTCACGTACCTGGAGCAGACCTTAGAAGGGTGGAGTAAATGGTCAAAGAAGTGTGGGCTCAGCTCTCGGGTCGCCAGAAGGACCAGAGTAGACTTTGCCAGTGAGATGGGGAAACTTTGGGGGGTTTTGAGTAGAGGACTGTTAGAGTTGAGTTAAAAAATTCTTAATAAATACAAATAATGAAACTATTCTACAGGGCAGAACCAGGACTTGGTTGAAAATAATAATAATAAAAAATATTAACTTACAGTGTTTCCTATATGTCAGGCACTAGCCTAAATGCTTTACAGAAGTTCAGTAAGTCATTTACTATTGACCGCAACTGCGTGAGGTGGGCACCATTACTATCCCTATTTGACAGACAAGAAAGTGAACACAATTGAAAATATTTTCTTGGTGCATTAAAGTTTCATTTTAACATGATTTAAAGATGATACTTTAGGATTTATTGACCTGTTTAGTTATTTGACTTTAAAAATCAACTCTGAGGTATAATCTGCATACAGTAAAAGGTAACTGCTTTAATTGTATAGTACAAGTTTCACACCCGTGTAACTCTTAACTGCTGTCGAGTCATAGGACGTGTCCCTCACCCCAAAAAGTTCTTTTCTGCTGCTCTGAAGTTAGTCTTTCCCTGCCCAAGGTCACTACTGATCGTCTTTGTGTTCCTCCACACTGGTTTTTCCTATTCCGGGGTGTCATGGGAGTGGAATCATACCGCCCTTGCCCTTTGGCGTTTGTCTTGTTCTGGTCTGCATACTGTTTCTGAGAGTCAGCCATGCTGTTGCATGCATCAGTAGTTCATTTCTTTACAGGAGCTGTTTTATGGGAGACCATCTGACCATCTAGATAGGTCTATCATAATCTTAATTCCAAAGAGCGAAACCCTGGGATAGCTTTCTATCTTTCCATCTGAGTTATATCTCCCCCTTTTTTCTCATTCTAAAAATATACAGGATATAAAAAGTTGAAACCACTTTCACTGTTTTATCATTATTAATATAGAAGTATATTTTTTTGTAGATAATTATAAATATGAATCTGACTTTTTCACTTTTAAAAAAGACTTCTAAGTAAGGTGGTTCCTATGTTTTGACTTAAACCTCAATTAATAAATGTGTAGTTTTGGAAATTAGCATGCTGAATGAATAATGGTGGCACTTGAAGTCTCATTTTGAATCATGTGTTCTACTAGGTAAATCAGCAATTTTTAGAAAATCTGGGACCTTGTCTTTCTGAATGAAAATATTATTTCTGAAATTCAGAAAATAATTAACAACCTGAATAGCATTTCCTTAAGTCACTGGAACAAGCTTGTGGCAAGAAGCCTTTTCTTTTACATTAGGATAGTAACACTTTGGCAGAGAAGGAAGCTGTGGGACTGGTTTTCTCGGCCTCTCCTTTGATACCCTCTAACTCACTCTCCTTGGTCAGTTCTGGCAATGCCATTCCAGCTGTGTGACCTTGGGCAAGTCCTCGGCTTATTTGTGTTCGCTTTCTTATCTGTTAAATGGGGACAGTAATGGGGACAGTAATGGTGCCCACCCCATGTGCCATGTGGTTGCAGTCAATAGTAAATGAGTTACTGGACATAAAGCCCTTAGGCTAGTGCCTGACATATAGGAAACACCGTAAGTTGTTATTTATTACTGTTATTTTTCAGCCGGTAACCACGTGCTGTTTCTGTCCTATGAAATAGTTTGATTACTATTACTGCTTGAATTCAGACCCAGACATCCCTTGTCTGGGCTATTACGAAAACTCCTGATTGATTTCCTCACCAGCAGTTTTCCTTCCTACGGGACCATTCTCCACAGGCCTTACAGAACATGCAGCTCACCATCTGGGAAATCAGAAAAGCCAGCAGTCGTTGGGAGTTGTTGGGAACGTTTTCGTGGAGGAGCTGGGATTTGCACTGACCTGGAAGGGTGTGGAGGATATTGACCATCAGAAGAATTGAGGGCCAGGTGAAAGCCTAAATCGAGAAAGGCCCAGAGTAGGAAGGGGACCTAGTATGGTGAGGGTAGGAGGGGCCAGAGGGTGTGCCAGGAACCCAGATGCCTGTAGGGGCCAGGGATGACCTGTAAGAGTAAAATGGGGATTTTTCTGTGATTTCTTCAAATAGATTTTTTTTTTTTTTAATCCATGGGTAGACCAAACAAACCGCATCTGAGATGAAAGGCTGTAGCCCACAGTTTGCTGCTTTGGATGAAGATAGTTTGAGAAGTTGAAACTCAGTCTCATCAGTAACAGCCTCAATGGGAGGCAGTAGAAAGCTCCTTCTCCTGCTTACTGACTCCCTGTCACCACTCTCACCCATTCCCATTCTGTATTAGAATTGTCTGGACAAGAGGAGGGGATAAGCCCTCAGGTGTCTTATTTTCTTTGCTTCTCTTGAACGTTGACAGTCTCTAAAGCCAGCAGACGAACTACTAGATTTTATTTAGAAAGTTTAAAAAGCGTTTTGAATCAGATGCTTTGTAGATTGCTTATTCAAGAAGACAAAAGGTTCAGAGAAGTTGAATATAGAGTAGACTAGAAGCCAGAAAGCCTCACCCCATGTCGTCACTCTCCTGCCCAAACCCTCTTGTGTCATCCCACTGCTTTCTGAATGCAGTCCAGCTCTTTTTCCTGCCTTGGTTTTGCAGGTTCCAGTGGCGGCTGCCTCTGCTTTTTTCCCGGCTCTACTCTGGTGCAGCTGCATTGGCCTCTTTTTATTCCTGAACAGCCCAAGGCCCTTCTGTCCTCAGCATGTTTGCCTGGACTCCTCAGTTCTTAATACATGACTCATTTTCATCTCTCAAGTTCAAGTCCCTGTATGACATCTTCTCTGAGAGACCTTCCCCTGCCATCCTAACTAAAGCCCTGCACCGTCCCCTCCTCATCTCTCTTACATCACTCTTTAGGTCATTGAGACGTTGAGCGCCCCTAGTCTGCCACATTAGCTTGGGGTGCAGGTGGGCAGGACCTGCCCCTTCTTTTGGTTGCTGCGTTCCCCAGGTAGCACTGCTCCAGCACACGGACACTTGCTGCCAACATGTGCAGGACGATTGGAGATTCCTGAATAGCTTCAGGTTGGAAGATGTCAGTGGCAATGGGAACTGGAGAAAGGGATCGGACGTGACAGATTTTGAAGGATCAGCAGCAGGGTTTGGCTCTGTTGACCACCTCACGTCCCGGAGTCTTCCCTGGCTTTGGTGATGCTATGCGCTTGGTGCCTCTTTGGCTCTGCGATGACTTCTAGGACTGGGACTCATTTGCTGCGCTTTTTCTTCCGCTTCATTCTTTGATAAGGGCATTCTGAGGGCTTTGTTTTTGGCTAGTCTCTCCTTCTCTGCTTTCTATGGAGGCCTCTCATCCACTTCCGTGGACTCCATGGCCAGCTGGGGCCATACTGCTCTTACAGCCATCTCTCTGTGCCCCGACCTCTGGGCAGTTGATTGCCAGGCATTTGTTTGCTTGTTTGCAGTGACCACTGCTCTGAGCTGGGTACTCTGTGCCAGGTTTTATCGAGGTGAGTGAAGCAGAGCCTGCCTGTCTACACCCCTAAATTTGCCTCTCTGGAGAGGTGATTAACCAAGCCAACCAGGAAGGGCTTTCACAATACACAGGGCACACTGTTGCAAGTTGTGGAGAGTGTTGTAACTGAGCCATAGGGGAAATCCTACTAGGTTAGGATAGTGGGGACTGGCTTCTAGGAGGCCAAAGTGTACTCTGGGTAGAGCTGAGGCCTGGAATACAAATGCAAATTGGCCCCTTTTGGTAACCTCAGCTTGCTGGGGTCTCAGCTTCACCACCCTGGGGTTTAAAGCATCCGGAACTTTCTTCTGCTTTTTCCTCCGTTCCTTGCAAGAGCCCAAATGGGCATTGACAGTAAGTTGTTGTGTTTAATACTCTGAAGATATTGCAACTTATCTCAGTTTATTCTGGTATATTTTGCTCTTTCTCCTTTAGAGATTAGCAGTGAAACCCTTCAAATGAAAAAGACTCTTGTGCCTGTTTGGAGAGAGAAAATGTCACAGCTATGTCTTGTCCCCAGCTTTGCATACCTGACACTGCTCACTCTCTTTTCAAATGTGCATTGATGTAGAAAGTTATAGAAATTCCTTTTCATGGCTTTTTAAATTATTATTATTTTTATTTTTTAGATAGTCTCGCTCTGTCGCCCAGGTTGAAGTTCAGTGGCGCGATCTCGGCTCACTGCAACCTCTGCCTCCTGGGTTCAAGTGATTCTCCTGCTTCAGCCTCCCGAGTAGCTGAGACTACAGGCACGCACCACCAAGCTCAGCTAATTTTTTTATTTTTAGTAGAGACGGGGTTTCACCGTGTTAGCCAGGATGATCTCGATCTCCTGACCTCGTTATCCCCCCGCCTCTACCTCCCAAAGTTCATGGCTTATTTTTGAGGGAAAATGCATACAACAAAGTATGGAAGAAAAAGATATTGCAGGGCATAGAGGGAGAAAAAGGAAGGAGGAGGAAGAGGGGAGAAAGCTTATAGTTGTAACGCTTGTAGTTTTTAATGTTAACAGTTGTACTCAGGAAGTGGGGGAGGTGCCCAGGAAGGGGAGAACGTAGGATGTGAATGTTTGGATTAAGCCCACGTTGCCTCCCTCCACTGTTGTAGGTTTGGTCTCTAGGAATCGGTCCTATCTTCTGCTTCTTAGCCCTGAGAGGGGAGGTATGATGGAAGACTGGAGGCGGTCTTAGTGCAGCAGCAGCTCAGCTCAAGCTTTTTGATGATGTTTGTTGTATCTGTGGATATTTACCGTATTGGAAATTATAATAAATTATTTTGAAATAGTTATAGATCCCCATGAAGTTGTAAGAATAGTGTAGAGAGTCCTGTGTACTCTTATTTATTTATTTTTGAGAAGGAGTCTTGCTCTATCCCCCAGGCTGGAGTGCAGTGGCATAACCTCTGCTCACTGCAACTTCTGACTCCCGGGTTCAAGTGATTCTCCTGCCTCAGCCTCCTGAATAGCTGGGATTACAGGTGTGTGCCACCATGCTCAGCTAGTTTTTGTTTTTTTAGTAGAGATAGGGTTTCACCATGTTGGCCAGGCTGGTCTCGAACTCCTGACCTCAAGTGATCTACCCGCCTTGGCCTCCCAAAGTGCTGGGATTACAGGCATGAGTCACCACGCCCGGCCCAAGTCCTGTGTACTCTTTACCCAGCCGTTTCTAGCAGTAACATTTTTTTTTTTTTTTTTCA
>NC_045434.1:208352740-208476821 GCF_002776525.5 Piliocolobus tephrosceles | reverse complement strand
ATCCCTCTTCTGCCTGTGTTCACTTGCCAGGTGACCTCATCCAGTCCGATACCTTCTGTGGCCTTCTCTAGGATTTTGAAATTTCTAGGCCAGCCTCTTTGTTGAATTCCAGATTCATATAAAGCTGGCTACTTAATGTATTCAGGTACCTTAAACTCTAGCACGTCTGAAGTAAGCTCTTGACTTCCCCCACAACATGCACATGCACACAGACCACAGTTGCTTCTCTTGTGGTCTTCAACATTTTATTAGCCAGGATTATCGCAGTTCTGTGGAATCTCGTCTTCTCTGTCACCACAACCAGTCAGCAGGCACATTGTCAACTTCATCACCAAAGTATATCCAGAGCACTTGTAGTCCCGCCCTGCTGCCACCCCTGTGCCACCATCCTGCCTCTCCTGGAGGATGCAGTGGGCCACATCTGCCTCCACCTTGTCACCTAGGGTTCACTATCTTCCTTGTAGTAACCAGAGTGCTTCTCTTGAATACAAATCAGATTATATATTTCTATCTGGTAGCCTGCCGTTTTCACTCAGAGTAAAGGCCAGCAGCCTGCAGGGGCTTGTGTAAGTAGGCCCCTGATTGCATCTCCAGTCTTATCTCCTGCCCTCACTTTCCCCAGCTTCCCCACCTCACCTCACTGATGTCTTTGCTGTTCTTTGAATGCATCTAGTATGTTCTTGACTCAGTGCTTGTGCATTTTGAGGGTTCATCTATCGAGTAGGGCTCCTCCTCCCCCCCCCCTCGAGTATTTGCATGCCTCATTTTCCTTAGGTCTCTCCTCCACTGTCACCTTCTAAGCAAGTCCTTCCCTGACCGTCTTCTACCACCCACCTCAGGTGGGCTTGGCCTAGGGACTCCGAAGTGACTGCAGATTTCTGTTCCCTTCAGTGAGATGCTCCTGAGTTCTTAATAACTTGGCTAGGCTTAGAAGAGATGATCTCCAAAGATTATCTAGCTTGAAAAACTTGTGATTACATGATTCTGGAAAATGTTCTAGCTTCTGAATATTATGTTGTAGTTAAGAAGGAGAGAGGATCATTTACTCCAGACAGACTTCCAAGGATCTAATCTGGTGATATGTCTGGTAATGCACTATTTCCAGTTTGGAATCATGAGAAATTAGAATTTACAACTACTCTTCTAAAATGTAGTTTACTCCAACACAATTTTAAACACTGCAGTTTCTGTAAACAGGGTTGTATGTATGTGCAACTAAACACAAAACCCCAGCTCCACACGGACATCCTTGTCTGTTGCGTTCGTGTATGTATCCTCACTGCCGGGAATATTGCCTGGTATGTAGCTGGTACTCTGAATACTTGTTGAATGAATGGATCAATGAAATGGATTCATATCCTATACAACTTTATCAATTAAGTATATAAAATAGAAGTAATTTATTGTTCCTCATCATCTCCCTCATGTTTTAGGTGGTAAGAGAAATCACTTGAATCATACAAATTATTCACCAAGTAGCTGGTTTCCCATGCTTCACTTCCATGCTTCTGCTTCCATGTGCTTTCTAGGTCCTAAAGAAGACGAAGAGAAGCCTTCAGCCTCATCACTTGAGCAGCCGGCCACCCTCCAGGAGGTGGCCAGTCAGGAGGTTCCTCCAGAACTAGCAACCCCTGCCCCTGCCTGGGAGCCACAGCCAGAACCAGACGAGCGATTAGAAGCAGCAGATTGTGAGGTGAATGATTTGGGGGAAGAGGAGGAGGAGGAAGAGGAGGAGGATGAAGAAGAAGAAGATGATGATGAGTTGGAAGAAGAGGGGGAAGAAGAAGCCAGCATGCCAAATGAAAGTTCTGTGAAAGAGCCAGAAATACGGTGTGATGAGAAGCCAGAAGATTTATTAGAGGAACCAAAAACAACTTCAGAAGAAACTCTTGAAGACTTCTCAGAGGTAACACCTGCCTTGCAAATCCCCAGAACTAGAGAAGAGGCCAATGGTGATGTATTTGAAACGTTTATGTTTCCATGTCAGCATTGTGAAAGGAAGTTTACAACCAAACAGGGGCTTGAGCGTCACATGCATATCCATATATCCACCGTCAATCATGCTTTCAAATGTAAGTACTGTGGGAAAGCCTTTGGCACACAGATTAACCGGCGGCGGCATGAGCGGCGCCACGAAGCAGGGTTAAAGCGGAAACCCAGCCAAACACTACAGCCGTCAGAGGACCTGGCTGATGGCAAAGCATCTGGAGAAAACGTTGCTTCAAAAGATGAATTGAGTCCTCCCAGTCTTGGGCCAGACTGTCTGATCATGAATTCAGAGAAGGCTTCCCAAGACACAGTAAATTCTGTTGTAGAAGAGAATGGGGAAGTTAAAGAACTTCATCCGTGCAAATATTGTAAAAAGGTTTTTGGAACTCATACTAATATGAGACGGCATCAGCGTAGAGTTCACGAACGCCATCTGATTCCCAAAGGTGTACGGCGAAAAGGAGGCCTTGAAGAGCCCCAGCCCCCAGCAGAACAGGCCCAGGCCACCCAGAACGTCTATGTACCAAGCACAGAGCCAGAGGAGGAGGGGGAAGCAGATGATGTGTACATTATGGACATTTCTAGCAATATCTCTGAAAACTTAAATTACTATATTGATGGTAAAATTCAAACCAATAACAACACTAGTAACTGCGATGTGATTGAGATGGAGTCTGCTTCGGCAGATGTGTATGGTATAAATTGTCTGCTCACTCCAGTTACGGTGGAAATTACTCAAAATATAAAGACCACACAGGTCCCTGTAACAGAAGATCTTCCTAAAGAGCCTTCGGGCAGCACAAATAGTGAGGCCAAGAAACGGAGAACGGCGAGCCCGCCTGCACTGCCCAAAATTAAGGCCGAAACAGATTCTGACCCCATGGCCCCCTCCTGCTCCTTAAGTCTTCCTCTTAGCATATCAACAACGGAGGCAGTGTCTTTCCATAAAGAGAAAAGTGTTTATTTGTCATCAAAGCTCAAGCAACTTCTTCAAACCCAAGATAAACTAACTCCTCCTGCAGGGATTTCAGCAACTGAAATAGCTAAATTAGGTCCTGTTTGTGTGTCTGCTCCTGCATCAATGTTGCCTGTGACCTCAAGTAGGTTTAAGAGGCGGACCAGCTCTCCTCCCAGTTCTCCACAGCACAGTCCTGCCCTTCGAGACTTTGGAAAGCCAAGTGATGGGAAAGCAGCATGGACCGATGCAGTGCTGACTTCCAAAAAATCCAAATTAGAAAGTCATAGCGACTCACCAGCATGGAGTTTGTCTGGGAGAGATGAGAGAGAAACGGTGAGCCCTCCATGCTTTGATGAATATAAAATGTCTAAAGAGTGGACAGCCAGTTCTGCTTTTAGCAATGTGTGCAACCAGCAGCCACTGGATTTATCCAGCGGTGTCAAACAGAAGACTGAGGGTACAGGCAAGACTCCAGTCCAGTGGGAATCTGTCTTAGATCTCAGTGTGCATAAAAAGCCTTGTAGTGACTCTGAAGGCAAGGAATTCAAAGAGAATCATTCAGTGCAGCCTACGTGTAGTGCTGTAAAGAAAAGGAAACCAACCACCTGCATGCTGCAGAAGGTTCTTCTCAATGAATATAATGGCATCGATTTACCTGTAGAAAACCCTGCAGATGTGACCAGGAGCCCAAGTCCTTGTAAATCCCTAGAAGCTCAGCCAGATCCTGACCTCGGTCCAGACTCTGGTTTCCCTGTCCCTACTGTCGAGTCCCCAGCTGATGTTTGTCCTTCATCACCTGCCCTGCAGACGCCCTCCCTTTCATCCGGTCAGCTGCCTCCTCTCTTGATCCCCACAGATCCCTCTTCCCCTCCACCCTGTCCCCCGGTATTAACTGTTGCCACTCCGCCCCCTCCCCTCCTTCCTACCGTACCTCTTCCAGCCCCCTCTTCCAGTGCATCTCCACATCCATGCCCTTCTCCACTCTCAAATGCCACCGCACAGTCCCCACTTCCAATTCTGTCCCCAACAGTGTCCCCCTCTCCCTCTCCCATTCCTCCTGTGGAGTCCCTGATGTCTGCCGCCTCACCCGGGCCTCCGACACTTTCTTCTTCCTCCTCTTCATCTTCCTCCTCCTCTTCATTTTCTTCTTCGTCTTCCTCCTCTTCTCCTTCTCCACCTCCTCTCTCCGCGATCTCATCTGTTGTTTCCTCTGGTGATAATCTGGAGGCTTCTCTCCCCATGATATCTTTCAAACAGGAGGAATTAGAGAATGAAGGTCTGAAACCCAGGGAAGAGCCCCAGTCTGCTGCTGAACAGGATGTTGTTCAGGAAACATTCAACAAAAACTTTGTTTGCAACGTCTGTGAATCACCTTTTCTTTCCATTAAAGATCTAACCAAACATTTATCTATTCATGCTGAAGAATGGCCCTTCAAATGTGAATTTTGTGTGCAGCTTTTTAAGGATAAAACGGACTTGTCAGAACATCGCTTTTTGCTTCATGGAGTTGGAAATATCTTTGTGTGTTCTGTTTGTAAAAAGGAATTTGCTTTTTTGTGCAATTTGCAGCAGCACCAGCGAGATCTCCACCCAGATAAGGTGTGCACACATCACCAGTTTGAAAGCGGGACTCTGAGGCCCCAAAACTTTACAGATCCCAGCAAGGCCCATGTAGAGCATATGCAGAGCTTGCCAGAAGATCCTTTAGAAACGTCTAAAGAAGAAGAGGAGTTAAACGATTCCTCTGAAGAGCTTTACACGACTATAAAAATAATGGCTTCTGGAATAAAGACAAAAGATCCAGATGTTCGATTAGGCCTCAATCAGCATTACCCAAGCTTTAAACCACCTCCATTTCAGTACCATCACCGTAACCCCATGGGGATTGGTGTGACAGCCACAAATTTCACTACACACAATATTCCACAGACTTTTACTACTGCCATTCGCTGCACCAAGTGTGGAAAAGGTGTCGACAACATGCCGGAGTTGCACAAACATATCCTGGCGTGTGCTTCTGCAAGTGACAAGAAGAGGTACACACCTAAGAAGAACCCAGTACCGTTAAAACAAACTGTGCAACCCAAAAATGGCGTGGTGGTTTTAGATAACTCTGGGAAAAATGCCTTCCGACGAATGGGACAGCCCAAAAGACTAAACTTTAGTGTTGAGCTCAGCAAAATGTCGTCGAATAAGCTCAAATTAAATGCATTGAAGAAAAAAAATCAGCTTGTACAGAAAGCAATTCTTCAGAAAAACAAATCTGCAAAGCAGAAGGCTGACTTGAAAAATGCTTGTGAGTCATCCTCTCACATCTGCCCTTACTGTAATCGAGAGTTCACTTACATTGGAAGCCTGAATAAACACGCCGCTTTCAGCTGTCCCAAGAAACCCCTTTCCCCTCCCAAAAAAAAAGTTTCTCATTCATCTAAGAAAGGTGGACACTCATCACCTGCAAGTAGTGACAAAAACAGCAACAGCAACCACCGCAGACGGACAGCGGATGCGGAGATTAAAATGCAAAGCATGCAGACTCCGTTGGGCAAGACCAGAGCCCGCAGCTCAGGCCCCACCCAAGTCCCGCTCCCCTCCTCATCCTTCAGGTCCAAGCAGAACGTCAAGTTTGCAGCTTCGGTGAAATCCAAAAAACCAAGCTCCTCCTCTTTAAGGAACTCGAGCCCGATAAGAATGGCCAAAATAACTCATGTTGAGGGGAAGAAACCTAAAGCTGTGGCCAAAAATCATTCTGCTCAGCTTTCCAGCAAAACGTCGCGGAGCCTGCACGTGAGGGTACAGAAAAGCAAAGCCGTTTTACAAAGCAAATCCACCTTGACGAGTAAGAGAAGAACAGACCGGTTCAATATAAAATCTAGAGAGCGGAGTGGGGGGCCAGTCACCCGAAGCCTTCAACTGGCAGCTGCTGCTGACTTGAGTGAGAACAAGAGAGAGGACGGCAGCGCCAAGCAGGAGCTGAAGGACTTCAGGTAAGCCCAGGAGCTGGTGGGAGGGAAAGACTGGGAAGGCGACAGTATCCTTGCCTACGGGCGGTTTTTGGTCTCTTGTTGCTTCCCACCCCCCCCCATTCCCCCCCCCCCCCCCCCGGTAAAATTTCGACCTAAACACTGAAAGGAAATAGCTGTTGCATAAGTTAAAGGCATGAAGGGTCACTGCTTTGGCTGCTTTTAGAGATGAATAAATAGTTTTAATTTCAGACTTAGGACTCACAAAGTGGTGCCACTTCTTTAATATGGCCAGATGTAAATTGAATTTGAAACTATAGAGAAGCTCTCAAAAGCACTCTAAGAAAATATGAAATCCTCTCAAACTGCTTTTTGTCTTGGGTAATAGCTCAGTGTCACGTGTCTTATTTCCCGATCGTAGGGCATTTCTTAGGTTAAGACGGGTCACTAAGTTCATTAGTAAACCTTGTTACAATCTTGTTTAATATTTCTGTGACTTCAGTATAGATCTAGTACCTGAGACTTTCTTTCATTACCAATGCTTAAATTTTAACAACTGATTGCATTGGTCAAAACAAAACAAAACATAGTCCTTTAAGAAGGCCTTAGCCCTGTCCGCCACCTCCTGAGCTCAGCCATAGGACAGTAAACAAGTCAGGTTCTAGTTGGGAAGCAGAGTAGGAGAGACGTGCTTGGAACTCCAAGCAGGACCCTTGGCGGCTCTTTCAGGCCGGTGTGATACCCAGGGCATGGCAGCCTCGTTTGTCAGTACCTTTGTCTCCCCATTAATGATGGAAGGATTTGTCTTAGATTTGAAGTGACTTTACTGCTTTATTGCCTGTGCTTCCTATATTAAGAACTGTTCTCAGTGACAGATGAAGAGAGAGGGCAGTGGTTGAATTTGTTACATTGGGTTCTCAGACTTTCTAAGTCCTTTGTCCGAAGTGGATGTGTATTGGAATTCCTGCTGTTTCTCTCTGAATAGTTCAGTCTCCTGAAAATTAGTCATCAGATAGCATTTCTGCAAAATACTTGTAAATCTTGTCTTTTCATGATATGCCACCTGACTCTAGGCCTTCATGCTATAGCTTTTGGTGTCTGAAAATTCTTTGGTGTTTTAAGCAAGCGGAATTAGGGATCCTAAGTGTGGATGCGACTGCCGTTTTGTAGAGGTCACGAGGACACAGGTGCCATTAGCTCTGCATAATTGATCAGGTAGAATTTTTAATGCTGGTGTGCCTTAAATCACAGCTAAATATAGAGAAGAATCATTAACTCAGGCTGATTTGAATGATTTACTGTAGGATTAATGGATCAGATTTTTAAAAAACTACTTCATAAATGTGTTAAATATTCAGTTGCCATAGGTCTGACCAACACTTGGTCTCTGGCCACGGCGCATACATAGGTAGCATCTTGGAGGTTGGCTCTGCTGAAAATAAGCACCTGTGTTATCAGTTGTCAAAACTGCTTGCGTTTAGTAATTGAATTGTGCACCTGTTTGCGCTCAGTCTGTGTTCTTGAGGCGCTACACCAACAGGACATGATCAAATTGAATCCTTTTCAAGTTGCTTATGTCTTCAACAAGCAGAATGTGCCTTCATTTTCACAGATTGTACTATAAAACACCTCTCAGGTGGTTGATGCTTCAGAATGTACTGTTTCTATCCTTTTTGTCTTCAGTGTTATCTAAAAGAAGTGCTTGTTTTGTACTGGGCCCCACTTACACAGTTCAGGGTTAAAGTTGATTTGGAAAAATTAAGTTCTGCAAAGAATAGCTGTCAGAGTGGCTATAAATTTATCAAGTCTATTCGGATAGCCTCTACCCAGTGTCTTTTGAGAACCTTTAAGGCTACAAAGGACTAAAGTGCCTTAAAAATCGTGTCTCTTCTTTGCTGCAGTTAATTTTCATTATTTTGCCTTGTTTGATAGTTAACAGTGGGTTACCTTGCTGGAGTGAAATTTGGCCTAAAAGGAAGCACAGAAGAATCAGATAAGAAAACATTAGTATGGTCCTAACTGTAGACGGTAATGACAGGCATTGGTGGCAGCTCTGTGTGAGGTGCTGGAACTGTGCTGTGGACACATCTGTAGGTCAGGAATGTGATCCAAGGGTCCATTTACCAAGTCACCGTAAACCTGAGAAGTGTTCTTGGGAATTAGAAAACAAATGTTCATCAAGATAAATATTTTGACTATCTGGACACGAAAGTGGGCATTTCTTTGAAGTGTTTGTTTTGGTCTTAGTACTTTGTAGTGCGTTTAGCACAAAACTGAGATTCGTAAACTTAGACCTGGGTAATATGATGATTGTCATTAACATGTCGCCCAGGGCTCTTAAAGGGGCAGCCTCAGCCTCAGTGCATATTTGTTGTATTACACTAATAAGGAGTTGTTTGAACTACAGTCGTCTTCCTGTTTAAGTATAGTTCTACTTGCGAATTTTGTGTAGGGATGACTCCTGACACAAGGAATCATCACATCCATTACATGTCTAGGAATACTTTCACTCTGTTTGCAGCTTGCTTTACTTACCCTGTTGAGTACACAGGGACGTCTTATAGAACAGGCAGCACATCCTTGTCCTGCGTATATCTTTACCACAAGCTGTGATTAAGAGCTAGTTTTCAATACTCAGATATTTTACATTTCAACGCCACTTTAGGATTCCACAGTTTTTCAAGTATATGCTTGCAATCAGCCATGTGATTTTTCCATGAGTTTTTCTGCTTAACACTGAGGGTCATTTCCTGGACATAAGCCATGGTGCCAGACAAGGTGTCAAAAAGCCATGTGCTCCAAATATTTTTCTTAGGACAAAACACAGGAAAGCAGGCATGCCACGGTCATTCAGGTTCTCCTGCTGCAGCTCTTACTACAGTGACCCACCCCCCACCCCTCACCATGGCTTTCAGTAGTGCCGAGTTTAAATCTGTTGCTAAGGGATCATTTCCATGGGCTCCAATAAAACAGAAAGGGAAGGAAAGAGGTACATTTTCTATTCACCTCCTGACCATCTTTTACCTTTGTAAACCCCATGGTGTTTTTGGGTTCTTTAATATTTCTTTTAGGGCCACTTTTTTCTTTTCAAACTGAGTTCCCATCGCAGTCAGTCAAGAAAACTTAAAGGTAGAGAAGCAAAATGAAATTCTAGACCAAGTTTTTCCATTTACCAGGAATTGATTAAAAAAAATAAAGTGCTAATTTCTCCTCCATCTCTGCTACACACCTTGGAAATAAACGCATGTAGTTCCTTGCAGGGTGTATCTTCTGGGTAGGACGCTCGTTCCTAAATACCTTCAGTCATGTGTGTGTTGTCGTCTTAATAACATTTGTCTTACGGTCTATTCACCTTTTTCTTTAACATGGTCAATTCATGTAAGGTTATGTTATGTTGTCATTTATCTTCAGTTTTCTTATTTTCTAGGAACTTCCTGTAGAAAAGCCCCCAAAACAAAACAAACCTTAATTGACTAAAAGGTATTGCATGCTCAACTTAGGATAAGCACTACGGCAAAGGATACGAAATCTACCAAGCTTGCAAGACCAGTTGAAGCTGACTCAAAAATCCTAACATTCAGCTGATTGCCGGCAGGCTTAGAGTCAGGCATCTGCTGCTTCGGTGGGGCCCAACGCGCATGCTGGGCGCCCGGGTGATTGAGATCCAAAGAGAAGGGCACTGTAAGACGGGCCAGATGAACTGGCTCCTCGTCATGGGACTGGTACCTCAGATCTGAGCATGGCCCTTGTTTTTGGCACGTAGCGGAGAAAGGAATGATTTGAACTTAACCTTGCAAAGCAAGTTCTCTGTTTTAGCAGTAGTTTGTTGTAGGTTTCAGGGATGACAAATTTGGATGCACTCATTTAAAACGTTTTGGTCACATATCAGCTCTTGATGCCTTTCTTTTAAATTAATTATAGACAGAGAGAGGCATTTAGCTGATCTCTTACCCTGGTATTTCTTGTTTTTTTGTTGTTTTTGTTTTTTTAAATCACATGTAGATTGCCAGCGTAATGGAGAGGAAACCAGATTGGATATGGACTCTTTTTTTATGTCTATTCTGGTGTTGCGTTTGTATGTCCAAATGGACATTATCCTCTCAGATTCTTATCTGGCACTAATTTATAACTATTATATTATCAGAGACTATTTAGCAATATATCAATGCACAGGCGCATCCTAGGCCTGTACAGATGTATGTCTACACGTAAGTATAAATGAATTTGCATACCAGGTTTTACACTTGCATCTCTAATAGAGATTAAAAACAACAAATTGGCCTCTTCCTAAGTATATTAATACCATTTATCCTTGCATTTTATGCCTCCCCCTAAATTAATGACTGAGTTGGTGGAAAGCGGCTAGGTTTTATTCATACTGTTTTTTTGTTCTCGACTTCAAAAGTAATCTACCTCTTAAAAATTTGTAGTTTAATATTTGTTTGGTGAATTTGTGCCACTTTAATCCTTCCACTATCATTCCCATTTTGTTACATTTCTGTTATGGGGACTTTATGTTGAAATATTGTATAAAGCATTTGTAGCAGTTTAAAAATAAAATATTTAAAATTATTTAAATTGTTTTGGACGCTTCAATTGTATTATATGTGATTTACATTTCACTTTTTTTGTTGGCGTTGTTAACCCGGAGAGTGCTCCTGTATTGAACTTTGCTGTTAGTTATTTTATTGCTTCTTTTTGGAGAGTGCTATAAAAGACTATTCTAATGAAAACATTAAAATTTACAATTTGACATACAAAAAGGGGTTGTCCGTTGATTTTAACCAATGTAGCATTGAGAGAGAGAGGTTAATTATAGACAGACAAGAGTGGTGTTTGCTGTTTTTCCCCTCCAGCATTGAAATCATTGGGGCTCGTCAGATGTATTTTTAAAAGATTTTTTTGTGCTATTGCTGCAAACACTTAATAACTAGAGGAGAATTTAAACTGCATTTTATATTATTGTAACCAATAAAAAACTTTCTAAACATCTGTGAAAGGACTGCATTTTGTACATAATTGGGAGCAGTTAGGGGGTAAAACAAGGTGTGTGTAGGACTATTCAAAGGCTGCACTCTAACTTAAAAGTGCGGCGTGTGCTCAGCCCACCTGGCGTCTGTTCACTTGTTTCTATTTGACAGTGACTGAACATGTGCTCATTCCAGTTGGAATTCTTTGTAGAGGGTGGACATGTAGTCAGGCAACGATGCCAAGAAGTGCCTTGTGAACTCACTTGGGTAAGAGTAAAATATAAAATAATTTCATCTGTGGGGTCTCTGTGCTTCCTGACAGTTTAATTTGTGGATTGATGTTTATTTCTATGGATTCCCAAGGAATGCAACCAAAAAGTTGTGACATACTCAGTTTATATGAAATAGCTGGGGTTTTTAAGATTAAAAATGGCTGACTATAAGCGGTTCCCTATGGTTTATCATCATAGCGGTTTGCTAACCACATCTGTCTGTCACTCCTCAGGGAAAGGTGGTGAAGGGATAGCCAGCTTCCCTTGGCCGGATGCTCACGTTTCTGGCATACGATATATCTCCCTTAGAAAAACACGGAGGAGGAGAGAGGTTGGTGGGAATCTGGAAGTGGTCTTTGATATTAGGAGTTTTAAACAAATGAGGATTGAACACGCAGCAGTGCCCTGTGAGGAGCTGAACGTTGTGAGAAAGAGCATGGTCTTGGGGGGAGAACTGGGTTTCCATCCGAGCCCATCTGCCGGCCGTTTGTCCCTTTCTGTACCTTCAGTAAACGGGCCTCCAGCAAGCGCCCTCCATGGCTGTATCTTTGGTGTTTTAGCCTTGGGCAAGTTCCTTTACATTCTGGATCATAGTTCCCAGTCTGCAAAAAGTGGGGAGTGGACTGGCTGGTTTCTGAGTGTGCCTTCTAGGAGGAGATCTTTTTTCCTGGATCTGGATGCTGTCAGACACAAGCACTGGACTGAAAGGGTGGGGTGATGGTTTGGTCTCCACAGTGTCCCTGGCTCTGCCTGGAACATGACAGGGACTCAGATGTTTACTAGAGGAGGCACCAAGGAACCACGTGACATCCATCTCACCAAGGGAGAAGCTGCCTTGTTGGGGTTGCTTTGACTCTTTTATGATAGAGTTAAAACATTTTTTAAAAAATCAAAAGCTAATTAAAGCCTTCCGTCCCTGTTACCATTGAACCATTTCACAGTGTTTCTGGTAAATGCTTTGCTAGGCTGGCTGTCTCGTCTCGGTTGTTACAAGTACTTTCTAGCAAGATATTTTACAAAATCAACTTAATTTATTGAGTACTTAGTGTATGCCTGGCTGTGTTCTAGGTGCTTAGGATACATCACTGAACAAAATGGACAAAAATCCTGACCTCTGTGGGGCTTATATTTTCATAGTGGCTTTTTCCCCCACTTTATACTTCATATTCCAGACCTCCTCGCTGTCACAATTCCCCAAAGGCTAAGTGGTCAAGGAGATGCTTCTAGCTTAATATCTGAGTGCCGATAATCTAGATGACTGCCGGCTTTTAATACTTTACGTTAAAATGACTCTACTAAAATTATCGCTCACTTAATGCATTTGATTTTTTATTCATGTGGATTTTGATTTGATATTGAACCTCGCTTTGAATATATTGACTTGAATCCATAAAAAAAATCATAAAGGGTAATTTACCTTGAAAGTGGATTAGAGTACAGGCAGATGAGAAAAGGGTTGACTCGGATATAAAGGCCACATTTAAAGTGCTTCAAAGACCAGGCTGATAGCTACAGAAAATGGTTTGTCGTTCCCCATCAGCCTTTACAGGCCCAGCTGTGATGGCCTCTTTCCTGCCTGATGGCACCACCCCTGCAGCTGCCGCTTCGGGCAGCCTCAGTGAAGGTGCTGGAAAAGCACTGCTGTTGAGCGTATGTTCGAGGGCGTTGGAGGTGTGGATGGACCGTTCTGCTAGACTTAACAAAATGGGGAGCCACAAGCCCTGCCCTTCAACACTGTGGGTTCCACACTTCACCTGGGGAGCTTGTCAAAACTACTAGTTCCAAGGCCCTACAAGTGGGCTTTCCAATGAGTCCATTTAGGGCTGGGACCTACCTGCGTAATATGTACTTTAAAGACCCCAGGTAAATTCAGGGCACAGGAGAATTTCTACATTTAATATGGGAAAAATAAGATGAGGGTAGCTCTCAATTGCTAGAGAATTGTGTGCGCTTTAGGCCTCGCAGTGCCGCATGTCATCCTTATAATCATCCGGCAAAGTGGGCACTGTTTTCCCATTCTTCCTCAGGCTGGCGGGGGCGTGCAGCTGGCGTTAGGGCATCAGGGTTATTCTGAAGCCAATCCTGAGCCGTGTCCACTCGGTGGAAAGAGGAGGTGGTAGGCCTTGAGGGTGAAGGAACCATGGGCCTAATGTGTAGTTTCCTTCTGGCTTATGTTGATTCCAAGGCCCAAGCCCCATTGGGCCCTGCCCTTCTGGTGGCTTGATCTTTCCTGAAGGATTTGCCTCACAAGCAGAACCTTGAATACACAGTATTATGGGATAAGAAAAATAAAGGTCCAGATTGGTGAGAATGGTGACATGTGGACATTAAGATTTTAGACCAAACGTCTAATGTCAAAATAGAAATTGAATACGGTTTGAGGTTTGAGTGGGTGGCATGTAGGGAAAAAAGTGCGAAACTGCTCCTTGGTGGTGCCATGGATCTCTGTGCTGCGGCCCCAGGCCCGATCCTTGCTGCCACCTACACAGGGTCACGTCACTTCCTCCCTCCCCGCCTTCTGCCCTTGTGCCACTTCCTCTGAGTGGTGGTGGAATGATCTGAGAAGCTTTAGGGTGGACTTAGCATGGCTTTCCAACGCTTGCTGTGCGCAGGGTTCTCTGCTGAGCATCTACAAAACAAGTCTTGGCAATGACAGCCTGAGGTTGGTGTCATTTACTCATGGAGAAACAGATTTGGGGAAAGTGATTTTGTTCCAAGGGCACACAACTCTAAGGTGGCAAGTTGGGATTTGAACTCCAAGCTGCACTGTGCAGTCCATCATTTTTATAGGTAGGTTTTTTTTGTTGTTTGTTTTTTAAGGAATTTTATTTCTTCTAAATGTAGAAAACAGGATGCAGTCCCTTCTCCATAAAAGCTTTTTGAAGCATTAGTGAGCAAGTAGAACAGTCATTTGTGGGTAAGGAAATCTTCCTGGTGCACCGAGACTTAGTCAGGAGTTGCTCCTGGACCTATTTGCTTTTAGTTTCCTTCGCACTGTGGAATAAACTTCTATCCCCATCACAGAGCAATTAGTTCAGGTCAATCAAGCTGGCTTTATAGAGCCATCTGCTTCATCAACGGCAATGTGACTGTTTAACAGAAGCCAAGCTCATTATAGTAATACCCTTTGATTTTGGAGATGATTCTCAAGGCCCTGGGATACTCAAGCATCTCCTCAGATACCAGCGGAGAACCTTGAGCTGCTGGGCATTAACCCAAAAAGTAAGTTGGTCTAGGCTGCCTCGCAACTTCAGCAAATAGTGTGTTACATGCAAAACAAATAGATTATTTGAGTTCTGCCGATAGGTTATTTTTAAAGTACAGGATTACAACCTGGAGGGGGTATGTAGATTTCATTTAGTTTTCTAGATTAAGAATTGACAAAACCATCATGACTCTGCATTAGATACTTGCAGTTGCAAAAATCACGTTCAATTGTGAATCATTAAAAGGTACCCAGAAATACTAGAGTAAACTTGTCGACCTATTGCGGGTAATAGGATTTGCACATGCTTGCATTTCTGCCTCCTTTATGCCAGCTGGATTTCTTTTCAACTCTTTTTTACAATAGAAATTCAGGTGGACATTCTGGAAACCATAAACATTTTACGGAAGACTGGTGCCTAAATGTGCCTTCCCATGTCCAGCTAATAAACCATGACAGGAAGACCAACAGAACAAGCCATGTTTCTGAACATCCTTGCCTAGGTACCACCTGAGTTACTTACAGTGAGGGGAGAGAACTGGAGTGTCATTTCAGCAACCACAGAAAGCTACAGGTGGATTTTAAAGCCCAGGTTTGTATTCTGATTCAGAACATACTTAAGCTAAAAATATTTCCTTATTCATGTTTGAACAGGAGCCTATGATATAATCTGGAATCCTACTTACATATCTACTGAGTCTTAGCATTAAATGTAAATGTACATTTAAAATAGGACTCACTTTAAAAACTGGAATTTGTTACACAGGTAAGTTAACAAAAGGGCATTTAGGCCTTAGGAGACAGTTGTGGCTATTTTAATTTTTTAACTTAAAAACAGAATTTCAGTGTACAGTGGTTGCATTTGTCATAGCATTTAATTATTGGCCCAAAATATATTTTAATATTTTTTTATTGGAATGAAGTTATTTAAAACTCATGGATTCAATTTTCCTTGCAGTAACATTCTCTTCTCACTTGCTTTTTATAATCGCATCCAGTCCTTGCCAACCCAGCTAAAGTTTAGAACATTTTCAGATGGCTTCTATTTCCAGGCTATTATTGGACTTGTGAATTCAGGCACATTCTCCTGTTGTGATTCAGTCAGCCAGCCATTCAGAAAACATCTTTCAACAGCCAATCTGAATCATCAAGGTATCAGGCTGTAGACGTGGAGGACTTTCTCCTAAGACTCTTAAGCACCCTCCGGGTGTAGCTAACCACCATAGAGGGAGTTGAGGGTGCACCTGCAGTATCGCTTCTCTTTCCAATGCTTGGGGACAGTTTTCTGAGTGCTTTACATTTTGAGCTCTCCCACACCTGACAGAGATGGTATTCTCATTTACAGATAGATCAACCGAGTCTGAGAGAGGCAACGTCACTTGAAATATTTCCCACAGCTACAAGTGGGGACCCCAAACCCGGCCATCTGGTTCCAGAGTCAAGTTCAACTACAATTTGAAACCACCTAATCACTGTGCCGTTGGGTTTTGGAGAGACTTGCATGTCCATAGCTATTGTGTGCCCCATATGAGATGCTGGTGGCCAGAGAGCAGTTTTACCGCAGAGTGTATAGGATCATGGGAAAAACATGGGAGTTGAATGCCTACCCATCTGGGTGTTCCTTACCTGGGTGTTGGTAGTTACTGAAAGGCAGGGCACGCTGCCAGCGGCATCCCAGCGTCCTGGCCTGCGGTGGAGCTCTGTGCCCCCCACCTACCATGTGCCATGCACATTGCAGAAGGCAGCGTGTGCTCCCAGTGAGGATCCAGTGGCTGATGGCTGTGGTGGCGCTGGTGATGACAGCGGACGCTTAATCGGCACCAGGTGCTCAAGTCGTCACAAAAACAGACCTAGGGAGGCACCGCTAAGGAAACTACCAGGTCTTAGTAGCCGGCCCTGGGTGGAAAGGGGCAGCATGTGGGGACCTTGGATGATGGTGATCACTAAAGAACTTGAGGAAGAGGCTGTTGCCAAAACGACTCACATTTCAAAAGCCCTGAAAGAGAAAAAAAGTCCTTCGTGGAAACTGAGAAGCATAAGTTTCTATTAATTTCATGAGTGGGTGGTTCTATCCTTTGGTGAGGCTAGAGCTTTGTCAGAATTTTTAAAACACTGCTGAAGGCTCCCAGAATGATGTGTTCTTCTCTGTCTAGGTAAGTGCAGAGCGATTGAGCCACGGGGTTCACGGAGAGTAGAGAGCAGGGATGTCCAATCTTTTGCCTTTCCTGGCCCACGTTGGAAGAATTAGGTCACACATAAAATACAGTAACGTGATACCTGATGAGCTAAAAAAAAAAAAGAAGAAATATCACAAACCCTCATAATGTTTTAAGAAAGTGTATGAATTTGTGTTGAGCTGTATGTGGCTTGTGGGCTGCAGGTCGGACAAACTTGGTACGTGGGGACCTCTGGACATTCAGTCTCCTAGGATCGTGGGAGCCTTTCTCGGTCTCAGACCAGGGCCCCTCATGGGAGCAATGCAAGTTGAGACAGAGCTTTAGTTCAGCCTAGTCTGCTGTGATGACATAGAAATGGAAATTCAAAGTTCAGAATTTCCTGAAGGCCACTTGCATTCCACAAAAGAGATGGTGAGGTGCAGGCCAGCGCTAGCTGGGGTTGAGGTTCTACTGTTTTCATGACGGGCAGCGAAATGTAGGTACAAGGCATTGGCTCTGGACCTGGAAGGCTGCTCAGCTGGCACCTCCTCCGAGAAGCCTTTCCTGACCATTGATCTGTCACACTGCCTGGTCCCTCATCCCTTTCCTTGCTGTGCTTTACTGTTCAAGACCCGTAAGCCTTCTGTACATTCTGTTTATGGACTCATTATGTCTGTTTACTCTCTGTCCGCCCGTCTTAGATGAGAGTTCTACCCAGGCAGGAACTTCGTTTTCTTCACTGCTGCATTCCCAGCATCTATTAATAGAACGGAGCCTGGCGTGTAGTAGCTGTTCAATAAATATTTGTTGAATAAAATATTTGAATTCTGGCTTTATCGCGTATAGTTCTGTAAGCTTAATCTATGCAAGTCACTCAACCTCTCTGAGCCCGTTTTCCTTTTAGTGGAAGGGAGATAATCAATCTGACCACAAAGAATTGCCGCAAAGATAACTTCAGAGCAGCCTGGAAGGACCATAGATGCTGTTCACCCCAGTGAGTGCGGTCAACGTCAGCTGCTGTCAGCATCACTATTATGACTGAATGATGTCCTCTCTAATCTCAG
The DNA here is from genome assembly GCF_002776525.5 of Piliocolobus tephrosceles. Classification (NCBI taxonomy): domain Eukaryota; kingdom Metazoa; phylum Chordata; class Mammalia; order Primates; family Cercopithecidae; genus Piliocolobus; species Piliocolobus tephrosceles. The sequence continues at coordinate 208,459,247 of NC_045434.1, read as the reverse complement.
TTTGAATCTGATGAAAAGTTGAGCCTGGCATGCCATGTATAAGATTTCATGACAGCGTGAGTTGTAGTAGCCAGAACATTCCCTCATCTCCTGCCTCTGCCCAGAGAGAAAGCGCTCAAGTGGCCTGTAACTCCAGGTTTGGCCACCAGTGACACCGAGGACCTTAGCCGTGTCTTTGCCAGGCCAGAGTTGTTCCTATGTGGACCAGAGCTGCTTCCTTTTTCTAGCAGGTTCTCCCACCCATCAGAACTAAAGAGAAGTGAGCTGTAAGACGGGAAATCATTTTTCAATTCAAAGTGAGAAAAAAAGATGATTCATTCTTATTCTGTCACCTCCTCCCTGTAACTTTCTATTTCTTTTGGTTTTGAATTTCAAAGCCAAATGTCAATTTTTAAAAGGTAAGTTCAGAAGAAAGCATTTTATTAGCTCTGTAAAACCATGAAAGCCATATAACCTCGATTTGCTGAAACAATAATAATGTAAGGATGATCACCAATGCTTGCTGGCCACGATGTTAAGGGCTTTCCATGTATTACTTCATTTAATCTTCAAAAGAGCCCTGTGAATACTTTTATGTTCTCCCATTTTACAAATGGGGAGACTGAAGCACGGAGAAGGCAAGCAATTTGCCTGAAGTCACAGATGGCAGGAGGTGAGCCAGGAGTCAAGTCCAGGCAGTCTGGCTCGTCTTTAATCACGAGTCTGTTCTACCTCTCGTCTGTGGGTCTGGGAGTGAGGAGGCAGAAGGGAGCCCCTGGGCACGACCCTGTGCCGCCTTCCAGTGGCATCGTCATCAAGCAGCAGACAATGTGACTTAGCACGTTGTCTGCAGGACAAGAAGCACCAGCAGATTTGAAGGAGCTTAAAAGTGTGTTGCAGGTGAATGGATGTCTTAGTTCTTCCCGAGATGAACCCATTGTGTATGTTCTTGGGAAACCAGCATGTCTGAGGTTTTGGCCAGGCCTCGTTTGTTTGTGTAGTTACCAGGGATGGAGCCTCATCCCTCCAGCTCTGTTAGAGAAGAAGCAGATCTAGATACTGACCAGCCCAGAGGATGGATGAGCCTACTCTCTGGGGTCAACTTCTCCCCCTTCTATTTTCACAGAAGTCTTTCCAAGCCACAGTTGACAAGCAGGTTTCCATTTGTGTAGGGGGAGCAGTTGCCCAGGGTGCTGCATAGAACTGGATTCTGAAGCTGGGTTCACACTCAGGGAAAGAGGGCTGGCTAAGTGACCCGTGTCTGCCTTGTATGCACAAAGGCGAGGTGGTTCTGGAATGCCACGTATTTGCTGCTGTGGTCTCGTGTCTGCTACTTTTCTGCTTTTTAAGACTACACTGGACTCAATTTCACCCTTCTTTGAGGGTTCGAAGTAACCATCAATTAATACTTTGTTGTAGAAAAGATGATTCGGGCATATAGGAGATCCTGACCCCACACTAGAGGATCCAGAAGCTTGAGATGCGACTTTTGAGAAGAGCGTACTCCTCAAGATCTCCTTTTCCATCTGTCACTCATGGATATTGTCTGTGCTTCCTGGCATCCTTTAGTTACGCTTCTGTTAATTGTGGGCTGGGAAGCTAGATTGTGCTCCTGTTAATTATCATATGTAAACAAAGAGATGGTAGGCCCTGAGAGATCTCCCAAGGACCTCCCTTACAAGTGCTTTAATTCCAGAACATGGATTTTTGGACACGGTTTGCTCACTCATTAATAATAGGTCTTGACCAGATGTGGTGGCTCACACCTGTGATCCCAGCACTTTGGGAGGCTGAGGCAGGAGGATCATTTGAACTCAGGAGTTCAAGACCAGCCTGGGCAACACAGTGAGACCCCCATCTCTACAAAAAATAAAAAAGCCAGGTACAGTGGCACACACCTGTAGTCCTAGCTACTCAGGAGGCTGAGATGGGAGGATTGTTTAAGCCCAGGAAGCCAAGGCTGCAGTGAGCTATGATTGCACCACTATGTTCCTGCCTGGGCAACAGAGGGAGACCCTGTCTCCAAGAAAGCCAAAAACCAAAACACAATAGACTTTGGCTTTTGATCTGTGCTGGTAAGTGATGTTGCTGGGACAAGTGACCCAGATAGGAGAGTATTAAGTATAACACACATATAATGGACTGCTTTTTTTTTCCTTTTAAGCTCTCAAAACACATGAGTTAAAGAAATGATTTGTGGAGAGAATGAAACAAAAGTTTGGGTAAAAGTGCAATCAATTCCTTTCTCAGCAAATATTTGTTGCCAGGTGAAGTTCCTTAGTTCTGAAACAAGAGTTTCCTTCTCTTTACCATCCTCTGTCCTTTAATTTATGTTTACAATAAATAATCTATTTGGTGCCAAGTGGTTGAATCTTGATAGTTTTAGAGAGCTGGTCCTTACAAACTCATGGAAGTACCTGTAGTTCACTACCTTTAGCAGAGATGGATGGACCTGCCCATGAAATGGATTTCTCTTATGGATTCAGGATGTTTCTCTGGAATCGTTTTGGAATTTTTCTAGTAGCCAATGTATATGTTAACAGGTGTGAATTTTATACTCTTACTGTCTTCATGCTTATGTTAGGCTCCTGTGATTGAATTTTACAAGTGACTTTAGTGAAAACAAATCTGTGTTAACTTTACAAACTTCATGTAGGAGCCAACCATTTGATAGGCCTCAAGGAACTGGTGTCAGATATTGTAGTTGAAATATATGCCGTGCCAGGTTATTTCAACCCCGTAATTAATGATAGGTTTATATCCTTTGAAAGTATTTTTTAAAATTACAGACACAGCCTGTGAGTGCCAGCTAACAGCAGGTGTTTTATTAAGGTGTTGTTCCGAGTTGTGTGTGGCACATGGCACATGGCGAGGTAAGAGCATTTTGTGGTTTGGTTTGCATTGTTAATTACAGCTTTAAGTGCTGTTTCCTGCCTGTGTTTCTGGGTGTGAGATGGAGCACTAGTTTGGATTATCTCCCCAGGATGTTTGCTCAGTGGACCACCTACATTAAAAAATCACCTGGGTGATTAAAAGTTTCAGACCTACTAAACCATAATCTCTGGGGGTGGGACTTTGAAATCTTCATTTTTATCAGCTTGTCAAATGAGTCTTACCCGGACTTCAGAGGGCTTTTAAAGTTTTTCTTTTTTTAAAATTTTTTAATTTTTAATGGCATGGTACCCCTCATCACTGAATTTCTTCTGATTTTAATTTTAAATTCTTTTCCTTTGCTTGTTTACCATCTCTTTGATATACTTACAGCGCGTTTCAACTCTCAGAACACTTTCAATTATGTTTTTCCTTAATTCTTATAACAACCCAGTGATAGATGCGTCAGGGGCAGCTCAGGAGCTGGGGACGTTTCTGAGTGTCGTAGGTAAGAGAGAATTGGGGGTTTGCCAACACAGCGCCCTGCGTGTGTGTGTTCACCTCCACCCACCATAGCCCTGAGCACGTGGTGGGAACTCAGTCTTTGTGGAAGAAAAAGAAAAATCCTCAAGGATAATAGAGCCAAAGCTACCGCTCCGCTTCAGTGACCTACTTATGTGACCCTAATTTGTGACCTCTTGGTTTAAAATGTGAATGTTGCGGCAACTAACTGCTGGTGATTGAACAGAGAATGTCCCGTCCATGGGTAAATGATCCATTAAAATCAAGCCGAAAGAAATGGCCGGTGATAGCTAATTAAAATTAGTGTTACTGACTCTGGGCATAGTCCTTAAGGTTAAGAATGCATGATGAAAGCCAATCAGTAACCCATAGAGACCAGCATAAAACTGTGCTAGAAACCCAGGACAGCAGAGTTTATTAATTCAAAGGTACTGGTGGAATTATAGTCTCCCCTCCCAGTCTACACTGGTACACACACCAACGACACGAGTCCTCACAGGCTATGTTTGACGATAACTGAACATCCTGAACTTCATGGGGATGAACTATTCAACTTCCTTCAGATTTCTAGGTTCTTTTCTCCCTATTTTTGGACCGGAAGATAGGATCACCCTTTCTGTGGTACCAAGCTTGAATTTCCGTCTCCTGACACTTGACGTCCTAAGGCATGGGAATGGGGAGATCCTTCCCTAGTAGAGCCTCCCAAAATACATAGCAATGGATGACTTTCCTTGCACATTTTCTGACTTTTGCTCAAAATAATGAATCATCTTCTTAGGGTTTAAACACTGACAGGTTTCATGGTGCCATATGCATTTGAATGGGCTGTGTTAACAAAGCTATTCCAAAAACCGGATCTGCAACACGGTATCGCTTGCCTTGGACATTTCTCCTTCACCGGCATGAGTCACAAACACTCCAAGCAAACACAGAGGTCTCCTCCACTTACTTAGTCACTAAGTCCAGCATGTTCACCCTTGCCTAAGGAAGAACAGAGAATTAAGAATTGTGAGGCCGGCGCGGTGGCTCATGCCTGTAATCCTAGCGCTTTGGGAGGCCAAGGCAGGCAGATCACCTGAGGTCAGGAGTTCGAGATCAGCCTGGCCAACATGGTGAAACTCCGTCTCTACTAAAAACACCAAAAATTAGCTGGGCGTAGTGGTGGACATCGGTAATCCCAGCTACTCAGGAGACTGAGACAGGATAATCCTGTCTTTGAACCCGGGAGGCGGAGGTTGCAGTGAGCTGAGATCGCACCATTGCACTCCAGCCTGGGCAACAAGAGCGAAACTCCATCTAAAAAAAAAAAAAAAAAAAGTGAGAACATTTTGCAAAGCACAGGGCCTTGAAGAATGGAATGGGACCAGAAATCCTTCTGAACTTTTGTTGGAACGCCAACTGTGGATAAAACATACAGTTGAAGCCCAACTGACTTTAGTTTGACCAGCCCACCATATTAATGCATGCTCTTCATTGCCTCTGGAAATCCTGACTACTGCTCATGGAGACAGTCCGTGTGCTTCCATTCCCAGCAGCCAAGTGAAATGCATGCCAAAGGTCAGTTGCATTAGTTCCCAAACCTGTTTATGCCACTTGTATTTATTATCACACTTGCACAATCGAATTAAATATTATACAAGCCGATGAATAGCATAGAGCTCTTTATGAAAAACAAGTTGAATGCTTAGAAAGGCTCATAGTAATTCGCTTAAAAATTGCAGTCCAACTAGGTATGGGTGAGAAAATTAAAAATTTGCAGGGACCAGGGCAGAGATCATAAAGGCATAGGAAGATTTTGTACTCAGATTCCCTTTATAAGTGTTTTAGGTTCTCTCCTCACTTTTAACAAAAACTGGAAGTTACAGATGATGTAATGTGGGTGTGATTTAGTCCAGAAAGTGAGTGCAGATCTTGGCTATTGATTCATTCATTCATTCATTCATAAATGTGGGGCCTACACCTGCTGTTACATGCCTGGCACTGTTCTAGGTGCCAGGGGATATAGCAGTGAACAAAACTGACGCAATGTCCTACTCCATGTAATTTATGTTATAGTTGGTAGAGACAGGAAAGCAAGTAAATGGCTTGTCAGATGGTAAATGCTAGGGAGAGAAATAAAACATAGATGCGGGAATAGAGACTTCTGGAGTGGAAATGGGGAGTGCCTTGATTGCCTGAAAGAGGATGGGGCCTGGCACCCATGGGAGGAGTGGGGCTCAGGAGAGGGCATCCCACCTTGCAAGGAAGAAGGCAGCTGGGAAGGGAGGCAGGGCACAAACTGGGAGTCTTGTTCCACCATCAGTGTGTGCCATAGGGAGCGAAATCGTTGGAGGTGAGTGAGGATGGGGAGATGTGGAGGAAGAGGGGAGACGGTGAACAGCAGCCGTGTGGGTAATCAAGGGAACGGTACCAGGGAACAGACAAGGGCTGCCAGGGGGCATATGCGCTGGGAGCCCACCGGAGTTTTGGGGTCGGTCATGAATTTAAAATGTGGTCAGGCAGCATGTTTGTGTGTTTTTCTCCATCAGAAAGGTTGGTGAACACACACACGTCCCTCTATTTCTGATTAAGAAATGCTTGAGGAATGTACCCATGCTGATTTACTGATTCCCTGCTTTGATCTGCTGGGCTGGCTGTCTCTGAGGGAGGATGGGAGGGGTCTCCTCTTGTAAGAGCCTCTCCGGATTGAGCTCCATTGAGCTCCTGCTCTGTTCCAGGCACCATGCAGGCAGAGTTGGGAATGCTTCCCCAGCCGTACAAAGTTGGCGTTAGGCTCATTTCATAAAGGAAACTGTACTGAGGGGGCAGGTGACCCGCTCAGGCTGCTGGTGGCGGAGTTAGGACTATCACACTTACCTCATGGTCTCTGCCTCTCCAGGAGCACCAGGTCAAACCAGATGGGTCAAAAGGCTCCATGTGCCTACTGTTCCCGTAGCGCCCCCTGGGGCTGGAGAGGAGGCCATGGTGGGGAGGGCACTGCAGGCACGGGCATCGGCGTGAGCGAGGACTGAAGTGACATCTTATGGAGGGGGCAAGGGGACGGTTCAGGCCAGGGCCCTTGTGTGTGGGAAGCCACTCTCCTGGAACTGAGCAGGGATAGACTTTGACAAAGCCATCCCTTGCAGAATTCCCCTTGTGCGTTCAGAGCGTGTGTTTGCTTGGCTGAGCACTGTAACCCACAGTAACTGGCAGAGTGAGCAGTCAGTGGCTATCAGATAATTTAGGGAAATAAGTTTGGGGTAGATGACAACATGTCTCCTCTTCTTAGGAATTTACACTGCCTGTCAGCACATGAAAGGCCCAGAAATTCTGCAGAGACACGCCCGTTTGGTTTCACAAGCCTGTGTTCCAGAGATAAATGGCTCGGGCTTCCACCCCAGTTCTGCCGCCTGCCAGCTGTGTGTTCTTGGGCAAGTTGCCTAACTTCTCTGTGCCTTAGTTCCTCATCCGTAAAATGCAGTAGTGCCCGTCTCATAAGGTTCTTGGGAAGATTAAATTCATTATTCTGTATCAAACACTTGGCACAGTTCTTGGCACACAGTAAGCAGGAAATGTTAGCTGCAATTATGCAAATGATCATGAGGACACAAACAGCGTCTGTGGGAACCAGTTCCACTGAACTTGGTTTTGGGAAATGCTGGTAACGTGTAAGAAACATTGGGAGACTTTTCATTCCACATGCGCCACCTGGCCGTCATTCCGTGGTCTCCCCAGATAGTGCCTGGCTGGGCTGGGTGTCTGTCTGAGCAGTTCTCAACCTGAATGGAGTGCAGGATCCTGGGAAGGTCTGAGCAGTCCAAGGTGGGGCCAGACGGCCAGGATCAGAGTCATCTGACACCTGCAGGCCGCCCCCCCGTAGGCTCCTCAGGTGTAAGGTTGATTGAGTTGTCCTGTCCTGGCCACCTTACAGCCTGTTTGAGGACTTTGGGGATCACGAGCAGAAAAGGAGAAGGCAGGAGAGCCGACTTTACTATTCAACCCTGCACCCTGGGCGCATTCTGAGGATGAGACCTCCAGCCCCACAGCTCATGGTGCCCTTGCCCTTTGGGTAGCGTCATCCCCATGTTATCCAACACCCGTTCAGGCACCAAGTGAGTGTGGCTTTCCCGTGACAGTGCCAGCCCTGCATCTGGGACGCCCTGCCAGCCAGGCACACCCAGGCCCCCCGAGACAAGCTGGTTCTGACCTCTTGGGTAGCAAAGAACCCCCAGCTCCCACAGGCTTCTTGAGCATCGAGGCAGGAGCAGAGAGTACCGCAGGGAGCAGCTGCCTCTCATTGTTAGCATCCCTGGACCGGCTCCGGGTCCAGTGGAGGCATCATCATCATGTTCTAGAAATTCTCAGTCCAGGGCAGATGCCACATGAGGCTTCTGAGGCTCTCAGCCCCAGCAACTCCAAACCACACGCAGGGTGAGCTCTTCTTTTCTTCATCCTTGGGGTTTATGTAATCCTTTTGACTTCTTTGACCTAGATCATCTTTAAAAGACGGAGTGGTGACAGTAACGAAGTCTTAGTGTCCTTACAGAATCTTACCGTCTAAAAAGGGCTCTTCTGCTGGATCTCATAAGGGACCATCATCTCTTGCTTCCCAAGTTGGGAATCTGCTTTTTCTATGTTCATCAGTCTTCACACACTTTGTGTTCGTGTTTTCTTTTTGGCTTCCCTCCTACTCTTAGAAGCTGCCTTTTGAAGAAAGCAATCTGTTTCAGCTCCACTGGAGAGGAAAGAAAGGACAGGATTTGGGGCAGCCTAGAACCGGGTGTCTGCAGGGGAGCGTGGATGGGAGGTGTGAAGGCAGAGGAGGGAGGAAGCTGTGAAGCTGGAGGAGCTGCTCCTCCACCCTGCTGGGCTTCTCTCACCCGGGCTGGTCATGTCACGGGCTGTGATGGTGTTTCCAGCTGAGGTGACATTCTCCAGACTCGAACCCCTGCGCTGAATGGAGTGGGGAAGGTGGGCTGGGGAGGCCTGAGGGCTGTAGGGTTAGGTTCACAGAACTGTCATAAAAATGGAGAACTTGTCCTGCCCAGGGTTTGGGCAGGAGCTTGGCAATGAGAGAAACCTTACGGGAAGCCATGCTGGGAGGGTTTGGTTCTGAGCAGCATGGACGGGCACATTTCAGGGTTGAACCGCACCAGGAGCCTGGCTTTGCCACCGTTTGCTCAGGAAATGCTGTCTGAGCACCTACCTGTACTAGGCCCCGTGGCTGGTTCAACGGGTGAGAAGTGAATAGACTCCAACCATGCTCTCCTGGCGCTGCCAGTCCAGTGGGGGAGCCAGGCAAGTAGAGCCAGTTACAGAGATCTGAGTGCCTTCAGCGAGTCCTCAGGGGCTTCAACTACCCTTCTTCCCATCATCAATGTACCCAAATAAGCAGTGAGCCTAGTCCTGTCCCCTCACCGCTCCCAAGGAACAACCTGGCGTGTGACTGCGAGCGAGTGCCTTGCTCGCTCTCCTCGGTTTCCTCGTCTGTAAGGGAAGGGCTGCTCCCTGCGGCCTCTGGGGTCCCCTGCACTTCTTGGGTCTTGGCAGCAAAAGAGGCAGCCACAGCCAGGCTTTCCCCGCCGGCAGGTTCCCCGGGCCGAGGTCACCTCAGGCCAGGGCGGGCCAGCCTCCCTGTCAACTGGGTCAGGTGTTACGAGCTTGTCACATGCTGGGTGTTTAGAGTTCAACCCAAACAGGTTTGGGGAATTCATGGCCTCCGAAGACCTCAGAACCTGGCTTAGAAGCTCCACAAAGCAGGGGCGTGATTGATCTTTTGGGAGCGTGGAGGCCACATTGGGGTCTCAGCAGTGGGCTGATGGGAAGGAAAAAAATGTGTCTGCTGAGGCTGACTTCAGCCCTGGAATCAGATCTGGGTACGAATCTTCCCTCCCTTTGTCCTATTCACACTTCTTAAGTACACGAGTTACTTAACCTCTCTGTGTTGCTGTCCCCTCCGCCAGAAAAAGGGTATAACAGCCCATCTCCCGGGGCTAAAGGGAGGATGACATGAAGACAGCGCATGGACAGGCGTGTACTGATTCCTCACAGTCAGCTCTGGTGTCCCCATCATCCCCACCGGTGGTACTCAAGGGCTCTGTCTCACCTGAAGGCACCCCAGCGACTCCTTGGGCCAGTGGCGTCACACCTTTACTACTGCCTCCCGAGGCCTACTTTCATTCTCTCCCCTTCGGCCCTCTCATTTGGAGACTTTGTCTACAGAACTTCACCAAGCAGCAGCTCCTCACCAGGGTTCAGAACGGGCGCCTGCTGCCCACTGCAGCCTAGCAGGCTGCCCACACTCGAGACTCCCCAGCCCCGTGCTCCTGCGGCGTCCGCATGCAGATGCCTCTCCCAGGGATCTTCTTCAACTGCAGATTCTGACTCGGAGTGGGTGGGAGCTGAGAGTCTGCATTACCAGCAAGCTCCCAGGGGAAAATGATGCCGCTGGTCTGGGGACCACACTTTGAGTACAAGGATCTAGACAGTGGCCTGCAGAGGCACCTTTTAACATTCCCAATGCCTGGGCTGTACCTGAAACCAACGAAATAAGAACTTGTTGGGCTAGAAAGCAGGCATCAGGATCGGTTTCGTATCCCCGGGGACTGCAGTGAGCACCCGAGGTTGAGGTTCTCTGTTCCGGTGCCCTCTGAGCGAAGGTGGGTCCAGCCCGAAACCGACTGCCAGAGTGGTGGGTGGTCAGTGCAGCTGCTCTGTGGGCAAAGGCTCACCCCCACCCGGCTTTGAGATATTGAAAAGAATTCTTCAATCCTCACTACTACGGGGACTGTGTCAGGGAGTGGAGCATGGCCTTCGGTATCAAATGGTCCTGGATTCAAATCTTGGCTGCTTCTCTATTGGCCGAGGGAACTTGAGTGTCCAGCTTCTTTATTTCTCTGAGCCTCAGCACCCTCCTCTGTAAACCGGGACTATCACAGGCCCAGCCTTACAGGACTGCTGGGAATTTGAGGAGCTCCCAGAAGCTACCCAAAGTAGCTCCTGGTGCATAGAAAGTGCTCAGTAGATGATGCGATTAGGTATTTTTTTTTTTTTTTTTCCTCTTGCTTGACATCCTCATTTTACAGGCAGACTCCTATGGCTCAGCGAGGTAGAGGCATTTTCCAGTGGCCACGCAGCAAGTCAGTAATGGAGCTAGGATTCCAGCTCTGGGCTCTGGAATCCCCACCCCATCCTCCTTTGGGTTCCTGCCCTGCTTTTCTTCTCTGTCTTCTCAGCCCCTCCCCCAGGCTGGGGGCTTCATTTGAATGGGCGGGGGCTCCCTGGAGCACGTGGGCCTTCCCACTTGGGGAAGGTGGGTCCTATAGTGGATGTCGACTGTTCCTGGAAGTGGTTGAGGGCCGGTGGCTCCCACAGCTCCCACCTGTGGGCCCTCACCCGGCCTCCAGGGAGAATCAGCATGATCACAGGCTTGTCTTACCTTTGCACCATCTCCCCACCCTCTGCCTCTCCCCTACCCGCAGCAAAAGTGCAGAGAACATCAGACACTGACTTCAAATGAATTGTACTCTGAGAATTTAGAGAGTCGTGTAAGACTTCTGCAGCCAGCGATGTGGCCTAACCAGCTTTCTGCATGGTTGTCCCAGGAGATCCCTCCTGAAGACTGCAAGAAAAAGGTGCAAGGAGGGACCAGGGCAGGCAGGAGTCCCAACCCAGGATGCCCATGGAAGTCTGGCAGGGAGCTTGGAGGAGCACCGTGGCCAGGTGGGGACCCTGGAGCCCTGGAGCGCCCATGTCCTCCGAAAGCCAGCAGCTCCTTCCTTCCCAAATTCCTTTCCCTCCATCCTTCTTGAAGCATCCTCTGGGTTCCTGCCTCCAGTGTCTCTCCTCCCCCACCGTCTCGAACGCACTTCCAGGGATTTGGCTCTTCTTCAGGAGCCATCAAACCAAGGTTACCAGCAGCCCCCAGGATGCTCAGTGCCGTGGGTGGTTTCCAGCCCCATCTCCCTTGGCCCATCTGCGGCGGTGGACGCTGTTAATCCTCCTCTTCCTTGAAATAACCCTCCACCTGGACACCACCCTTTCCTGGTCTCCGCACATTACTGGCTGCTCCTCCTCATCCTGCCTCTGTCCCTAGGCCCCGTCCCCTCACTCCGTCTCTGCTCTCCCTTGGTGATCTCATCCAGCAACACGTGTTAAATACCACCCGGATGCTGACCAATCCCAGGTTTCCACTCTCATTAGAGTCTCCAATCAGCCGCCCACCTGACATCTCCCTTGAGTGTCTAGATTTAAATTTAATCTTTCCAAAATGAAACTCTCTCCATGAAGCCTCCCTCCCCTGCTGTCCTCCCTATGTGGGCTGAATGGAAACGGTCCTGCTTGGAGTCCTGCTAGACTCAAACCTCTTCCTCCATCCCCACATCCCCAAATGCACCCGGAATCCACAGCTTCTCCCAGCTCGGCCTTCTCAGCTGCCCGGAGGTCCAGGCCACCAACATCTCCCTGGGTGGTGGCAGCCACCTCCTTGCTGGTGTCCCCCATTCCTCCCCTGTCAACCACGGTCTGCGCCCAGCACAGCAGCCACTTTGGGTCCTGATATTCCTCTGCCCAGAAGGACAGCCTGGCTGCCACCTCACTTGAAGGCCTATGAGACCCTCCCCTCTGCCCACGTCACCTCTGGCATTCCTGGTGGGTCTCACCTCAGGGCCTTTGCACTTCCTGTCCCCACTTCCTGGAACGCACAAGGCCCAGCTATCCGGACGGATTGATCCCCCCCACCCCAGGTCGTAGCCCACACACTACCATTTTCCATGTCACCTTTCCCTGTCTTCTCCTCCACTCTCACCTTCACCTCTGTTTCTTCAGTTTCTCTTGTATACTTCAGTGTGTCTGGATTTCTCCCTTATCCAAAACCACTGGAGGCTGAATAAAAACGTGCTCATTTGGGAGCCAGGAGGCCTGAGTCTTGGCCTCGTACAGGGATCAAACTCCTTCTGAAATGAGTATGTTTCGTCTCTAGGCTACGCTAAGTGACACGTAAAACTACGCTATATGTAGAGAACTTGACTTGTTTTATTCACCAAAACTCGCACTGGCAAAGCACCTGGCACAGAATAGACACATCGCTCACCCGACAAATAGTGGATGAACGCCTACTGTGTGCCAGCCAGTGGCCGGGGTACTCGGGGTGCCTCTGTGACAAACCAGCCTCCAGTGCACCCCCTCATGGAGCCTACTAGACAGACAGTGAACAATAACCAGTAAACGCAGGTCTGTTGATGGGGATAAGCACAACTGAGAAAGTAAAAGGGAGTTGAGATGGGGAGTGTCAGGGGGATTTGCGATTTCAGAGTGGTTAAGTGAGGCTCACTGGGAAGGAGACATTTGAACAGAAACTTGAAAGGGGGCCCGGGGATGAGCCACAAGACCACCTGGGGGAAGAGCGTTCCAGGAACAGCCTGTGCCGAGTCCCTGATGCAAGAATGGGCCACCGGAAATCTGAATGACTGATTGAAAGAATGAATGTGTCCTTGAGGCCAGGAATAGAACAGATGTTCTATTTCTAGACATGTTCTAGTATATGTTCTATTGTATAGACAATGCCCTTGCTTTGTCTTCAGACTAGCACGGGATTCTGACAAGCAAGAAATTAGGATCCACAGGAGACGATGCTCTGAAGCACCATTTCTGAGCCTTCCTATGAGTCGGGAGTGGCCCAGGTGTTTGAGATCTGTCCTCTGCCCAATCCTTCCCCAACTGTACGGATTGGATGGTGTATGACATCCCCTTGTGCTTTCAAAGTCCATTAGTTTTTGTTCTAAGTAAAATGTCTAGAAATTTCCCTCCTAGGGTAGGCAGTGGAGCACTTTGCCAGGGGCCAGACACTTCTGGGCAAAGTCTGTGTGGGGCACACAGCAGGTTCCTCCCAACCCTGCCACTATGTTTAAAATGTTCAACCACTGTGTTTGAAAATCTTACCAAGGTAATGCTACACCGCCCTGCTTTCTAAAAGCAGTTGATGCTGGGCCGGACGTGGTAGCTTGTGCCTGTAATCCCAACACTTTGGGAGGCCCAGGCAGGCGAATCACAAGGTCAGGAGATCGAGACCATCCTGGCTAACATGGTGAAACCCCATCTCTACTAAAAATACAAAAAATTAGCCAGGCGTGGTGGCAGGTACCTGTAGTCCCAGCTACTCAGGAGGCTGAGGCAAGAGAATGGCGTGAACCCGGGAGGCAGAGCTTGCAGTGAGCGGAGATCGTGCCACCGCACTCCAGCCTGGCAACAGAGGGAGACTCCTTCCCCCCCACCAAAAAAAAAAAAAAAAACACTTGATGCTGAACTTCTTCAACCCTTTCTTGATGTCTGGGATTTAGGACTACGTATCTCATTCATTTTGCCAGGATTTTATGGAGGAACATCTTTGGGAGCATGGTAAGTCCATTTTCCCTCCCCTGCACTGAATGGGTGCAGATTTCTTGGTGTCTGAGAACAGCTGTGCAGTGGGAAGATCACGGAGTCTTGAGTCGCTCATTTCTTCCTTCCTTACATGTTGAGGGTCTATTATTCACTCACTCACAATTAGGTACTAGGAATACAATGATGAGCAAAACTCAGCCAAGCTCTGCCATCAGAGACCTTACGGTCCCCTGAGGATACCTGCATTTATCAGACAGTCACAGATGCCTGAGAAACTGCCCGTGATGGGGCAGGTGCTGTGGGAACCTGACCAGGGCCATGTTGCCTCAAGAGGGCGGCCCAGAAGCATCTCCAGAGCAGTGGTTGTCAACCCAGCTGCATGTTGGAATCACTAAAGAGCTTAAAAATACCATTGTCCAATCCTGCCCCAGAGATCCTGATGTCATGGCCTGGCGTGCAGCCCAGGCCTCTCTGGGTGAATCTTGTGAGGAGCCGGGGCTAGAGGCCACCGGGAAATGGGTTCTACCCAGGTAAGCTGGAGTAACAAGAACAGAAGGGGAGAGATGGGCTGGCAGGGCAGTGCAGGCTGGACTTGATGTATCAAGGAACTTGGACTGTGTCCTGGGAATCATGGGGTTTTGATAGGTTGCAGCAGGGATGTGTCGTGGTCCACTTTGCCTTTTGGGAAGATGGTCACACTTCTGTGGAACAGATGGGAGGGGAGCCGTGTGGAAGGGAGAAGTCCAGTGAGGAAGGCGCCTTGCAGGACTCCAGGTGAGAGGTGGTCCCCGATAGTGGTAGAAGAGGAAGGAAGGCAGACTAGATGGAGCCACTGGCAGGTGATGTGTAGCAGGAGAGGGTGACAGAGGGACCATGTTGACTCCCAGGTCTCTGGCTTTCAGGACACAAATGCAGTGCTGTTCACCAAGAACAGGAGCGGGGTGGGGTGGCAGGCGTGAGGCAGGGTCATAATTTAAATTCAGGACCTGATTTAAGGGACCTTCTAGATGTCCAAGAGATGTCATGTCAGCACATGAATGGAGTTCAAAGGCCAGATGTGGGCTGGGCATGGGCACCGGTGGGTCATCTGTGTGAGGCTGGCCATGGACGCCAAAGCCATGGATGCATCCCCTAGGGAAGGAGTCATGTGCAGAGATGACAGGCTGTGGTCCAGACCCCGTGTTCAGACCCTGATCTCACCAAGCATGACTCTGGGCAAGTTGTTTTAACAAAATTTGGGCTGCCATAACAAAATACCGTGGACTAGGTGGCTTAAATGACAGAAATTTATTTTTTTCACAGTTCTGGAGACTGAAAGTTCAAGATTAGGGTGCCGCATGCTTTGGTTCTGGTTGGGGCTCTCTTCCTGGTTCACAGACTGCCACCTTCTGTCTGTGTCCTCACATGACCTTTCTCGGGCACACGCATCTTCTTACAAGGCACATGCATTAATTGCGTCATGAATGTCCCATCCTCATGCCTCATTAAACCCTGTCACTTCCCGAAGGTCCCACCTCTAAATACGATCACATTGGGGGTTAGGGCTTCAGCACATGAATGGGGTGCAGGGGGCACAAATGTTCCATCTGTAACATTAGTTAACCTCTCTCAAGTCTGTTGACCTCTCAGGTTCCCCAAGGACAAAATTAAGCGTGCATGGACCCGGAACATCATGGCACATACATGGCCTGGCACATCGTTTTTCCCTGCCCTTGAACTTGCCCTCCTTTCCCACTTCCAGGGAAGTGACTGCTGTCTGCTACAGACTCTGTATTTGCTTCAATCTAACGGCTCTTTTCTTCCTCTTCTATTCATTTTGCTGCTTCTGTTTGGCCATGGACTTGGAAGCCATCGGCCATATTCGTTTGGATTGTGTGTACAGTAAGAGCAGCATGCACTGAACGTGAAAGCTTGGGTTCTTCTTCTTTTTTTTCTCTCCTCCGGGGAGACCCGGAGGAGTCTCCCTCTGTCGCCCGGGTTGGAGTGCAGTGGTGCTTTCTTGGCTCACTGCAAGCTCTGCCTCCCGGGTTCATGCCATTCTCCTTCCTCAGCCTCCAGAGTAGCTGGGACTACAGGCACCTGCCATCACGCCCGGCTAATTTTTTGTATTTTTAGTAGAGACGGGGTTTCACCATGTTAGCCATGATAGTCTCAATCTCCTGACCTCATGATCCGCCTACCTCGGCCTCCCAAAGTGCTGGGATTATAGGCGTGAACCACTGCGCCCGGCCGAAAGCTTGAGTTCTGTGTGACTTTGCTCCTTAGGGACAGGCTGCAGGCCCAGGCATGAATCTTAGTGCCTGCATGCAGTGAGCTTCTGTCAGAGTTTACAGATCAGGGGCCGGGCATGGTAGCTCACGCTTATAATCCCAGCACTTTGGGAGGCCGAGGTGGGTGGATCACCTGCGGTCAGGAGTTGAGACCAACCTGGCCAACATGGTGAAACCTTGTCTCTACTAAAAATACAAAAATTATCCGGGCGTGGTGGCGGGCGCCTGTAGTCCCAGGTACTCAGGAGGCTGAGGCGGGAGAATCGCTTGAATCTGGGAGGCGGAGATTGCAGTGAACCAAGAAAGCACCACTGCATTCTAGCCTGAGTGACAGAGTGAGACTCCATCTCAAAAGAAAAAAAAAAGAGTTTACAGATCAGTGGGCACTGGTTGTGGATGACGCAGACTTTCCACAACATTCTAGGCTGTTCTCGGGATTGTGAAGGTTAACATAAGTGCCTGGATAAGCCAGGCACTGACTCGTGAACACTTACTTGCACAGCGTCGATGCCATCACCATAACCCACAGGAAGCATCCTGTGACACTGTGCTCGCCCCCTGCTGGCTGACGGGGCATCCCCTTGTAACTGGAGGCAGTGCTGGGAGCGCACGGGCTGTCCTTGTGCAGGAGACTCTGGGCTCTGCTGTCCATGGGCAGGGGCCGGGCCGGGGGGAGGGTGTGTGGTCCTGAGACCATGTTTCCTCCACCTGCAAACCAGGGGCATCCCTCATGGCTGCCACCCACCCAACATTTCCTGTGCCAGGTCCTGTGCCTGGCGACACAGGGGATTCCACTGTCAGCAAGACTCAGTCCCTGCCCTCAAAGACATCCTCTTTTAGTGGTGAAGGAGTCAGCAACTCGACAGGCAAGGTGATTGCTGTGGGAAGAGCTGTGAGCGAAAGGCCCAGAAAGTCACAGAAGGACAGAAGGAAGACAGAAAGGAAACTCCAGAGGCTATGAGAACAGGGCTGGGGTGGCCACTAACACGGGGAGGTCAGAGAAGGCCTCTTTCAGAAGACACTTAAGCTGAGACCCAAAAGGTGGGAGGGAGGGAGCTGCGGGCAGAGGAGGGCAGGGCAGGGCAAAGTCAAGCGGGGAGCAACCAGGTAAGAAGAGCTTGGCCTGGCTGAGAGACAAGTGCACAGGGCAAACACAGAGTGCGTGAGGGGACCGGGAGGGTGGCAGGCAGGCGCACAGCGCTCTAATAGTGTGGGAAGGCTTGGGCCACTTTTGCACTGGGCAGTGACGTGGTCCAGTGTCGTGGTCACATCCGGTGGTCCTTATAAAGGCTTCTCTTGTTGCTTAGTGGTGAATGGACTGGGGGGGGAGGCAGCATCAAAGTGGGGACAGTGCAGTGGCAATTGCCGCAGTCCTCATGGAAGGTGTTGATGCCACAGGTTGAGCTGGGTGGTGGCAGCGGGAGTGGAGAGAGGTGTGTGGACTTGGAGGCAGAGTTAAGGAACCCGGAGATGGATCAGCTTGGGGGTGGGCACAGCGGGGGTCTCCCAGGCCCCATGATCACAGCACACTGCCCTGACAGTGCACCTGCTTCCAATGAGTGTGGTTTCTAGGTCTGTGGCCAATCCGAAGCAGCAAAATGAATAGAAGAGGAAGAAAAGGGCTACCAGGCTTTAGTTGTAACAACAACACGTTTGGCATTGCCATTTCCTGAGAAGAGTGACAAGCGTCCGGTGTGGCTGGAGCCTAGTAGGGGTGGGAGCAAGGTGGGACCCTAGGATGTGCCACTTTGCCTGCCGTGTTAAAGTGGAGGGGCCGGGCAGGCGGTGGATGTGCTGGTGTGGAGCTCTGCACAGGAGTTTGAGCCAAAAGTCTGACTAAAGTGTTGACACAGAGGTCTTACTTGACATTCAGTCTTTAAGGAACGGTCAGGACCTTGGCTCACCTCCTGCTCCAGTGCTTCCTGGGGTCATACCCAGTAGGAGCATCTCACATGTGCCGGATTCTTCCCAGAAAGCAAAATGCTCCCAATCCTGGTCACCAAAATGCTTCCAGCCCTGCTCTCTGTTGGCAGGCTGGCAGGGACTGTCTCCATTTTACAGAGGGGGAAACTGAGGCTCTGAGGCTGAGGGACAGGGAGTGGCTTACCCTGAGCCATACAGTCAATGAGAATGAGAATCGGAGGCCACCCCCAGGCGACCATACTGCATCCTCCTGGGATGATGACTTCTCCATATGTGTCCACCACCTGCAGCTGCCACAGTCATGACACTGTGCTGGCACTATCAGCATTTGGGGCCGGTTAAATCTTCGTTGCGGGGGCCTGTCCTGGTCACTGTAGGAGGTTTAGCAGCACCCCTGGCCTTACCCTCCAGATGCCAGGAGCAGCGCCCTTCTCTCAGGTGTGAAAGGCAACAGTGTCTCCAGATATTACCAAGTGTGTGCCCTGATTGAGAGCCACTGATGTGAGCTCTGCCATGTGCCAGCTTTGAGCTGGACTCCATTCCCATCTCCTGTTCCCTCAGGCAGAGCTGGCTCTGCAAACGACCAGAGCAGGTGGCGTTCCGGGCGTATTTGTCCCTCCTGCTTTCCTACCTGCCTGGCCTCCCACCTCCTCTGACCTGGGCCACCTTGTCCGGAGGCCCCCCTCACTTTCCATTCTTCCATCTAGAGAGGCAGACAGGTGACAGGCTCTCTGTGCCTCAGTTTCCTCATCTGTAAATGAAGGATAATAACAGTATCCACCTGGGTAGGCTGTGTGAAGAATGAGATTTTTTTTTTTTTTTTTGTTGAGACGGAGTCTCGCTCTATCACCCAAGCTGGAGTGCAGTGGCCGGATCTCAGCTCACTGCAAGCTCCGCCTCCCGGGTTCCTGCCATTCTCCTACCTCAGCCTCCTGAGTAGCTGGGACTACAGGCGCCCGCCACCTCGCCCAGCTAGATTTTTGTATTTTTTTTTTTTAGTAGAGACGGGGTTTCACCGTGTTAGCCAGGATGGTCTCAATCTCCTGACCTCGTGATCCGCTGTCTCGGCCTCCCAGATTGTTTGTCTGTGTAAAATACCTGGCACAGTTCTGGACACGCAGTGAGCCTGTATGGATCACTCTTACTCAGTGGATATTTGTTTATTTATTTATTTGAGATGGAGTCTTGCTCTGTCGCCCAGGCTGGAGTACAATGGAACAATTTCGGCTCACGGCAGCCTCTGCCTCCTGGGTTCAAGCAATTCTCCTGTCTCTGCTTCCCAAGTAGCTGTGATTACAGGCATCCACCACCACGCCTGGCTAATTTTTTGTATTTTTAGTAGAGACAGGGTTTCACCATGTTGGCCAGGCTGGTCTTGAACTCCTGACCTCAGGTGATCCACCCACCTCAGCCTCCCAAAGTGCTGGGATTACAGGCGTGAGCCACCGCACCTGGCCGGATGTTTATTTTTATTGTGCCAAGCTGGGGATGCAACAATGAATGAGACAAAGATCCTGACCTTGGGATCTCAGAGCTCATGAGAAAAGCAGACACCTTATTCTGGGCTTTTAATTCAGTGTAGCAAGTGCTGGGATGGGGACACACATGTAAGGGGCCTGTTGGAGGAACACCCCACCCAGGAGTTAAAGAAGGAAAGCTTCCTGGAGGAGGTAACATCCCAGCTGGGATATGGAAGAGAAGGATGAGTTAGCTGAGTGAGGAAAGGAGAGGAATAATGGTGTGAATCATCGATCTTTTAAATAAAATTTTTAAAGGCCCTTCTGAAAAAAATCAAATCGCATTTACTGGGGTGGGGCGGGGGAGCTTTTTTGTACAAATAGGGCAAAACCATGCCCCCCCCAGAATCCTAGATTCACCTCTTTGGGAAGCCACGTCACCCCTGTGAGATACTCAGCATGGAAGTGCTCGGCACAGGATAGATGCGGAGTGTGGGGTTAAGGGCAGGGAGGGGACCTGCCTCCATCCCCCACAACCCAGCCCATGTGCAGGTGTGTTTGTACTTTGGTAACAGTAACCTCCCCAGATGCTTTCTGCCTTATGGGTGTTGGGGCCTGACAGGAGGGAAGGACAGGGAGGCACCTGGGGAAATAGAATCAGAGAAGGGCAAAGCCGTTATTTTGATGCAATCGGAATCATTCTGGCTCACCTGCATATCCACTGGGGGTCACCAGACGGCGCTGCCCATCATGGTGGCTCAGAACCAGCCCAATGGACACTCCTCTTGCCCGTGCTTCTGCAGTCGCCTCTGAGGGGAGCGAATTCGTGGATCAGACATGGAAAAGTACACATTGGTGGTTTAAGCTCATGTCCTGTTAGCTGACGCCAGGCACCTGGCCTCAAGGCGTCCAGGAAGTGCAGTCCTGCCCAGGCCTGGGAAGTGGTGACCAGCACTAAGGAAGCCACCCAGCAATGTCTAGGGCACTGGGCTGGGCTCCTGGTGACAACGTGTGTTGTTCCTCTTCCTACACAGCTACAGCCTCCGCTTGGCATCCCGATGCTCTCCACCAGCGGCCCCGTACATCACCAGGCAGTGTAGGAAGGTCAAAGCCCCGGCTGCAGCCCAGTTCCAGGGACCATTCTTCAAAGAGTAGACACTCTGCCTGCTCCCTGACAGGTACGAGGCAGGACGGAACAGCTTCTGGCACTGTGTGGGTGGGTCTGGGGGTCGAGGGGGTGTGGGCTTGGGTCTCGGGTGGGGAGGGAAGGAGAGAAAGGGGTGGGCGTGATTGCTTGTGGGTATCAGGCACGGCGCAGGGTCTCCCTCCAGAAGGGCACGTGGCTGAGTGCAGACTCTGGACCACCTGTTTCACATCCCAGCTCTGCCACTTCCTGGCTGCGAACTTCAAGCAAATTACTTAGTCTGAGCCTCAGTTTCCACATTTGTACACTGGGCACTACAATAGTACCTACTTTATAGGGTGGTTGTGAGAATTACAAGTGTCAAATGTGCAAAGCACCTAGAAGAGTGTCAGCCACATAGTAAGCACTAGGTAAGTCATTATTGGAGTAATAATGATAAAAATACTAATTATACTCAGTTCTCAATTGCCTCAGAGGCCGTAAGCCCAGAAAAGATAGCAGAGTTCCTATTCTCACAATGTATTTAAAAGTAAAAATAATACAGGCTGAGTAACCCTAATCCAAAAATCCAAAATCTGGAATGCCCCAAAATCTGAAACTGGAGTAAGGACATGACACTCAAAGGAAATGCTCATTGAAGCATTTCAGATTTCAGATTTTTGGATTAAGGATGCTGAACCAGTAAGTATGTACGCAAATATTCCAAAATCCAAAAAAAATCCAAAATCCAAAAAATTTTGGGTCTCAAGCATTTCAGATAAGTGATATGTAATCTGTCCTAATCCATGAAATAGAAAACTCGGATTTATTTTGGACCAAAAGAGTCTCTTCCTAGGTTTTCTGATAGTAAAAGCGTGGAATCACTCTAAGATTTCTATTGGATAAAAATGTGGAAACCAGACTTTTCATTTGTGGAGTACCTGGGTTCTGCTGGTGACCGATGAGCAGGCTTGGCCCTCCCTGTTGGTGACACCACATGACTGCATTCATTGTGTCACCAAGGCCAGCATCTCAAAGTGTGATCAGAGGACCTCACACATCAGAAGATCTAAGATGCTGTTATAAATACAGATCTCAGAGTCCAGTTCCAAATATACAAAATGGCCAAAAAGGCTCAAATCCCATTTACTGGACTATAGTATCAATAGGGCCAAAGCCCATTAAAAAATCCCGAATTCGGCCAGGCGCGGTGGCTCACGCCTGTAATCTCGGGACTTTGGGAGGCCGAGGAGGGCGGATCACGAGGTCAGGAGACCGAGACCATCCTGGCTAACACAGTGAAACCCCCGTCTCTACTAAAAATACAAAAAAATTAGCTGGGCGTGGTGGCGGGCGCCTGTAGTCCCAGCTACGTGGGAGGCTGAGGCAGGAGAATGGCTTGAACCCGGGAGGTGGAGCTTGCAGTGAGCCGAGATTACACCACTGGACTCCAGCCTGGGTGACAGAGCGAGACTTCATCTCAAAAAAAAAAAAAATCCCGAGTTCACATCTCTGTGGGAAGTCACATGAGCCCGGTGAGATACCCAGCATGGAAGTGGTTGGCACAGGACAGACGCTGAATACAGGGTTAATGGGAGAGGGGCCTGGCCACCACCCCTCACAGCTCTGCTTGTATTTGTGGTGGGTATTGTTGGCACGGGCCCATCCTGGTGGGTGTGACCAGGGAACCTGCACTAGCAGGTGACCCCCTGGGTTCTGGGACACACTTAGGTTTGGGGATGCCTGCTTAACACAAGGCAGGGGTTAAAACAAGCCAGGGTCGTTTGGAATGTGTGTAGTTCAAGGCAAGAATGGGCTGAATTCTGAAACTCTGAGGTCTTTTGTGTTATGCCAGGAAGAGAAGACCCTTTCTTCCTTCTGCCTGCCCTCCCTCCCCAAGACCTCACTTCTCTCTTTCCTTTTTTTTTTTTTTTTTTGAGACGGAGTCTCGCTCTGTTGCCAGGCTGGAGCGCAGTGGCGCGATCTTGGCTCACTGCAACCTCTACCTCTCAGGTTCAAGAGATTCCATTGCCTCAGCATCCTGAGTAGCTGGAACTACAAGCACCCGCAACTATGCCCAGCTAATTTTTTTTTTTTTTTTTTTTGTATTTTAGTAGAGACGGGGTTTCACCATGTTGGCCAGGATGGTCTTGATCTCCTGACCTCGTGATCTGCCCGCCTCTCCCTCCCAAAGTGTTGGGATTACAGGCGTGAGCCACCGCGCCCGGCTGTTTACTTCTCTCTTTCTTAAGCAGTTGGAGTTTCCGGCTTGGCTTTATTCCTCCGGGGTTTGGGGAGGGGAGCAAAAATAAATCCACTCTTCCCCAGGGAGTCTGTTGTCTGCTGCTGGAACTGAACCTGCCTCTCTGGGGCCAGCTGCTCCCTGACAGGGGAACCTGGAGACTAGACCCTGAGCTGGAGGCTCATGGAACAATGTTGAAATGGACTCTAAGATACTACAGAACTTGGAGGCCCTGGGAGATGAACCTCCCATTTTATAGATGGAAAAATTGAGGCCCCAAGAGAAGAAACATAGGACATGGCTAGAGTCTTCTGGAAAATGAGAGGCCATGCCAGGATGAGCAATTCCACCTCTGGGAACCATTTGTGTCCAGCATCCTCCTTGCGGCCAAGGCTGCTGCATGAACCTTCTGGGTTGATGGGCACCGGGGAATTGCGTCCACCCCGGAGCAGGTGTTCTCTGCAGCGGGAGGAGAGCCAGGTGCAACTGGGCTGGCTTCCTTCCGAAACAGACCGGGCCGTTTCTGTCGGCCACTGCAGGCTTGGCCATGACGAAGATGAAATGTATGTAGCATTTGCCAAGCCTTATGAATTTAGGCTCTGCCCCAGGGCCAGGCACTGTCCTAGGTGGCAGCCTTCTTTTTCCTTCTTTAAAAACTCATACAGTTTCCCAAGCTAAGCGATCAAATGAAGAGAGGCCTAACGTCATTTGTCTCTGCATCTTACGGTCTCTGTTTGCTCACCAACAACGAAGGCTCCAAACTGAGCAGCTTCATGTCTAAGTGACTAAAACTTGCTCCTTAAAATCTTAGGTAGCTTTTTTTCCATTTTATAAATTGGTACTTACACCAAGCATGCGCTACTTTTATTATTTTTAAAATAATTTTTTAAAAAATCTTCTTTATGCTGTTGGTCTTAGTTAGCTCAGGCTGCCATCACAAAATACCACTGACTGCGTGGCTTAAATATTGAACAGAAATTTATTTCCTGATGGTTCTTGAGGCTGGAAGTACCAGATCAGGGTGCCACTACAGCCAGGTTCTGGTGAGGGCCTGCTTCCTGGCTTGCAGACGGCCACCTTACTGCGGTGTCCTCACGTGGCGGGAGCCTGGGGGAGAGCAAGCTCTCTCGTGTCTCTTCTTAGAAGTCCACGCATCTCATCATGAGCTGTGCTTCGTGATCTCATCTAACCCTAATCACCTCCCAAAGGCCCCACCTCCAAATACCATCACATGGCGGGGTTAGGGCTTCAGCATAAGGGTTTTAGGGGGACACAGTTCAGTCCATAGCACTGTTTAACATAGTTCCAGATTTGTCAAAATGCCACAACCAAGTATTTTAGTTCAGGAAGGTGTGCAGGTCAAAGCCCTCATTTTACAGAGACAGAAACTGACATGAAGGGGCGTGTGGCAGAACTGGCATCAACACTCTGGTCTCCTGATTCCTGGGATGGATCCTGGACTTTTAAGTGGACTGTGCCTCCTTCATGCAAAACTGTGTGTGCGTGTGGGTTTTGTTCAGAGAAAAGGATGACCTTCTTGAAGGACCCACGGCCTTGGCTGCTTTGCCTGCTCTTGCCCATTCCGATTTCAAGGCTTCGTCACCCGTCTCCTGGACGGTCTGAATGCAGGAAGAATGAACACAGAGAAGCATGATTTCTGGCAAGCACTGCCTTTCACCAGTCTCTGCGGCACCCCCTTTCCTGTGGCTCACACAAAGCCCAGAGGTTTCTGTTCGCTTTTAAGTGCAGAAAAGTGCCGCAGTGCCTAGTCTATAGGGAGGCTTCCTTTGCACATCCTGTCTTCACCCCGCGTCTTTCCCACCCCAGGGGTTCAGCGAGAGGCCCAGAAAAGGGACAGCCTCTCACCTGTCTGGCCACCGTTGTGATCCTTCTCTTGGCTGTTGCTGCTCCTTTGGCTAAGACTGGCAGCCTCAGGGCCCTCTGTGGGCAGGATTTCTGACCTGGGCTCTCTCCTGGGGTCCTGGGAGTGGGGTGTGTAGAGGTTGCCCATCCTGGCCCATCTCCCTTGTATGAAAGCCCCCCTCCACCTCAGGTCCAGCCCCCAGCTCCTGCTGCTGTGACCTCCCCAGAGGGCTGCACTCTCAGTGGAGGACTGGCAAGATGGCTTCTTTAATGGATCCCACGTGACCCAGGGGAGACCCACACTTGCTGGCTACGCCAGGCCAAGGGAATGCAGCCACTCCATAGCTGGCCCCACCTCTGCTTCCTTTTTTCCCCCTGCCCTGGCTCATGGGCACAGGCAGACAGGCCAGTCTGCTGCATAAGCGGGCGTCCTCTGGGAAGGGACGCGACTTCTCTTGAAGACATCCCACTCCCCACAAACAACCCTTTCCAGTCCCATGGAGACATTTCAAGGAATTGAAATGAACATAGCATAGTGGTTAGGTGCACAGTGTCCCACTCCCTGCAAACAGCCCTTTCCAGCCCCATCGAGACATTTCAGGGAACTGAAATGAACATAGCGTAGTGGTTAGGTGCACAATGTCTGGGGCTATGCCTTCAGCGGCTACTTCACTCCTGTGTGTTTCTATTCATGCATCTGTGAAATGGGTCAATAATAATAATACGTCTGTCATGGGTTTGTTGAGAGGATTGCATAGCTTAATGAATGAAAAGCCCTTAGCAAAGTGCCTGGTATGCAGTAAGCCTTCCATAAACAACTGGTTTTATTATTATTGAAATGTTACATTATTAGTGGTAGTAATAATAATAGCAGTAGTTATTTTTAGCAGTAGTGACCAGGTCCACTGGGCAAGAGAACTGTATCCCTGAACTTGGCCCAGCCAATTCAACCCAATGCAGTGAACTTTATTTATTATTTATTTATTTATTTAGAGACAGGGTCTCACTCTGTTGCCCAGGCTGGAGTGCAGTGATGCAGTCTTGGCTCACTGCAACCTCCGCCACCCGGGTTCAAGGGGTTCTCCTGCCTCAGCCTCCTGAGTAGCTGGGATTACAGGCACCCACCACCACAGCTGGCTAAGTTTTGTATTTTTAGTAGAGTTGGGGTTTCACCATGTTGGCCAGGCTGGTCTCGAACTCCTGACCTCCAGTGATCTGCCCACCTCAGCCTCCCAAAGTGCTGGGATTACAGGCCTGAGCCACCGCGCCTGGTCTTTAGTGAACATTACTAAGGGTGAACCCATATTTTCAGCTCTGGACTAAGCACTGTAAATGTGGTTTCTGCGGAGGAAGCATGCGGGAACAGCCATCCCCTCCTGACTAGAAGAGCACACACATGCTGGAGTGAATGAGCCTGACCTGGGTTCAAGCCTCACCTCTGCTGCTCATCATTGGCAGACTTGTAAAAGTTATTTCTCCTTTCTGAGCCTCCATTTCTTTCATACAAAATGGGGATCTGTGTTGCCTGCCATGAGGGTTGTTGTGAACATCCAAAGGAAATTAAGCAGGAGTACCATCACTTTGGAAGACTGTTTGGCAGTGTCGACTGATGCTGAACACGTGGATACCTCAGGACCCAGCAGTTCCCACTGCTGGGGACACATTCAGCAGATACGTACCCACGTGCACCAGGAAACAACTGTGAGAATGCTGATATGTTATCTATGAACGTCCTACGACCCAGCACTTC
The DNA here is from genome assembly GCF_002776525.5 of Piliocolobus tephrosceles. Classification (NCBI taxonomy): domain Eukaryota; kingdom Metazoa; phylum Chordata; class Mammalia; order Primates; family Cercopithecidae; genus Piliocolobus; species Piliocolobus tephrosceles. The sequence continues at coordinate 208,432,888 of NC_045434.1, read as the reverse complement.
CGCTCAGCAGAAATGCATACATATATGTACCATACGTGTCTTCTAGACGCATACAAGAATGTTCTAGCAGCATGACTCACATGGCACCAAACTGGAAGTTCCCAGTAGTGGATCAGCAGAGGAGTAGATGGATATAGGTGGTGTATTTCTTCTTCTTCTTTTTTTTTTTTTTTTTGAGACGGAGTCTCGTTCTGTCGCCCAGGCTGGAGTGCAGTGGCGCGACCTCGGCTCACTGCAAGCTCCTCCTCCCGGGTTTACGCCATTCTCCTGCCTCAGCCTTCCGAGTAGCTGGTACTACAGGCGCCCGCCACCTCGCCGGCTAATTTTTTGTAATTTTAGTAGAGACGGGGTTTCGCCATGTTAGCCAGGATGTTCTCGATCTCCTGACCTCACTCGGCCTCCCAAAGTGCTGGGATTACAGGCTTGAGCCACCGCGCCCGGCCGAGGTGGTGTATTTCTATAGCAGCACACTACACAACACCAAGGTTGAAAACATCAACCACACATGCAGAATGGGTGACTCTCACAAACACTCAGTGGAAAAAGCCAGACACAGGAGGAGATGTACTGATTGACCCTATTTATTTAACTTAAAAAATGGGTGAAATCAGTCTACGGTGTTAGAGGTGAGGACAGTGGTTCTTCCGGAGGGCAGGAGGGTTCATGTATCCTTAAAGGGGTCACGGGTCGGGGGCTGATGAGCGACTGTCATGTTCTGGTTCTTCATCTGGGTGCCAGCTCTGCAGGTGTATTCACTGTGAAAATTCATCAAGCTGCGCTTTTTGCTGTATGTATGGTATGTTTCAATAAACAGTTTAATTACAAAATTAAGCGCAATAACTCATGGACCACCGTGATCGGCACTGAATATGTGCTCACCGTTATTATTTTTATTTTCTTTTTCTCCTCAGCACCTGAAGTGACCTGGAATCAGTGAAGCCAAAGGGACTGGCAGTCTGCCCTGCAGGGAGTACCGACCTATCCCAGTTGTGTGAGCCTGCGAGAGAAAGGGAGTGCATGTGCGTGCGTGCATGTGTGCGTGCGTGTGTGTTCACGTGTTCTCGTGCGGGTGCGCGAGTGGTCTTCAAACAAGGGTCCCGAACCCCGGGACGGCAGGAAGGCGGCCGACTCCACGCTGTCCTTTGGGATGATATTTGGATGCAGCTCTTGGGACCGTGTTCTGCAGCTCAGCCTTCCTGTTGGGGTGGGGCCTCTCCTACTATGCAATTTTTCAAGAGCTCCTTGACCCTGCTTTTAGCTTCTTGAGTTGTCTTTTGCCATTATGGGGACTTTTGTCTGACCCAGGGGTCAGCCTTAGGAAGGCCTTCAGGAGGAGGCCGAGTTCCCCTTCAGTACCACCCCTGTCTCCCCACCTTCCCTCTCCCCACAACATCTCTGGGAATCAATAGCATATTGGCATGTTGGAGCCAAGCCTGAACATTCCCCTTGGCCCCAGCACATGGAAAATCCCCTTCCTTGCCTAAGGTGTCTTGAGTTTCTGGCTCTTGAGTCATTTCCAGACTTGAAATTCTCATCAGTCCATTGCTCTTGAGTCTTTGCAGAGAACCTCAAACCAGGTGCACCTGGGAGAAAGACTTTGTCCCCACTTACAGATCTATTTCCTCCCTTGGGAAGGGCAGGGAATGGGGATGGTGTATGGAGGGGAGGGATCTCCTGTGCCCTTCATTGCTACACTTGGTGGGACCATGAACACCTTTAGTGTCTGAGCTTCTCAAATTAGCTGCAATAGGAAGCAAACATATTGGGAAATGAAAAAAAAAATGGGAAGATTAAAAAGCACAGGGGGAAGAAGAAGAGATTTCAGAGTCCATCCTGCCAGGGGCGGACGGGGCTGACTCCTGCTGTCTGGAGTCAGTCCATGTCTCGGAGAAACGGGTGAGCTGAGCTTGGCGTTCGAACCCAGTTCAGTGAGGTTCTTGGGTTTTGTGCCTTTGGGGCAGACCCCAGACGAGGATGTCTGAGACCATTTGGGTGCTGTTTTCTCAGCTCCAATTTCAATAGTGAGCTATCAAACCCAGAGCGGAAGGAGGGAGCTCTGATGAGCACGATTTGTCACACAATAAAGGGATTATTTTTTTTTTTTCAGGGCTACTATGGTTGATCTTGCAACTCTGTAAATATGTATGTAGACACTTTTAAAAGCACGTATTTATGTCCCTGACTGTAAATGCCCCATTTTTAAAGTTTTATAACTTGTGTTATTTAATGAGTCAGTCAATCGGCTACAGTATGGGGTCTGATAAGGATCTAGGAGAAGGGTCTCATGCGGACTCTCACATGGGCAGAAAAATGGTGATCATTGGCCGACATCACAGTTTTCCTGTTTCCCACCCAGCTAAAAACCGTTGTTCGCTTTAAATTTTCATAGACTGGAATCCTTTCACTGGCTCCTACAGTTAACCCTCACAAGCATGAAGTGCTGTGGCTGTTCCTTATCCTAATGATACGCTTTTGTCCCGTAAATGTCAACACTCATGAGCCATACCCCGGCCTCTCAGTTCTTGAGGGCCTCCCCCTTCAGCAGCGAGGAAAGCTCACAAACCCCAAACCTGGCAAATCACCTGCAGCCCATGGTGAGCGCTGGGAAGTGTGGCTGAGGCCTTGGGGTCACTCCTTTTTTGCATGTGCAAATGTGCTGGTCACCCTTCAATGCTCCCAAATGGTCAGGAAAACTGTTCCAATCCTGAAAAGGGGGGATGGCTTTGTAAAAGTGGCGTTTCCTGGTCAGTGGTGGTCTTCAAGACAACAGCTCTGTATCTGCCATGTGAAGAGAAATAACAATAAAAGTGTGAAGAGCGATTGTGAGGAACAAGCGTGGGAGTGATCATTTTGGTTTCTGTGCTCTGTCTTCTGTGGTGGTGGTTTCGGTGGGAGTGGGGTGCGGGTCCCTGAACGCTCCCTCCCAGCAACAGGAGGAACCAAGGGCTGGAGGAAGCTCACTCTGGAAACATCCCACCTGGTAAGCAAGGCTACTCTGCCACCTGCCAGCCAGTGAGTTGAACCACATCACTAAGACCAGAAAGACCTCTTTTGATTGCAAATATATTCTCGTCTTTAAACAACTTTATTGAGAGCTAATCCACAGATCATACCACTTACCCACTTAAGCGTACACATCAGTGGCTTTTAGTATATTCAGTATCATGCATCCATGTCCACAATCAATTTCAGAACATTTCCATCACCCCTAAAAAGAAACCACAGGCCCATTAGCAGTTGCTCCCCATTTCTCCCACAGCCCCTACCCTTAGGCAACCACAGATCTACTTTGTGTTCCTGTAGATTTATCTATTCTGGACATTTCATAGAAGTCGAACTGAACTAGATAATATGTGGTCTTTTGTGACTGGCTTCTTTTACTTAGCATAATGTTTTCAAGGTTTGTCTAGGTTGCAGCACTTGTTAGTACTTCATTCCTTTTTATGGCCAAATGTTCCATTGTAGGAATAGACCATATTTCACTCACTCATTCTTCAGGCGATTTACTTTGGGGCTGGTTCTGCTTTTTGGCTATTAAGAAAGTTGCTGCTATGAACATTCGTGTGACAGTTTTTGTGTGGACATAGATCTTCTTGGATATATAGCTAGGAGGGAACTAGGTCATATGGCAACTCTATATTTCACATTTTGAGGAACTGCCAAACTGTTTTCCAAAGTAGCTGCACTATTTCACATCCCCACCCATAAAGATTCCAGTTTCCCCATATTCTTGTCAGCACTTGGTACTGTCTTTTTTAAAATTTAGCCACCCTACTGGGTGTGAATGTAAATGAGTTCTTTGAAGGATTAACCATCCCTCTGATGACAAATCCTGGCAGAGTTAGATATCTGAGTCCCAAGAGGATGGGGATGGGTACAGGGGATTCTGATGGGGAGTGAAAGACAAGTGTATTCTTGGGTTTGGGTGGAAGGAGACCCCAAAAATGGTCTTTGTCCACATCCAAATATTGCAGGAAAGTAGGAGGAAGAACCCAAAGTTCTAGCTTTTCACTTAAACGCTTCCTCTAAAAAAGAGAAGAGGTGATGTGTTAGAGTTCTCCAGAGAAACAGAACCAGGTTGTATATATATATATGATTTATTATGATTAATTGGCTCACATGACTGTGAAGGCTGAGAAGTCCCCAGATCTGCTGTCTGCAAGCTGGAGACCCAGGAAAGCCAGTGGTGTAACTGAGTCCAAGTCCAAAGGTCTGAGAACCAGGGGAGTTGATATAAATCCCCGTCTGAGGGCAGAAGATGAGATGAGATGTCCCAGCTCAACAGTGGGGCAGGGGAAAAGGGGTGAGTTACTCCTTCCACTTTTTGCTCTCTCCGGGTCCTTAATGGATTGGACAATGCCACCCACACTGGGGAGGGCCATCGACTGAGTCCGCAGACTTAAATGCAAATCTCATCTGGAAACACCCTCACAGATACACTCAGAAGTAACATTTAATCTGGGTACCCCGGGGTCAATTCAAGTTACACATACAATGAACGATCTACTCTTTGAAGGACAGTTATCTAGCAAGTAAACAGAGTAGACTCCCAGTGAGGTGAAATCCAGGCGTGCAACTCATCAGCACTGGCTGGTCCCCTAGTCTGGGCAGACAGAGATGAATTTCACACGGGCCTTGCTAAGGGGGCTCTCACAGCGGGTGGTGATGGCTGAGGGAGGTGGGGTGAGTAGATGGAGGAGAAAGTAAAGAATTGAAGGGGATGAAAAGTGTGGAGGCCAATCCTGGATGCATTGAGAGCATAGCAATGGGATCTCAAATCCAGCCTGGGGCATCCGGGAAAGCTTTCTGAAGGAGAAGGGGGCCAGATCCCAATGAGGTCTCCCCACCTAACCTCCACATTAGGCTTTAGAAAGATTCATGAAGGGAAGAGAGGTTTTCTTCGTATTGCAAGTAGCCTGGAATTAAAATGAAAATGATGACATCCATCAGTGGACTACTTTTCTGCTTCATCAGATATTCTCACACATAATTCCATCCCATTCTTCCAACGGGCTTTAAGATGGGCAGGGCAGGTCTAATGTGTGTTCTGCACTGATGTCGCTCAGTGAACTGGGTGACTCTTCCTACTCAGCATCAACCCGGACCCAAGCCAGCCTTTGCCTCCAAGACCAGGACTGCTATTCTCATACAGGCACCCTTTACTGAGCACTGTGATGTGCCAGGTGTTTTCTCCACATCCCCTCTCATCTCACAACCCAGCAGTGTGAGTATCTCGATAGCTGTTTCACAGATGAAAAATGTGAGGCTCAGAGATGTTCGATGATTTGACCAGGGTCACATAGCTGATAGATGTGGACCAGGTATTGGACGCAGGACGTTCAGGGCCCCAGGGCCAAGATGTCCTACTCACCCATCCTTGTCCCTCACTGCGCCCTTTACCACTGTTTCAGTAATTCCTCATGATCTCAAGCCACCTTGAAAGTGGAAACATTGTAACAGAGGTCGGTCCCTGACTCCCAGGGTACAGCAATCAGCTCCTTGGGCTTTTGCTTTGCCCAGATTTGTACCCATACAAGATGCACAGGTTTAAAAGGTGTTGGAGCATCATCCCCAGGTTCATCTCAGCTCTGCTCCATACTGGCTATGACCCTGGGCTGGTCATTGGTCTCAGCTTGGTTCCTTGTTTGTACAGGGGGATGGTAGTCACTTCCACCTTCCTACGTTTCAGTAAGGATGAAATTACCTACTACTGGGTCTCTTTAGGGTAGGTAAACTTACCTGTTTCTGGGATCACCTGATCCTATTGTTAAAAGAGAGATTCTTGGTTTCCACCCCAGCAGGTGTTGAATCAGAATGGGGTTCGGGTTGTTGTCAACAAGCTTGGCATGTCCCACCAAGTTGAATGCCCGCTGTTTGAGGATTATGGCCATAGCAATGATTGAAAATAGCATTCCAGCCTCCAGCAGAACAACAAATCGAGGTTGCCAGAGGCTCTGGAGTTTGCATTCAACAGCGTCTCTGGTGACTCTTTAGAACATTGCACTGGGCTACTCCTGGGAGAGGGGAGGACTGGCTCTGGCAACGCCCACCTTCCAGGTGCCTCACAGAGCCCGCTGAACCTGACCACCTGTCTTCAGTGGAGAAACAGGACAGCAGTACTGAGACGGGGTCAGGAAACAGGGAGCCCCCACAGACCTCTGCGGTAGCAGCACGCAGAATGCGGACAGCCTTGACTTCCTTGGGTCAGGTTAGAGGGAACCTAGTGGGGATTGCAATGGAGGATCTAATACCTCGGTGAGGTCGGGGATTTGGCAACCTGCTGAGTGACCAGGACAGTGCGTGTGTCCACCAAGGGAACCCGAGGAGGCCACACACACAGCTCACCAAACACATCAGCTGTGGCTGGGACAGAGGCTTCTTGGGTACTGCAGGTGGAAGCGGGTCAGAGGAGCGACCCGGCAGCTCACCTGAGGCTGTGATGCCACCTCTCGCCAGCAGATGGGGACCTCCCTCAAGTCCAGGCCCCAGGACATCCGGCTTTTGCCCAGGCAGGGGTAGGTCAAGTAGGTGAGCCCAGTGCTCCTGGTTATGGCTGAAGGTATAAGGAGCCTTGGGGGCCACAAAGCTGCTCAGCTGAGGGGGTGGGAAGCAGTCCCTGAGCTCCCTGCTTCAAAGAGGCAGGCTTGGGGTCCCCCTCTGGCGTGAGGTAAGGGGCGAGATGCAGTGATGTGAGATGGGGCGCCCAGCTGACGGTGAGAGTCCGCTGGGCTGGAGGACCAGAAACTCAAACTGTCCTGACAGCTTTGCTGGCCATGGCTCGGCTGAGAAGACAGAACTGCTGACCCCCAGCTCTAGGAAGCCTGTGCCCAAGATGAGAGCCTGGCCTGGAGTCTCTCCTTTGTTACAACAGGCTGGTGGGGAGGGGTCAGGGGGCCAACCCATAGCAAACGAGACCTTCAGCTGGTCCCCGAAGGGCCAAGTGCAGAGTAAAGCTCTCCCATGCCCTCCCGATCCTTCCTCCTAGTCCAGAGCAGGTCAGACAGGGAGGGTGGGTGTGCTGAGAGGGTGAGACTGGTCATGTGATTCAGTCATCAGATGGCTTCTGTGCAGGGTTTGGGAGAGGGGACTGAGGGCCAGTAAAAGTCAGCGCATAGACAGATCTGAGATTGAGGGTCTCCTTGCATTTCCCACCCTGACCACCTTACTTGTCTGCCCCCAGTTCTGGTCCTGGCAGCTTAGGATGCTGTGTGTTTCTTTGGGCTGTGTGCACATCTCTGAATCCAATCAAGTCATTCTAAAAATGCTCCAAAGCCTTCCCATGCACTTAGAATAAAATTCAACTCCCCTTTCTGGTTTAGATGGCCCCTAGCCTCACCCTGCACACTCTCCCCCACCCCCATTACCCTCTTCATTGCAGTCTCAGTAGTTGTCTTTCTGCTCCTGGGCTACATAAACTATCTTCTGCCACAGGGCCTTTGCACAAACTAATTCCTCTGCCTGCAATGACTGTCCCTGCTTAGTCACGTGGCTTTCAGCTTGAATGTCCTCTTCTCAGCATCCTTCCCTGAACACAGAGTCCAAAGTAGCTCATCACGTCTCATTTGGGCCTATTGGTTTATTCTTCCCACTTATCATTACCTGAGACTTTCTGGTCTCCTGGCTTCTCCTGAATGTCGATCCCATGAAAGCAGAGGAACCACATCTGTCTTGTTCAATGCTGTATCTGGTGCCAGTGACAGCACCCAGCACCTGTCACTGGGGACCTACCTGTCAGTAGGTCCTCAGGATTCATTATGGGGTACACTGGGAGTCTTCCCTCAGAGAAATCGACCTCGGAGGAGCCCTTGCTGACTCCAATGCAGTTGTGTGAAAGTAGCTGGTTTGTAGCTTCCAGGATGGGCAGAGCACTCTGTCCAATTCTCAACCATGGCCTGCTTCTCTATGTGAGTCTCCCTTGTCCACCTTCAGGGCCAGGGGGAAAAATGAGGGAAATTTTGTTTTAAACATCACTGCCTCAGAGGTAGGGTGTGGGATGCCCAGTTCAATTTGAATTTCAGATAACAAATAGTTTTTAAAGTACAACTATGTCCCCAGTATTGTATGGGACATATGTATACTAAAAATAAAAAACAAAAAAGGTTGTTTATTTGAAATTCAAATGGAATTGAGAATTCTGTTTTGTTATTTGCTAAATCTGGCAACCCTATTCAGAGGGCCAGGACCCTCAACGATGCCCTTCTCTTCTTGGTCATCTTGAGGGGTTCCAGCTGGTCACTCTGAAAGCTCCCAGCCAGTCCTGGCCCTCTGCCCGGCAGCCAGGCAGCGGCTTCCCCTGGTCTTAACAGCAGCTCACGCCTTGGATGTGAAGGTCTGCAAATGTCAAGTGGGGCCCTGAGGACTCTAAAGAGTGTTCAAGTGGCTCTTGGCGCCTGCCTACATCTTGGGATTGTGGCTCTGATCCTTGTGATGCATAAAATTAAAAAAAAAATTTTTTAAATAAGCAGCCTCCCTTTCTTGCCATCAGATGTGAAAGACTGCATGACAGAAAGGCAAACAAGTAGACTGATTTTGGCATCAACTGGTAGGATTTCGCAAAATAACATCATTTTTGGGCATCTGCGGCTTTGGTCCCCTGCCCCTTCCCAGGGCCATGCTGGGCGAGCACTTCCAAACCAGCTGTTGTGGAAATTTGGGCACCGGAGTGGTCTATATATGTCTGTCTTACCCAAGTGCCATTAGATGCTACCAGCAGAAGGCTGAGACTGAGAGTGGAGGGGAGGCAGGGGCCTGGCACACACCAATGCCCACCCTGAAGCCCAGGACAGGGAGGCCTCCACTATAAGCCGTCTCTCCCTCTGTGACCTCTTAGGCCTGGGGTGTGCCCTAAGGAACTCATAACACATGTGTCCTACCTCAGCACTGAGGCATGGGGAAATTCTTGCATGTGATTGCTTAAACACAAAACTTTTTATTTTCTAGTTAGAAAATGTACATGGTTATTAACCCCATAAAAATAGAGAAAATCCAAAGAAATCCTGCCGCTGATGGCTGTTTTTTTTGTTTGTTTGTTTGTTGTTTTTTTTTATGGAATTTCCCTCTTGTCATCAGGCTGGAGTGCAGTGGTACGATCTTGGCTCACTGCAACCTCCTCCTCCCAGGTTCAAGCAATTCTCCTGCCTCAGCCTCCGAAGTAGCTGGGATTACAGGTGCCCGCCACCATGCTCAGCTAATTTTGTATTTTCAGTAGAGACGAGGTGTCACCATGTTGGCCAGGCTGGTCTCGAACTCCTGACCTCAGGTGATCCACCCACCTTGGCCTCCCAAAGTGCTGGAATTACAGGCTTGAGCCACCACGCCTGGCCTGATGGACCCTTTAGTGCATAATCCCTCAGGTTTTTATGATATAAATATTAGCAACTGGCTGTGACATCAACAGGCTGTGTGACCTCAAGGAGTTGTTGAACCTCCTCATGCCTCAGTTTTCTCATCTGTAAAGTGGGCATGATCATAGTTCCTTCCTCACAGGGTTATTAGGAAAATTGTTTGTTACGTCAAAACACTTAGTGCCTGGCTTCGGAACTGTAAAGTGTTAGTTATGATGTTAATCACACTGGACTTTTAAACTTTAAGATGATTATTACTTCTACATTACCTTTAATGGTGATGTTTGCGGGGTACATAATGTAGGCAGAATTTAGGTTACTTCTGTTTTCACACAGGCACTGACAGTTTGGTATGTGTTTGCTGAGGGAGTGGCATGGCTGTGTCAAGAGGCAATGACAGATCAATCTTATTGGATATACACCATGTGCCTTGCGCTGGACGTGTTTGCCTTAGGCAACCCCCTTGGAGGTGGGCTCCATTATTGCTCCTATATTTATGGAGGAGGAAACAGGCTCAAAGGGATTGGCCTCCCCTGAGGTCACAAATGGTGGAGCAAACCACTGGTCTGGTTCTTGAAGGTGGAAGATGCTCCATGCTCAAATCCCAGTGGAGCATCCTCCAATGGCTGCAGCTGTCTGTGGTCCAAGGCCTCCTAAGGCTCTGTGGTTTGCCTGATGCCACTCCAGGTCCATCTCCTCTAAATTAGGAGACACTGCAGGGCTCCTGCTTGGAGAGGAGGGTAGGAGAAACTCGGAGAGTGTCCAAGAGCAAGGCCCTTCTGGCACAGGTAGGGATCCAGGTGCAAACCAGCTACCCTGAGGCCCGCTCAGCTGGATTCCACTGTCTTGTGGAAATTACAATTTTACCAACGTGCCCTTTGTCTTCTGGGCACAGCCACGCGGAAGAGAGGCATGGGGAGGATTTGTAGGCAGAGGGCAAGCATGGGCAATCTTTCCCCTTCTGGTTTGTTTGTTTGCTTTGTATTTAGATCTTTAATGATGCACACTGATATGAAACCAAAGAGCCTGATTTCTGTGACTAGGTGCTGCCCACTGCGGCATCCTGAAGCTGTGGACTTGAGGGAGAGGCTGTTGTCCAAGCAGAACATAGGTCGAGATGATGCTGGGTGACTTAATCGGGGGCCATCCCGCCCATTTCCCATTCATTGTGCTGGGAAAGGGCCAATCATTTCTTAACATGGTCCTTCCGAGCCAGGCATTCTAGGTGGGCTTATCTAGCACCAGCTCTGTGTACATCTGTTCTGCAGAGCCCCTGCTGCTCCTGAAGGTCAAATCTAAATCTTGTGGCACAGCATTCCTGTGAAGGCACCTGCAGGGAGCAGGATCCTCAGGCAGGAGGGATGTGAAGAAGGAAGGGAGTGGCAGAAGGTGCCATCAGCGCTGCTGAAAAGCTGTACCTTGGATGGCCAGGGTGAGCTTTGTTTGCTTATTCCAGCTTCCCTCTACCCTGCCCTTTCCAACATCATACACCTACTCACTGCTCCTGGTGGAGCATGTGTGTGCTTTTCCATGTGTGTGCAAGCTGGGAACAGGTATGTGCTCCACACTGCACCTGCTGAGCCAGTGGTTGGGAGGGGACTCTAGTTTCACCATTCCTGCCAACTAGATGGGGCCCGGGCTGGGTACAGCTCCTCGGGGGCTCCATCCCCTCTTCTCGACATGAGGCCTATTCTCTGGTATGTCTGTCTCTTCTGAACACCATCCCTCCCTGGGTCCCCAGTGGATGCTGTCGGCCCATGCAGGAGCAGCCCCAGTGTGCAGCCCTTTTCCTTAAGAGGAGGAAGATCTTTTTAACCTGGAGAGTGTGAGGTTGTGTGCACAGGAAGAGAGGGGATGGGCAGGGGGCAATATGAGGGTGTCATTGTCCCCAAATGCTTACCATGTTTTCCCCCAATACAGGACCTAACGTGTGGCCTCAGGACAGAGCTATGACCTGTGGCATGGAAGATACAAGGGAACAGATTAGCCTAAGTGAAGGCTTGATTCCTTTTTTTTTTTTTTTGAGACAGTGTCTATCTCTGTCGCCCAGGTTGGAGTGTGATGGCGCGATCTCTGCTCACTGCAACCTCCACCTCCCAAGTGAATCTCCTGCCTCAGCCTCCCCAGTAGCTGGGATTACAGGTGCCCATCACCATGCCTGGCTAATTTTTGTATTTTTTTTGTAGAGATGGGGTTTCACCATGTTGGCCAGGCTGGTGTCGAACTCCTGACCTCAGGTGATCCACCCGCCTTGGCCTCCCAAAGTGCTGGGACTATAGGCGTGAGCCACCGCCTATAATTTTTCTGCAGTCTTTCTGAGTCTTTCTGCAGCAGTGAGGAGGGATCAAACAGCAGCTTTGCTTTTCTTTACAGCCTTTTGTGTTTTGCCAATTTTTCCTCAATCGGGCTCATTTAGCATATGCTTTGTGAACCCCAAAAATCTGAAACAGGTCTCAGTCAATTGAGGAAGTTTATTTCACCAAATTAAGGACGTACACCCATGACAAAGCCTCAGGAGGTCCTGATGACACGTGCTCAAGGTAGTCCGGGCACAGCTTGGTTTTGTACATTTTAGGGAGACATGAGACATCAATCAATATATGTAAGATGAACGTTGGTTTTGTCCAGAAAGGCGAGACAACTCAAAGCAAAAGCAGGACAACTGGAAGTGGGGAGGGGGTTTCCAGGTCATAGGTAGATAAGAGACAAGTGTTGTATTCTTTTACTTTCTGATTAGCATTTTCAAAGGAGGCAATCACATACGCTTATCTCAGCGAGCAGAGGGATGACTTTGAATAGAATGAGAGGCAGGTTTGCCCTAAGCAGTTCCCAGCTTGACTTTTCCCTTTACATTGGTGATTTGGGAGCCCCAAGATTTATTTTTCTTTCACAGTCTGTTGCCAATGTTTTATATTTGGGATGCATTCAACCCTATGAAAAGTGAAATGACCTCTTTGTAAAGGTGTGCTTGCATTCTCCATACAGACAAATGACAAGAGCTGGATGATTGCTTTGGGGGATAGGATGGGGACCTGAGAGAGTCCCTTCTGAATCCAGGAGGACACTTGCAGGCTGGGAAAACTGTTCTTCCCATGTTCACAGCAGGAGACTGTGTCCTGGACCATCCTCCCCAGACCTTGGTAGACCTGAAGAGTCCCTTGTAGATTTAAGAACCCTTGAAACTTGCCAGAGCAAGCTGGGTGACCCCCACTGTAGAAGAGCGCTCTCCTGGAATCTTATCTGTTTGGAAGACAGTAGCGCCACGCAGGCTGCTGCTGGACAAGAGACACACGCAGCCAGCCACCCTCTGACACTGCCCACGTGGACCAAAGTGGCTGATTTGTGCACCTGCTCGTCATCCCTGTTGGAAGCAGCCGTATCCCTTGCAGGTGAGGGTAGAGGTTCAGGGAGATGAGACAGTGATGGCAGAGGTGCGTTCTCTGCTGATGGAGCTGCCACCACACCGAAATCCCCAGTCCTGTCCCTACTGAAACCATGCTTATGCTCAATGCTGGTTCCAGGCTTCCTGTTTACCTCCACCTCCACTCTGTAATGTGCTGGGCATAGGTAGGCAGCAATCTGCAATGGATGGGTGGCATGGCTGAATGAAATGATCTGTTCCTATTGGTGCAAGATTGTCATCTGATGTTTTAGTGGACAATTTGTGTCCTGGGGTGTACTAGTCTGCTCTGGTCACCACAGTGAAATACCTTGGAGTTCTGGAAACCTAAAATCAAAGTGTCAGAAGGCACGGTCTCTCCTGAGTCCTCTCTCCTTGGCTTGCAGATGGCTGCCTTCTCACTGTGTCCTGACATGGTCTTTCTTCTGTGTGAAGACACATCCTGGTGTCTCTTCCTCTTCTCATATGGGGACCCATCCTATTGGATTAAGACCCATCTGTATAATCTCATAAATAGCCTTAATTACTTCTTTAAAGGCCCTATCTCCAAATATGATCATGTTCTGAGGTGTATTGGGAGTTGGGATTTCAACAGATAAATTTGGAGGAGTGGGGCACGATTTAGTCTGAAACCTATGCAGGGAATTTGTCTTAGTTGTTGCTTACTTAACATTATCAAACAGTCCTCTCTACCCGCCACCGCCAAGGGCACACTGCCATTCCTTGCTAGATTCACTGGTTCTAAGTGAACCAATGGGCCCTGGAATTCAGACAACTTATCTATAAACTGTCCTACTGCATATGTATCAGTCGGGATGTGCCGATTACACTGCTGTAACAAACAGCAGAATCTTAGTTGCTGATGATAAATGCTTAGTTCTTGCTCATAATACATGTCAATTGTGGACTGACTGGGAATACTTTCTCATATTTGCTAACTTCAGGATCTAGACAGACGAAGTAGCTGCTTTTTTTTTTTTTTTTTTTTTAATGTATTGTAAAACCAAACACAGGTACAGAAAACCACACAAAACAAATGTATACTTTGGTAAATTACAGAAACTCCCTGGTAACTACCTCCAGCTCAGGAAGGAAATGTTACCAGCTACTCATTCCCAATCACAGCTCCCACTTTCCCTCTAGAAGTAATTGCTGTCCTAACTTTCACGGGGATCACTTCCTTGTATTTTTTTAATTAAACTTTTTTATTTTAGGATAATTGTAGATTTGCATGTAGTTGTAAGAATTGTCTTACATTTCTTTGCCCATATTCTAATTGAATTGTTCACATCTAATTTAAGAAATAATGCAGAGGTTCTGTGTACCTTTGTCCAGCTTCCCCCAGTGGTAGCCATAATCCAACATTACAGACAGTGATGACGTCAAGATACATGACATTCCCATCATCACAAGGATCCCTCATGTTTCCCCTTTATGGCCACACCAACTTCCCTCTCACCCCACCTTCCCCTGAACCCCTGACAACCACTAATCAATTCCTCATTTCTCTAATCATACAGTATGTATCCTTTCAGGGTTTGCTGTTTTTTTGTTTTTTTTTGTTTTTTTTTGAGGCAGAGTCTTACTCTGTCATCCAGGCTGAAGTGCAGTGACAGGATCATGACTCACTGCAGCCTCACCCTCCTGGGCTCAATTGATCCTCTTACCTCAGCCTCCTGAGTAGCTGGGGCTACAGGTGCCTGCCACCACACTTCGTTAATTAAAATTTTTTTTTTTCTTTTTGTAGAGATGGTGTCTCCCTATGTTGCTCAGGCTGGTCTTGAACTCCTGGGTTCAAGTGATCCTCCCACCTCAGCCTCCCAAAGTGTTGAGGTTGTAGGTATGAGCCACTGTGCCTGGCTGGGGTTGGCTTTTTAACTCAGCATCATTCCCTGGGGATTCTTCAAGGTTGTGGTGTGTATCAATAGTTTGTTCCTTTTTATTGCTAAGTAGTGTTTCATGTTACAGACGTTCCACAGTTTGTTTAGCCATTTACCTGATGAAAGGCATTTATTTCCAGTTTCTGGCTATGATCAGTATTGCAGCACTATTTACAATAGTAAAGACATGAAATTAACCTAGATGCCCATCAATGGGAGACTAGATAATGCCCCCCTACTTTCTTTCCTTTCTCTCCTTTATCTCCTTCTCTCCTTTTCCCTCCCTCCCTCCCTTCTTTCCTTCCTTTATAGAAATGGCCAAACTGTTCCAGAGTGGTTGTACCATTTAATGCTCCCATCAGCAATGTGCAAGTGATTCAGTTTCTCTGCATTCTTGACAGTACTTGGCATTGTCACTATTTTTTTTTTTTTTTTTTTTTTTTGCCATTGTGGTTTTAATTTGCAGTTCCCTCATGGCTAAGGGTGCACATCTTTTCATGTGATTATTTGTCATCTGTATCTCCTTCTCAGTAAAATGCTGGCTCATGTTTTTGCCCATGTTTTGATTGAATTGGTTTCTCACTATTGAGTGTTGATAATTCTTTATCTAGTCTGCATACCAGTTCTTTGTTGGATGTGTGGTTTGTATATATACGTTTCTAGTCTACAGCCTGTCTTTTCATCTTTTTAGCAGGGTTTTTCATGAAGCAAGCATTTTGAATTTTGATGAAATCTGATTTATCAATTTATGCTCTTATGGATCATGCTTTTGGTGTTGTCTATCAATTCCCCCCAGCCCTAGGGTTTTCCTATGTGTTTTTCCTATATGATTTATAGTTTTACATTTAAGCCCATGATCCATTTTGAATTAATTTTGTGTAATGTGTAAGACTTTGGTCAAGGTTGTTTTTTTTTTTTTTTTTCACCTATAAATATCCACTTACTCCAGCATCATTTGTCAAAAAGGCCATGTTTCCTCCATTGAAATACTTTTGCATCTTGTCAAAAATCAGTTGGGCATATATGTGTGGGTGGGTCTATTTCTGTATTCTATTTTGTTTCATAGATTGTCTTTTCTTCTGCCTTCTTATGGCACTTGGAAATTGACTGTTTGCCAATATCATGCAGTCTTAACTACCGTAGCTATACATTAAGTGTTTCTTTCTTTTCTTTTTTTCTTTCTTTCTTTCCTTCCTTCCTTCCTTCATCCCTTCCTTCCTTCTTCCTTTCTTTCCTTTCTTTTCTTTTCTTTTGAAATCTCACTGTGTTGTCCAGGCTGGAGTGAACTGGCATGATCTGAGCTCACTGCAACCTCTGCCTCCTGGGTTCAAGTGATTCTACTGCCTCAGCCTCCTGAATAGCTGGGATTACAGGTGCCTGCCACTACACCGGGCTAATTTTTTGTATTTTTAGTAGAGATGGGGTTTCATCATGTTGGTGAGGTTGGTCTCGAACTCCTGACCTCAGGTGATCCACCCGCCTTGGCCTCCCAAAGTGCTAGGATTACAGGTGTGAGCCACTGCAGCCAGCCTTACAATAAGTCTTTCTTTAAAAAAACTTTTATTTTAGGTTCATGGATACATGTGCAAGTTTGTTATACAAGTAAACTGTTTATCACAAGGGTCTGGTGTACAGATCCCTTAACATGAAGGGATGTTGAATTTCATCATCTGGGTAATAAGTATAGCACTGGACAGGTATTTTTTCTGATCCTCTCCCTCCTACCACCTTCTACCCTCAACTAGGCCCCAGCATCTGTTGTTCCCCTCCTAGTATCCATACGCTCTGTTTTTTAGCTCCCACTTATAAGTGAGAAAATAGAGTATTTGATTTTCTGTTCCTGTGTTAGTTCACTAAGGATAATGGCCTCCAGCTCTATCTATGTTGCTGCAGAGAACATGATGTTGTTCTTTTTTGTGGCTGCATAGTATTCCAATGTGTATATGTACCACATTTTCTTTATCCAGCCTACTGTTGATGGGCATCTAGGTTAATTTCATGTCTTTGATATTGTGGATAGTACTGCAATGAACACGGAGGTGCATGTATCTTCATGGTAGAATGATTTCTATTTCTTTGGGTATATACCCAATAATGGGATTGCTGGGTTGAATGGTAGATCTGTTTTAAGTTCTTTGAGGAATTGCCACACTGCTTTTCACAAGAGCTGAACTAATTTACACTCTTACCAGAAGTGTGTAAGTGTTCCCTTTTCTTCACAATTTTGCCAGCATCTGTTATTTTTTGATGTTTTAACAATAGCCATTCTGGCTTGTGAGAGATGGTATCTCATTGTGGTTTTGATTTGCATTCCTTTAATGATTAGTGATGTCAAGCAGTTTTTATATGCTTATTGGCCACATGTATATCTTCTTTTGAAAAATGTCTGTTCATGTTCTTTGCCCACTTTTTAATGGGGTTGTTGTAAATTTGTTGAAGTTCCTTATAGATTCTGGATATTAAATCTTTGTCAGACACATAGTTTGCAAATATTTTCTCCCATCCTGTAGGATGTCTGTTTACTCTGTTGATAGTTTTCTTTGCTGTGCAGAAAGTCTTTAGTTTAATTAGATTCCATTTGTCAACATTTGTTTTGTTGCAGTTGCTTTTGGCATTTTTGTTGTGAAATCTTTGCCAAGACCTATGTCCAGAATGGTATTTCCTAGATTATCTTCCAAGGTTCTTATAGTTTCAGGTTTTATATTTAAGTTTTTAACCCATCTTGAGTTGATTTTTGTATGTGGTGTTAGGTAGGTGTCCAGTTTCAATATTCTGCATATGGCTAGCCAGTTATCCCTGCACCATTTATTGATGGAGGAGTCCTTCCTCCATGGCTTGTGTTTGAAGCTTTGTTGAAGAACAGATGGTTGTAGGTGTGCAGCATTATTTCTGGGCTTTATATTCTCTTCCAATGGTCTATGTGTCTTTTTTTTGTATCAGTACCATGCTGTTTTGGTTACTGTAGCCCTGTAGTATAATTTGAAGGCAGGTAACATGATGCCTCCAGCTTCGTTCTTTTTGCTTAGGATTGCATTGGTTATTCAGGCTCTTTTTTGATTCCATATGAATTTTTAAATAGTTTTTTTCTAATTCTGTGAAGAATATCATTGGTAGTTTGATAGAAATAGCATCGAACCTGTAAATTGCTTTGGGGAGTATGACCATTTTTATGATATCGATTCTTCCTATTGATAAGCATGGAATGTTTTTTCGTTTGTTTGTGTCATCTCTGATTTCTTTGACAAGTGTTTTGTAATTGTTGTTGTAGAGATTTTTCAACTCCCTGGTTAGCTATATTCCTATGTATTTTATTCTTTTTGTGACAATTATGAATGGAATTACATTCCTGATTTGGCTCTCAGTATGGATGTTGTTGGTGTATAGGAAGGCGCTACTGATTTTTGTACGTTGATTTGGTATCCTCAAACTTGCTGAAGTTGTTACCAGCTCAAGGAGCTTTTGGGCAGAGAATACGGGGTTTTCTAAATATAGAATCATTCATTTACAAACAGAGATAGTTTGACTTTCTCTATTCCTATTTGAATGCCTTTTATTTCTTTCTCTTGCCTGATTTCTTTGGCCAGGACTTCTTATACTATTTTGAATAGGAGCGGTGAGAGAGGGCATCCTTGTCTTGTGCTGGTTTTCAAGGGTGCTTGTGCTTCTGGCTTATGCCCATTTAGTGTGATGCTGACTGTTGGTTTGTCATAGGTGGTTCTTAATATTTTAAAATATGTTCCTTCAATACCTAGTTTATTGAGGGTTTTTAACATGAAGGGATGTTGGGTTTTATCAAAAGCCTTTTCTGCATCTGCTAATTTGTGTTTTTTGTTTTTACTTCTGTTTATGTGAATTACATTTACTGATTTGCACATGTTTAGCCAACCTTGTATCTCAAAGATAAAGCCTACTTGACTATAGTGGATAAGCTTTTTCATGTGCTGCTGGATTCAGTTTGTAGTGTTTTGTTGAGAACTTTTGCATCTATGTTCATCAAGGATATTGGCCTAAACGTTTCTTTTTTTGTTGTGTCTCTGCCAGGGATTGGTATTGGGATGACGCTATCCTTATAGAATGAGGTGGGGAGGAGTCTCTTCCTGTATTAGTCCATTGTCACACTGCTATAGACATAGCTGAGACTAGGTAATTTATAACGGAGGAGGTTTAATTTACTCACAGTTCTACGTGGCTGGGGAGGCCTCAGGAAACTTACAGTCATGGCGGGAGGGGAAGCAGGCACCTTCTTCACAAGGCTGCAGGAGAGAGAAAAAGTGTGTGAAGGAGGAATTGTCAAACATTTCTACAACCCTCAGATCTTGTGAGAACTCACTCACTATCATGAGAACAGTATGGGGGAAACTGCCCCCATAATCCAATCATCTCCCATCAGGTCCCTCCCTTGACATGTGGGCATTATGGGGATTACAGTTTGAGGTGAGATTTGGTTGGGGTCACAGAGACAAACCATATCACTCCTTCTCAACTTTTTGGAATAGTTACAGTAGTAATGGTATCAGCTCTTCTTTGTACATTGGGTATAATTCGGCTGTGAATCCATTTGGTCCCAGACTTTTTATTAGTTGGTAAGCTTTTTATTACTGATTCAATTTTGGAACTCATTATTGGATTCAGTTTCCTCCTGGTTCAGTCTTGGGAGGTTGTATTGTCTAGGAAATTACCCATTTCTTCTAGATTTTTTAGTTTGTGTGAATAGAGGTGTTCATAGTAGCCTCTGATTTTTTGTTTCCTCTGGGATCAGTGGTAGTGCCCTCTTTGTTGCTTCTAGTTGTGTTTATTTGGATATTCTCTCTTATTTTTCTTTATTAGTCTAGCTAGCAGTCTAATCTTTTTCAAAGAACCATCTTCTGTATTCATTGATCTTTTGTATGGTTTTTCATGTCTCAATTTTCTTCAGTTCAGCTCTGATTTTGGTTATTTCTTGTCTTCTGCTAGCTTTAGAGTTGGTTTGCTCTTGCTTCTCTAGTTTTTCTAGTTGTGATGTTAGGTTGTTAATTTGAGATCTTTCTAATTTTTTGATATAGGCATTTAGAGCTATAAACTCCCTCTTAATACTGCCTTAGTTATATGTTGTATCTTTTGCTCATTAGTTTCAAATAATTTCTTGATTTCTTCCTTGATTTCATTGTTTACCCCAAAATCACTCAGGAGCAACTTGTTTAATTTTCACTTAATTGTATGGTCTTGAGTGATTTTCTTAGTATTGATTTCTATTTTTATTGTGCTGTGGTCTGATAGCGTGGTTGATCTGACTTCGTTTTTTTGAATTTGCTAAGTACTGTTTTATGTCCAATTGTGTAGTTGATTTGGAGTATGTGCCATGTGGCAATGAAAAGAATGCATATTCTGTTGTTTTGGGGTGGAGAGTTCTGTACATGTCTATTAGGTCCATTTGGATAAATGCTGAGTTCAGGTCCTGAATGCCCTTGTTAATTTTCTGCCTCAATAATCTGTCTAATACTGTCAATGGGGTGTTAAAGTCTCTAATATTGTGTGGGACTCTAAGCTTCTTTGTAAGAAATTTGCTTTATGAATCTGGGTGCTTCTGTGTTCGGTGTATGTATACTTAGGATAGTTGGGTCTTCCTCATGAATTGAACACTTTACCATTATATAATGCCGTTCTTTATCTTTTTTTTATCTACATTGGTGTAAAGTCCATTTCTTCCCCCTGAAATTAGGATTGTAACCCCTGCTTTTTCTGTTTTCTATTTTCTTGGTAGTTGTTTTCCATTTTCTTACTTTGAGCCTATGAATGTCATTGTTCATAACATGTGAGATGGGCCTCTTGAAGAGAGCATGCCATTGGGTCTTGATTCTTTATCCAGCTTGCCATTCTATACCTCTTAATTGGGGCATTTAGCTTGTTTACATTCAGGGTTGGTATTGATATGTATGAATTTGATCCTGTCACAATGTTGTTAACTGGTTATTATGCAGACTTCTTTGAGCGGTAGCTTTAGTGTGTCACTGGTCAGTGTACTTAAGTGTGTTTTGCAGTGCCTGGTAATGGTGTTTCCTTTCCATATTTAGTGTTCCCTTCAGGACCTCTTGTAAGGCAGGTCTGGTGGTAACAAATATAAAAGGGTCTTATTTCTTTCATTTATGATGCTTTGTTTAGCTGGATATGAAATTCTTGGCTGGAATTTTTTTTTCTTTAAGAATGCTAAATATAGGCCTCCAATCTCTTTTGGCTTATAGAATTTCTGCTGAAAGGGCCACAGTTAGCTTGATGGGGGTCCCTTCGTAGGTGACTTGCCCCTTCTCTCTAGGTCTCTTTTAACATTTTCTCTTTCATTTGGACCTGTGGGGGTCCAACCCACAGACGCTGACCCAGCGATGGATGAGAGATGTACACTGACAGACATTCTGCCTGTCAGTCTGGCTAAGATAGGCTCTGCTCTGAGTCTGGTGCATCGCCTCCATAAGCCGGCAAAGATCGCATTTAATTAGTACAGATTAAATGACAATAGTCTCTAGTAAACACCATTAGAAGGTAATTAACATTACTCCCTGACTAGAGAGCAATTATGCACCCATGGTTGATCAAAGGTTGGTCTTAAGACCACATGAGTAAACAAGCTATTTAGATAAACTCCCCACATTCCCTTATTGTTTGCTTTTTTGCTATCAACTAAAGGTAAAGAGGACTTACCTGCCTTCAGCCAAATTTG
This sequence comes from Piliocolobus tephrosceles, assembly GCF_002776525.5. Lineage (NCBI taxonomy): Eukaryota > Metazoa > Chordata > Mammalia > Primates > Cercopithecidae > Piliocolobus > Piliocolobus tephrosceles. The sequence continues at coordinate 208,411,573 of NC_045434.1, read as the reverse complement.
CTACTGAAGCTATGCAAACCCCCTGTCCTTCCAAGAAGATCTGTGTCTATTCCCTATAATTTTTTCCAACCACACTGATTGATCCCCTACATGTACCCTGGATGGGGAGGGGAGAGATCTCACTCACTCACTCACTCACGCTTTCCTATATGGATAGGTTCTCCTGGCTCTGTGCTGAGCCCAGAGATGCTGGGGCCTAGGTTTGCTCTTCTCTGCTTTGTGTTCCCCTGCTGCTTTGATGCAACCCACCATGGTTTCTCACTGACCTGTAGGATCAGTGCTCACAAACCCTTTTGTTTACACTCCATGACAGCAGCACACAGGAGCTGCTTCTAGTCCACCATCTTGACACTGTCCTACAATGTCTTAATTCCTCCAGCTTTATTCCTTTTTTCCAAGGATTATTTTAACTACCACAGTTCCTTTGCATTACTATAAAACTTTGGAATAATTTTGTATGTATAAAGAATCTTGCTGGGGTTTTGACAGAAATTGTGTAAAAACCTATACATCAATTTAGGAAGAATTTTCATCTTTACTATGTCGAGTTTTCCAATCTGTGAACATGGTATCTCTTCATTTATCTAGGTATTCTTCGATTTCTTTCATAAATGTTGTGCAGTTTTCAGAATAAAAGTCCAATATAGACTCAGAAAACGTAATACTTAGATGTAAGTCTAAATAATTTTAAAGGGTATTACGTCTGTAACTGGTGGGTTCTTGGTCTTGCTGACTTCAAATATGAAGCCGCGGACCCTTGCAGTGAGTGTTACAGTTCCTAAAGATGGTGTGTCCGGAATCTGTTCCTTGAGATGCTCAGATGTGTTTGGAGTTTTTTTCTTCAGGTGGATTCATGGTCTTGCTGTCTTCAGGAGTGAAACTGCAGACCTTCACAGTGAGTTACAGCTCATAAAGGCAGCATGGACCCAAACAGTATGCAGCAACAAGACTGATGCTAGAGAGCATAATAAAAAAGCTCTCAAAGCTTGCAAGGCATTGCAAGCGGATCGGCACCGCAAGCTCTGGCAGCCTGCTTTTGTTCCCTTATCTGACCCCACCCACATCCTGCTGATTGGTCCATTTTACAGAGAGTGATTGGTCAATTTTACAGAGAGCTGATTGGTCCATTTTACAGAGAGTTGATTGGTCCGTTTTACAGAGCTGATTGGTCCATTTCATCAGAGTGCTGATTGGTGAATTTACAATCCTTTAGCTAGACAGCGTGCTAGATAGAAAAGTTCTTCAAGTCCCCACTAGATTAGCTAGATACAGAGCACTGATTGGTGCATTTACAAACCTTGAGCTAGACACAGAGTGCTGATTGGTGTATTTACAATCCCTTAGCTAGATATAAAGGTTCTCCCAGTCCCCACTGGACTCAGGCGCCCAGGGGCTTCACCTAGAGGGTCCCGCACCAGGGCCGCGGACGTAGCCGCCCACCAGTCCCCCGCCCTGAGCCGGCACTCTTCAGCCCTTGGGTGGTTGGTGGGACCCGGCACCACGGAGCAGCGGGCGGTGCTCGTCCGGGAGGCTCAGGCTGCGCAGGAGCCCACGTCCCAAGCCCTGCCCCGTGGGGAGGCAGCTGAGGCCAGGTGAGAATTTGAGCGCAGTGTCAGCCGGCCGGCAGTCCTGGGTGACCCGGCGCACCCTCTGCAGCTGCTGGCCCGGTTGCTAAGCCCTTCACTGTCCTGGGGCCCCGGGGCTGGCGGCGCCTACGGGCCGCTCTGAGTGCGGGGGACAGGGTGGGCCCGCGGAGCCCATGCCCACCGGGAGCTCGCGCTGGCCCGCGAGCACCGCGCGCATCCCGGGTTCCCGCCAGTGCGTCTCCCTCCACGCCTCCCCGCAAGCAGAGGGAGCTGGCTCTGGCCTCGGCCAGCCCACAGAGGGGCTTGCGCAGTGTAGCCGCAGACTGAAGGGCTCCTGAAGCGCGGCCAGAGTGGATGCCGCGGCCGAGGAGTCGCTGAGAGGGAGCGAGGGCTGCCAGCACGCCGTCACCTCTCAGTATTATATTTTAAATGTTGATGTCCATGTGTTCCTTGTGAGTATAGAAAATGCAGTTGATTTTTGGGTATAGATCTTGTATCTTGTGACTTTGATAAACTCACTCAGTAGTTCTAAGATTTTTTGGTAGTTTTTTTTTTGATTTTGTATGTATTATAGGAAACCATGTTAATCTGCAAATAGAAACAGCTTCCTCCCTCCCTCCCTTACTCCCTTCCTTCCTTTTCTTCTTTCTTTCTTTTGTTCTCTCTCTTTTTTCTTTTTCTTTCTTTCTTTCTTTTATATATGCTTTTTTTTTTTTGCCTTATTGCGCTGTCTAGAACTTCCAGAACTCTGTTGAGTAAGAGCTGTGAGAGCATATATTCTTGCCTTGTTTCCAACCTTGGGGGAAAAGCATTCAGTCTTTTGCAATTAAGTATAATGTTAGCTCTAGGTCTTTTGTAGATGGTCTTTATTAAGTTGAGCAAGTTCCTGTTCTTCCTACTTTCTGAGAGTTTTTTGTTGTAAGTGGATGTTGACTTTTGTCAAATGCCCTTTCCTGCATCAATTGATACCATCGTGTGACTTACTTTTTAGCCTGTTAATATGGTATATCACATTGATTAATTTTTGAATCAGAAATCTGCCTTGCATTCCTGGGATAAACCCCACTTGATTATGTTGTATAATTCTTTTAATATATTTGCTAATATTTGGCTTGTTAAATTTTTTGTCTATATTCAGAAGGAATGCTGACCTACAGTTGTCTTTTTTTGTACCATCTGTTTGGCTTTGGCATCAAGGTAGAACTATCTTTATACATTCAATTGGGAGTATGCTCTCCTTTTCTGTTTTTTGGAAGAGATTGGAATTAGTGTTAATTCTTCTTTAAATGTTTGGTAGACTCCTCAAGTAAAACTGGGCCTGGAGATTTCCTTTTTGGGAGTTTTTTTTAACATTATGAATTTTATTTAATAGTTACAGGGCTTTTGAAATAATCTATTTCATATTGAATGAGTTGTGGTAGTACATGTTTTTAGATGAAATAGATCACTTCCTCAAAGTTGTCAAATGTATGTGTGTATTGACAGTATTCTGTTCTTCTCCTTTCAATCCCCTGTATTATTCCTGATGTTTCTAGTTCTGTCAGTCTAGCTGTCTGATCTTGTCAAAGAACCAACCAACTCTTTTCATTAATTGTCTATATTATTTTCTGTTTTAAATTTCATTGATTTTTAAAATATTATCTTTATTATTTCACTCCTTCTCTTGCTTTGGGTTTCTTCTTCCTTTTCTAGGTTCTTGAGATAAAAGGTTAGATTATTTACTTGAGAGTTTTTCTTCAGATATATGCATTTAGTGCTATAAATTTCCTTTTCAGTTTTAGCTGAGTCCCAGAAATTTTGTTATGTTGTATTTTCACTTTCATTCAGTTTAATGTATTTTTGATTTTTCTCGAGACTTTCTTTTTGATTTATGGATTATTTAGATGTATGTTGCTTAGTTTCTAAGTGTTTGGAACTTTTCCTCTCATCTTCTGTTTTTGTTCCTCTGACCACATATTCTGTATGATTTTATTTTTAAAAACTGTTGAGGTTTGTTTTATGGCACAGGACATAGCATATCTTGGTGTATGTTCGGTGGGCACTTGCAAAGAATGTGTATTCTGTTGTTGGGGTGAGTGTTGTAAAAATGTCAGTTAGAACTTACTTGTTTGTAGTTGATATGATTTGGCTCTCGGTCCCCACCCAGATCTCACCTTCAGTGGTAATGCCCATAATCCCTGCTTGTCAGGGGCATGACCAGGTAAAGGTAATTAAATCATGGGGGTGGTTTTTCCCCGTGCTGTGCTCATGATAATGAGTGAGTCTCATGAAATCGGATGGTTTTATAAGCATCTGGCATTTTCCCTGCTTGCACTCACTGTGTCCTGCCATCTGTGAAGAAGGTGCTTATTCTCCTTTGCCTTCCACCATGATTGTAAGTTTCCTCAGGCCTCTCAGCAATGTGGAACTGTGAGTCAATTAAACCTCTTTCCTTTATAAATTATCCAGTCTTAGGCAGTTCTTTATAGAAGCATGAAAACAGACTAATACAGTAAATTGGTACTTCAGAGAGTGGGGTGCTGCTACTCAGATATCTGAAAATGTGGAAGTGACTTTGTAACTGGGTAATAGCTCCCACTTATAAGTGACTTTGTAACTGGGTAATAGGCAGAGGTTGGAACAGTTTGGAGGGCTCAATAAAAGACAAATATGTGGGAAAGTTTGGAACATCCTAGAGAATTGTTGAATGGATTTGACCAAAATGCTGATAGTGATATGGACAATGAAGTTCAGGTGGAGGTGGTCTCAGATGGAGAGGAGAAACTTGGGAGTAAAGATGACCCTTCCTATGCTTTAACAAAGAGACTGGTGTCATTTAGCCCCTGCCCTAGAGATCTGTGAAACTTTGAACTTGATAGAGATGATTTAGGGTATCTGGTGGAAGAAATTTCTAAGAAGCAAAGTGTTCCAGAGGGAGCAAAGCATAAAAGTTTCAAAAATTTGTAGCCTGGCCATGATGTAGAAAAGAAAAACCTGTTTTCTGGGGAGAAATTCCACCCAGCTGCTGAAATTTGCATAACTAATAAGAAGCCAAGTGTTAATCATCAAGACAATGGGGAAAATGTCTCCAGGGCATGTCAGAGGTCTTCAGGCAGCCCCTTCCATCACAGACCCAGAGGCCTTGAAGGGAAAAATCATTTCATGAGCCAGGCCCAGGGCCTTAATGCTTTGTGCAGTCTTAGGACTTTGATGCCCTGCATTCCAGCTGTGGCTAAAAAGGGCCAACATACAGCTCAGGCCATTGCTTCAGAGGGTGCAAGCCCTAAGTCTTGGCAGCCTATATGTGTTGTTGGGCCTCCAGGTGCTCAGGGGCAGAGCCCTCAGGGAGAACCTCTGTTAGGGCAATGCGGAAGGGAAATATGGGGTCAGGGTCCCCACACAGAATCCCCACGAGAGCACTGCCTAGCGGAGATGTGAGAAGAGGGCCACCATCCTCCAGACCCCAGAATGGTAGATCCGGCGACAGTTTGCACTGTACTCCTGAAAAAGCCAGACACTCAACACAAGCCCATGAAAGTAGATGGGAGGGGGCTGTATCCTGTAAAGCCACAGGGGCAGAACCGGCCCAAGACCATGGGAGCCCACCTCTTGCATCAGCTTAACGTGGATGTGAGACATGGAGTCAAAGGAGATCATTTTGGAACTTTAAGCTTTAATGACTGTCCTGTTGAATTTTGAACTTGCATGGGGCTTGTAGTCCCTTTGTTTTGGCCAATTTCTCCCATTTGGACCAGGAGCATTTATCTGATGCCTGTACCTCCATTTTATCTAGGAAGTAATTAACTTGGTTAATTTTACAAGCTCATACGCAGAAGGGACATGCCTTGTCTCAGATGAGACTTTGGACTGTGGACTTGTGAGTTAATGCTGAAATGAGACTTTGGGGGACTGTTGGGAAGGCATGATTGGTTTTGAAATGTGAAGATACGAGATTTGGGAGGGGCCGGGGTGGAATGATATGGTTTGGTTCAACTTGATTGTAACTTCCACAATTCCCACATGTTGTGGGAGGAACCTGATGGGAGGTGACTGAACTAGGAGGGCAGGTGTTTCCTGCACTGTTCTCATGATAGTAAATGAGCCTTACGACATCTGGTGGTTTTAAAAATGGAAGTTTCTCTGCACAGGCTCTCTCTTTGCCTGCCACCATCCACATAAGATGTGACTTGCTCCTCCTTGCCTTTTGCCATGATTATGAGGCCTCCCCAGACCTGTGGAACTGTGAGGCCAGTTAAACCTCTTTCTTTTGTAAATTGCCCAGTCTCGGGTGTGTCTTTATCAGCAGCCTGAACAGGGACTAATACATCCCCCTAATTTCTACTTGTTAAGGGCAGGACCCGGAGGAGGTGATTGAATCATGGGGGCAGTTTCCCTCATGCTGTTCTCATGATAATGAGTGGTTCTTATGAGATCTGACGGTTTATAAGTGTCTGGCATTTCCCCTGCTTGCGCTCACTCTGTCCTGCCACCCTGTGAAGAAGGTTCCTGCTTCTCCTTTGACATCCACCATGATTGTAAGTTTCCTGAAGCCTCCCCAGCAATGTGGAACTGTAAGTCAATTAAACCTATTTTCTTTATAAACTACCCAGTCTCAGGCAGTTCTTTATAGCAATATGAGAATGGACTAATACCAATAGTGTTTTGATTTTTCATATCTTAGCTGATCTCTTGTTATTTTATCAGTTGTTGAAAGAAGGGTGTTAAAGTTTCCGACTATTTTTATGGATCTGTCTATTATTCTATCCAGTTGTATCAGTTGTATTTCACATATTTGGAGTTCTGTTATTTGGTCTATACATGCTTAGGATTTCTATGGGCCATGTAAAAAATACTTTGTCAATTTATGCCTTTTAATTCATATAATTAGATTATTTACATTTAATGCAATTGTTGATATGTTGGAGGTTAAGTCCATAATTTAAATTTTGTTTTTTCTTTCCATCTTTTATTTGTTTTATTTACCTTTGTGTGAGTTAATTGCCCATTTAAAAATTCAATTTTAATCTATTGGTAATGTTTTTGAGTGTATCTTTTTGTATCTTTTTACAGGTCTTTTAGTGGTTGCTCTAGGCATTATATTATACATGCACAACTATCAGAGCCTACTGGTGTCATCATTTTACGACTTCAAGTGAAGTGTCAAAATTTTACCTACCTTATGCTCTTTACCTTTCCCTATTTATAACATAATTACATTAGATATTTCCCTTATATACATTTAGAACCGGATCCGACAGTGTTATGTTTGCTTTATCGATCAAATACAGTTTAGAAAACTCAAAATAAGGAAAGCCTGTTATATTTACTCATAATTTTGTTTACCCTTTTTAAAAAATTTCTGGTTGTATTAGTTGCTGCTGTAACAGATTACCCCAAAGTCGATGGCTTAAGACACAGCAATTTTTTATTATCTTATAGTTCTGGAGGTCAGAAGTCTAAAATGGGTTGGCAGGGGTACATTTCTTTTGAAGAATTTAAGAGAGTATCTGCTCCTTTGCTGATTGTTGTAATGGAGCGAATCTGTTCTCTTGCCTTTTCTAGTTTTTGGTGGCCACCTGTATTCTATGGTTTATGATCCCTTCTTCCATCTGAAAGCTGTCAGTGTAGCATCTTTAAATCCTCCTCTTTCTTTCTGCTTTCGTTGTCACAGTCTTTTCTATTCTGTCTCTCCTGCCTCCTTCGTAAAGGGACCTCTGTAATTATATTAAGCCCATCTGGGCAATCCAGGATAATCTTATATCAATGTCCTTAATTTAATTACATCTGAAAAGTTCTCTTTATTATGTTAAATAACATGTCCACAGATTCCTCGGATTAGGATGCAGACATCTTTAGGAGGCCATTCTTTTTACCACAATGATATTCCAAGTGTAATCTTTTTTTCATTTCCTTTCTGTTTAGAGAACTTTTAGCAGAGAAAGGGTAGATTACTGGTGACAAATTCTCCAACTTTTCCTTCATCTGAGAATGTCTTGGTTTGCCCTTTATTCCTCAAGGATATTTTCACTGGCTGTAGGATTCTAAGTTGACAGTTCTTTTCTTTCAGTGGTTGAAAACTTTGTCACTCCTTTCTGGTATCTATGGTTTCTGAATGAAAAACTTCCTGTCTTACAAATTGCTTTTCCCCCACTGGGTATAGTTTCCCTGCTATCTTATGTGCCCAGGCACTTTTTGTACATTTCCTGCCCCAGACACACCTGGAATCAGCCATTTCTCCAAGAAACCCTGGTTTCTTCTAATGAGGAATGTTGCTTCACAGTGACAATTGGGTGCTAGGGAATGCTCCTTGCCACTGGGCCTGGAATACAACCAATGTTTTCTCTATTTTTTTTTTTTGTTCATTTAAAAAAAAAATTATTTTAGGTTTTGGGGTACACGTAACACATGTCACAGGGGTTTGTTGTACATATTATTTCATTACCCAGATATTAAGCCCAGTACCCAATAGTTGTCTTTTTTGCTCTTCTTCTTCCTCCCACCCTCCCCCTTCAAATAAACCCCGGTGTCTGTTGTTTTCTTCTTTGTCTTCACAGGTTCTTATCATTTAGCTCCTACTTATAAGTGAGAACATGCAGTAATTGGTTTTCTGCTCCTGCATTAGTGATATGGTTTGGCTTTGTTTCCCCACCCAAATTTCATCTTTAATTGTAACCCCATGTATTGAGGGAGGGACTTGGTGGGAGGTGATTGGATCATGGGGGAGGTTTCTCCCATGCTGTTCTTGTGATAGCGAGGGAGTTCTTGTGAGATCTCATATTTTAAAAGTGACAATTTCCCCTGCATGCTCTTTCTCTCCCGCTGCCATGTATGAAGGTGCTTGCTTCTCCTTAGCCTTCCACCATGATTGTAAGTTTCCTGTGGCCTCCACAGCCATGTGGAACTGTGTGTCAATTAAGTGACTTTTCTTTATAAATTACACAGTTTCAAATACTATCTTTATAGCAGTATGAAAACAGACTAATACAGAACATTGATACCAGGAGAGGGGTGTGCTCTAAAGATAACCTGAAAATGTGGAAGTGACTTTGGAACTGAGTAATGGGCAGAGGTTGGAACAGTTTGGAGGACTCACAAGAAGACAGAAAGATGTATGAAAGTTTGAAAGTTCCTAGAAACTTGTTGAATGGTTTTGATCAAAATGTTGATAGTAATATGGACAGTGAAGTCCAGGCTTAGGTGGTCTCAGATGGAGATGAGGAACTTCTTAGAAACCGGAGCAAATATCACTCTTACTATGCTTTAGCAAAAAGACTGGTGGCATTTTGCCCCTGCCCTAGAGATCTGTGGAACTTTGAATATAAGAGAGATGATTTAGGGTATCCGGTGGAAGAAATTTCTAAGCAGAAAAGCATTCAAGAGGTAACCTGGCTGATTCTGAAAATATTCAGTCATATGTGCTCACAGAGAGATGATCTGAAACTGGAACTTTTATTTAAAAGAGAAGCAGAGCATAAAAGTTTGAACAATTTTCAGCCTGACCATGAGATAGAAAAGAAAAACCCATTTTCTGTGGAGAAATTCAAGCCACCTGCAGAAACGTGCACAAGTACGAGGAACAGAATGTTAATCCCGAAGACAGTGGGGAAAATGTCTCCAGGGCATTTCCGAGATCTTCATGGCAGTCCCTCATATCATAGGCTGAAAGGCCTAGGAGGAGAAAATGGTTTTGTGGGCCGGTCCCAGGGTCCTGCTTCTCTGTGCAGCCTGGGAACTTGGTGCCCTATGTCCCAGCCACTCTGGCTCCAGTCATAGCTAAAAGGGGCCAGTGTACAGCTTAGGCCATTGCTGCAGGTGGTGCAAACCCCAAGCTATGTGGCTTCCATGTGGTGTTGGGCCTGTGAGTGTGCAGAAGACAATAGGTGAGGTTTGAGAACCTCTGCCTAGGTTTCAGAGGATTTATGGAAATGTCTAGATGTCAAGGCAGAAGTCTGCTGCAGGGGTGGAGTCCTCATGGAGAACCTCTAGTAGGACAATGCAGAGGGGAAATGTGGAGTTGGAGCTTCCACACAGGATCTCCACTGGGGGACTGCCTCGTGGAGCTGTGAGAAGATGGCCACAATTCTCCAGTCCCCAGAATGGTAGATCTACTGATAGCTTGCACTGTGCACCTGAAAAAACTGTAGGCATTCAACATCAGCCAATGAAAACACCCTTGGGAACTATGCCCTGCAGAGCCACAGGGGCAGAACTGTCTTTGGCCTTGGGAGCCCACCCTTTGCATTGGTGTGTCCTGGATGTGAGACGTGGAGTCAAAGGAGATTATTTTGGAGCTCTAAGATTTAATGAATGTCCTGCTGGGTTTTGGACTTGCACGGGGCCTGGGGCCCTTTGTTTTGGCCAGTTTCTCCCATTTGCAGTGGGAACATTTGTCTAATGCTTATTGTACTTGCATTGTATCTTGGAAGTAACTAACTACTTTTTTATTTTACAGGCTTGTAGGCAGAAGGGATGTGCCTTGTCTCAGATGAGACTTTGGACTTGGACTTTTGAGTTAATGCTAGAAGACTTTGGAGAACTGTTGGGAGGGCAAGATTGGTTTTGAAATGTGAAAAGGACATGAGATTTGGGAGTGGCTGTGGTGGAATGACATGGTTTAGCTTTGTGTTTCCACCCAAATCTCATCTCGACTTGTAATGCCCACATGTTGAGAGAGGGACCTGATGGGAGGTGATTGGATCATGGTGTTCTTGTGATAGTGAGGCAGTTCCTTTGAGATCTGATTGTTTAAAAGTGGCAGTTTTCCCTTCTCTCTTTCTCTCTCTCCCTTTCTCTCCCTCTCTCCCTCTCTCCCTCTCCCTCTCTCCCCCTCCCTCTCCTTCTCCCTCTCCTTCCCTCTCCCCCTCTCCTCTGCCACCATGCAAGAAGGTGCTTGCTTCTCTTTTGCCTTCTGCCATGATTGTAAGTTTGCTAAGGTCTTCCCAGCTATGTGGAACTGTGAGCCAATTAAGCCTCTTTACCCAGTCTCAGATAGCATCTTTATAGCAGTAGTATATGGACTAATACAGTTACTTTGCTAAAGGTGATAGCCTTGTGCTCCATCCATGTTCCCACAAAAGACACAATCTCAGTCTTTTATGGCTTCATAATATTCCATGGTGTGTATATACCACATTTTCTTTATCCAGTCTGTCATTGATGGGCATTTAGGTTATTCCATATCTTTGCTACTGTAAATAGTACTGCAGTGAACATTTGTGTGCATGCGTCTTTATGCTAGAATGTTTTATATTCCTCTGGGTAAATATCCAGTAATGGAATTGCTGGGTTAAATGGTAGTTCTGCTTTTAGCTCTTCGAGGACTTGCCATACCACTTTCCCCAATGGTTGAACTAATTTTACATTCCCACCAACAGAGTATAAGTGTTCCCTTTTCTTTACAGCTTCATCAGCATCTGTCATTTTTTTGACATTTTAATAACAGGCATTCTGATTGGTGTGAGATGATATCTCATTGTGGTTTTGATTTGCATTTCTCTAATCAGTGATGTTGAGCTTTTCATATGCTTGTTGGCTGCATGTATGTCTTCTTTTGAGAAATGTCTGTTCATGCCTTTGCCACATTTTAACGGGGACTTGCCTTGTCTCAGATGAGACTGAGACTGTTTTTTTTCTTGTAAATTTGTTCAAGTGCCTTATAGATGTTGGATATTGGATCTTTGTCAGATGCATAGTTTGCAAATATTTTCTCCCATTCTGTAGGTTGTCTGTTTGTTGATACTTTCTTTTGCTGTGCAGAAGCTCTTATGTTTATTTAGATTCTACTTGTCAATTTTTGCTTTAGTTACAACTGCTTTTGGTGTTCTTGTCATTAAATCTTTGCCAAATCCTATGTCTAGAATGCTGTTGCCTAGGTTGCCTTCCAGGGTTTTTATAGTTTTGGGTTTTACATTTAAGTATTTAATCCATCATAAGTTGACTTTTGTAGATGGTATAAGAAAAGGGTCTAGCTTCAATCTTCTTCTATGGTTAACCAGTTATCCTGGCACCATTTATTGAATAGGGAGTCTTTTTCCCATTGTTTTTGTCACCTTTGTCAAAGATCAGATGGTCATAGATGTGCAATCTTATTTCAGGGCTCTCTCTTTTTTTCCATTGGTCTATGTGCCTGTTTTTGTACCATTGTCATGCTGTTTGGGTTACTGTAGCCTTGTAGTATAGTTTGAAGTCAGGTAACGTGATGCCAACAGCTTTGTTTTTTTTTGCTTAGGATTGCCTGGGCTATTCATGTTCTTTTTTTGGTTCCATATATATTTAAAAATATTTTTTACTAGTTCTGTGAAGAATGTTATTGGTAGTTTGACAGGAATAGCATTGAATCTCTATGTTGCTTTGGGCAGTATAGCCATTTTAATGATACTGATTTTTGCTATCCATGAGCCTGGAATTTTTTTTTTTATTTGTGTCATCTCTGATTTTTTTTGAGCAGTGTTTTGTAATTCTTATTATAGAGATATTTTACTTCCTCGGTTAGCTATATTTCTAGGTATTTTGTGTGTGTGGCAATTATAAATCAGATTGCCTTTCTAATTTAACTCTTGGTATGACTGTTGTTGGTATATAGGAATGATAGTGATTTTTGTACATTGATTTTTGTATCCTGCAACTTTGCTGAAGTTGTTTATCAGCTGAAGGTGATTTTGGGCTAAGACTATGAGGTTTTCTTTTCTTTTTTTTTTTGAGACGGAATCCCGGTCTGTCGCCCGGGCTGGAGTGCAGTGGCTGGATCTCAGCTCACTGCAAGCTCTGCCTCCCGGGTTTATGCTATTACTATGAGGTTTTCTACATATAGAATCATGTCGTCTGCAAACAGAGATAGTTCGACTTCCTCTCTTCCTATTTGGATGTTCTTTATTTCTTTCTCTGATTGCCTGATTACTCTGGCTAGGACTTCTAATACTATGTTGAATAGACTATAACCAGTGTTTTCAATGGGCATGTAGCTACAATCTTGAATTTTGCTAATCACTAATGCAGAGAAAAAGGGGACTCTGGAGGGTTTTACATCTGCAACTAAATGCTCTGCCATAGAGTAATGCATGTTACTTCCATTCCTAACTCATTGGCGAAGACTAGTTGCCTGGCCTTATGCAATCATAAGGGGAAATGCACTCCTATCATGAATCTTGGAAGGAAAAATGGAAAATATGGTAGTAATGTGCACCACAGTATGAGAACCCCATATGCAACCTGGTCTATTCAATTAGACATTAAATTAGTGTTTAGAAAATTTGTTGAATCAGAATTAAAAGTGGTAGGGACAAACACAATTTTTGAAGTCAGACCTATGTTTGAATCTTGATTCCTCTGCTATCTACTTCTGTTTCCCTGAATGAATTATATATTGCCTCTTTCTGTATTTGAACTGTAGATGATGACTGCATATTATTTTGTGGGATTTAGGATTAATGGAGAATGCATGTAAAGCTTCTAGGCTGTTTTCTGGAATACAGTAAGTGCTCAATACTTAGTAACTCTACTATTTTCTCTGGCAACCAGCGCCTTTTAATAATAGGGCATAAACAAAATCCAGATGCAAGATTTCTAGGATAGTGCCCACCCTGAGAAGAGTAACTCAGTCATACTAGGATTCCAGAAGGAGGTTCCTGGGGCTACAGCCTGTTCCTCCTGGATCTGTCCCTGGGAGATGAGAAGTCTATAGGTACACTAGGGGCCAAGCAGGAAGGAACCTAAAATGGCACAGAAAAGTAGGCCACAGGGGCCTGTAGCTGCAAGGTGCATGTCCAATGCACGTGTTTTTCTACAGCGTGAGGCCTGCTCCAACCAGCCACAGGACGCTGTATAAAAAGGGAAGAGTTCCAGTACAACACAGAAAGGAGATCGAGTGCCACACATCTTATCTTCCCTAGTGCTACACAAGATCAAGCACTAACTGGGCCCTTGAAAATCTAATGAGTGAAGAAATAACTGGGGAGACGGGGAGGTGATGGCTAAGATTAATTCCTGCAAGTATCTGTGCCAGATGTTCTTCCAGGTATAAGGGATACAGCTGTGAACAAGGTGACCCATGCCCTCATGGAGCTAATAGTCTAACAGGGTGGACATAGATTAAACAGGCAATCACAGAAGCATAATTGCAAGGGACCAATGCATCGTCCCCACAAAGGCCATAATGAGATTGACAGGGGCACCCCTGTAGACTCAGGGGTCAGAGAAGTATTTAAATCCAGAAAGTGACATTGAAGCAAATACCTGCATGATTGGTTAATTAGCTGGTAAAGGGGTAGGCATTGGGGGTTGCAGGAGAACAGTGAGGACATGTGCTAAGGAAAGGACATGCAAATGTGTCCTGGGAACCGAAAGGTGTCACTGTGGCTACCACAGGGAGAGGGGTAGGAAGTGACGCTGGGACAGGAGGCAGCAGCTGGACCACATAGAGCCTTACAAGCCATAAGTCTTTGGGGTTTTCTGTAATGCACAACGGGCAGGCTTTGGAAGGGTCAATCCAAGTAGCGTCCTGATTTAAATTTCAAACAGATACCCCCAGCTGCAGAAGAGAGGATGGGCCATAGTAAGGCAATGGGGGAGCAATGAAAGTCATTCTGATCGTAGCTCCAGCCAGGGTGGTTGGGAAGAAATGGAAAGACAGATAAATGTGATCAATGTGGGATCTGTTTCAGAGATAGAATAAAGGGGGGTGGGGTGGGGGGAAGAATATTAAAAGTGACTTCCAGGTGGTTGGACGTGGTGGCTCATGCCTGTAATCCCAGCACTTTGGGAGGCTGAGGCAGGCAGATCAAGAGGTCAGGAGATCGAGACCATCCTGGCTAACATGGTGAAACTCCATCTCCACTACAAATACAAAAAATTAGCCAGGCATGGTGGCGGGCGCCTGTAGTCCCAGCTCCTCAGGAGGCTGAGGCAGAAGAATGGCGTGAACCCGGGAGGCGGAGCTTGCAGTGAGCAGAGATGGCGCCACTGCACTTCAGCTGGGGCGTCAGAGCGAGACTCCCATCTCAAAAAAAAAAAAAAAAAGTGACTTTCAGGCTTTTAAAGCTGGCAAATGAGAGGATGCACGAGCTATTTAGTGAAGGGGGAACATGTGAAGGAGGAGCTCATAGACTGGGTTGAATAGTAACCCCCCAAAAAATCCATGTCTGCCCGGAACCTGTGAATGTGACTTTATTTGGAAATAAGGTCTTTGCAGATGTAATCAGGTTAAAATGAGGTCATACTGGATTAGGGCAGGCCACATCCCCCCTACATCCAAATTAGGACGTGATACTAACTCAATAGCTAGTGCCTTTATAAGACGAAGGCAATCTGGCCACAGGGACATATAGGAGAAAGGCCACGTGCAGATGGAGGCAGAGACTGGAGTTATGTAAGCCAAGGAGCACCAAGGATTGCTGGTCATCACCAGCAGCTGGAAGGGACAAAGAATGATCCTCCTTTAGAGCTTTTGGAGGGAGTATGGCCCTGCTGATACCTTGATTTAGGGCTTTTGACCTCCTGAATTGTGACAGAGTAAGTTTCTGCTGTTTTAAGTCCCCCAGTTTATGAAAAATTCGTCATGGCAGCCCTAGGAAACTAACATAGCCCTTGAATTTCAGAATCTGGAGCCAGCTGTTCTCTAGAGCACAAGTCTCAGTGGGGCCCCCGAGCCTTCTCTAGCCCATCTCCAGGCACACCTGGCTCTCACTGATCTCTTCAACGCGGGTAGCTACAAGAGTAGCTACTACTCATGGAGACAGCAGTTGCAGGAATTTTGTGTATAAATAACATAGGGCACTACAGCTTCAAAAAGCCTCCTGCCACCCAAGCGCACATGGGTGTAAGGAAGTGGCATTACAAATGGCACAGGGTGGTACAGGAAGTGATGGTAACAAGCTGGGAGTAGGATGCCTAAGCACGCTTCAGAGTCATGGAGGATTCTTGGAAGAGACAATAGCAGGGAAACTTTTAGAGTGGAAAAGAAGAGGAGCTGGCTAGGTGGAAGGGAGTGATCCTGAGGAGCATAAACAAAGCTTCAAAGATGAAAAAACAGCATGGCGGGCTCGGAGGGGCAAGTGGCGGGGAGCAGGTGGAACAGAGCAATGGGCCAAGGTCAGAGGGCCACCCAGGCCATGGTAACATGCTCAGACTCGGTGCAGCTGTGATAGAAGCCTCCCAAGAATTAGCCATGCACAGGATACAGGCAGGCTTGCATTTTTAGGGCTACACACAAGATAGATTTGACTTGTGTTTCCTTAATGCTCACTATGTTGACCCCCAGTTGCCTGATGTGTTCCGTAGGATCCCAGGAGGGTCCGATATTAATTTTTCTTGTTTTAGTTTCAGTTTGAGGGCAATAGTCCCCAATATCACTACGTAGCACTTCCCCCGCAAATAATACAACATATCTTGAGTCCTAATCACTTAACAGGGTGACAGGTACCAGTTGGAGGGAATTTAGGCTCATTAAAGTGAAGGATTTTGACTAAACTTTCAGTGCACTCATATCTTCACCCATTACCAGAACTACAACCATTTTTAGGGCAGCAAATGAAATAAGTACTTTCTTTTACTCATCATAGGATTAGATATGGTCCTCGGTCCAGGACTGAAAGCCAATAATTCACTTAGAAGCACCACAAAATGACTATATTTGGGTTATCAGGCAATGACATCCCAACAAACTCAATAATACCCAAATTCATTGAGGACCCAAGATGAGCCTATCATTCAGGCAATCCCCAGCTCAAAAATAGGTTAGTACTGAAGGATTAGTATTTATTTTTTATTTTTATTTATTTATTTATTTGTTTTGAGATGGAGTCTTGCTCTTTTGCCAGGCTGGAGAGTGCAGTGGTGCAATCTTGGCTCACTGAAACCTCCGCCTCCCAGGTTCAAGCAATTCTCCTGCCTCAGCCTCCCAAGTAGCTGGGACTACAGGCATGCACCACCACGCCCAGTTAATTTTTGTATTTTTAATAGAGATGGGGTTTCACCATGTTGACCAGGATGGTCTCGATCTCTTGACCTTGTGACCCGCCTGCCTTGGCCTCCCAAACTGCTGGGATTACAGGCATGAGCCATCGCACCTGGCCCAAGGGTTAGTTTTTAAAAGCTTTCTTGAGCTATCATTCATATACTGTGCAAGTTACCCATCTAAACATACAATTCAATGGTTTTTAGTACATTCAAAGTTATGTGGCTATCACCACTTCTTCATTTTTAAGAAGCTCAGAATTCACAACACAATTCAATGGGTATTTTGAGGTATTGTAGACCCCTATTGGTTCCTAAAAACCAGGGACCCTCTCCTCCAAAAAGTTAGCACGCATGCCTACACACAAGAACATTTTACACACAGCTTCCCAGGGGGTTCTGGTTCTTCAGAACTGGTTAAATCTCCTTAACCAAATTATAGTAGTGGACAAAGTAGTTTCTTGTTCATGTTTACATGAAACTGCCTCCCTACCCCCACAATAATGAACTCCTCAGAGAAAAGCACTCGAGCTTGAATGTGCCCAGTGAGAATGGATTGGCCACACTGACTCATCTTACATGCCCATCTCCAAGTGCTGGCGCCGTGCTCACTGCTGACACTTCAATGCGAACTGCCAGCTCCCGGGCCAAGAACGTAGAAAACGCTCTTTGTGGCCAGTCTGCGATAAACGGCTCTAAGCAGAAGATGTACAAGTGATTTTCTCCCCTGAACATTATAATCAAGCTGATGTGTCAAGAACAAATTCTCAGTCTACAATTCAAGATTTCCAAAGTTCTAAGATGCACCAATAAACAGAGTTTGGTGGGGACGATGATACCTACCGCACTGTGGAGGGATCTTTATGTGTAAGACACAGGCTTCCGGCTAGTGAACAAAGAGAAGTTATTGGAAACAAACTGGGAATTTGCAGAACCCACATGAAGCTAGGGAAACCTGGAGAGGAAACCAGCAGTTTGGTGGGCCTGCCCACTTCTGGCTGCATAGAACTCAAAATCAGTGGGTGGGTATGTGATCCAGTCTTGGCACACCCTCCATCCAGGGACACTTTGAATCTGCAGAGAGTGGTAGAGACAAAAGGACAATTAAGGATAATCCCACTCCATTTCTACTAAAAATACAAAAACTTAGCTGGTCGTGGTGGCGGGCGCCTGCAGTCCCAGTTACTCCGGAGGCTGAGGCAAGAGAATGGCGTGAACCCAGGAGGCAGAGCTTGCGGTGAGCCAAGATCGCGCCACTGCACTCCAGCCTGGGCAACAGAGTGAGATTCCGTCTCAAACTAATAATAATAATAATCCCAAGGTAGCTATGGGGGTGGCTTAATGACATAGCAGCGTGTGTCAGCAGCTGCAAATTTGTTCTCGTGGACTGTTTCTATTAAAATCTGATTTTCATGCTTCCTACTTCTTAACACTCTAGAGCATGTTTGGTTCATGCCCAGGTTCTAAGTCTGGTCCTTCAGCCTCCCACAAATTTCTAGTTTCCGTATCCTTCCAATACATTCCTTGCTCTTACTTGAGAAAGCCACAGTCAGCACTGTAGCTTGCAACCAAAACCCTAATTGGTACAAGAACATCTAAGATACCTCTAGGGACTTGGAAGCAGAGACTGAAGAAGCCAAGTATACTTATAAGGCAGAAGTATCTGATCAGTGAACAACAGCTGAGATGCATGACTGCCAACCATTTTTTTCTGCTGTTGCATCACTCAGAATTCAGTCTCAAACAAGTGCATCTGACTGACAGAGCTTGGGTCCCCTGCCTACTCCCAGGCTCTATTAGGATGGCATGAGGAAGGAAATGCCCTCTCAGCAACTAAACAGGATGCGAAGAACTGACCTGACTTGTCCTGGCTAAAGCACCCACATAGGGGAAGAAGTAATCCCTGAAAATATCAAGAAAATGTTAGGAAGAGAGTATGAGTGCTAAGCTGGCAAAATTGCCAGAGTCTATTACACACAATGAAAGTTCACCCTTTGAAAGACTATGAAGCAATTATTCTCCCTATAGTATCCAAGCAAAGACAGGTGCTATATCCTCCAGGTAACTCTGACCTGAAAATATATTTCAATAGCTACAACACATAAAAACTGACCTCACATGCAGAGAGGACTCCAGACATTGATTATATTCTATGCCAGAAACAGGTTCCCAGGGGGCTAGGCTAGAAAATGGAAAAGCTACAAGAAGTAGAATTCCCTAATCTATACTTGTCTTATCTTTTATGTCTCCCAGATCAGAGTCATTTCTTATCCTTCTTTTACTCTTTTCTAATGTGAAGTGACACCTTCTTCATACAGATGACAAACGCCTTACTATCACATACCAGGTACTGCACAAAGCCATCATTCTCAAATGCCCTGCCCTTCTGCTACGCCGCCGTTCTCAAGAGGTCTTCACCTACAGGCTCAGGTCTGGATCATTGTAAGGATAGTGTTTCCCTCTTTTAAAAGTAGTTGTTCAGGCTGGACATGGTGGCTCATGCCTGTAATCCCAGCACTTAGAGAGGCTGAGGTGGGAGGATTGCTTGAGGATAGGAGTTTGAGTCCAGCCTGGGCAACACAGTTAAGATCTCATCTCTACAAAAAAAAAAAAAAAAAAAAAACAAAAAAAAAAAAAACCACTTAAAAATTAGCCGGGCATGTTGGTGTACACCTGTAGCTACTTGGGAGGCTGAGGTGGGAGGATCGCTTGAGCCTGGGAGGTCGAGGCTGCAGTGAGCCATAATTGCTCCATTGCACTCCAGCCTGGATGACAGAGCAAGACTCTGTCTCAAAAATAAATGAATAGTTTAAATGTGATAGATTAAACATACTTTTATAATAGTCTCTTCCCCCAACTCCAATAGAATGATCCATTCTTTGAGACAGAGTCTCACTTTGTTGCGCAGGCTGTAGTGCAATGGCGTGATCTCGGCTCATTACAACATCCACCTCCTGGGTTCAAGCGATTCTCCTGTCTCATCTCCCAAGTAGCTGGGATTACAGGCACCTGTCATCATGCCCAGCTAATTTTTGTATTTTTGTAGAGACAGGGTTTTACTGTGTTGGCCAGGCTGGTCTAGAACTCCTGACCTCAGGTGATCCGCCTGTCTCAGCCTCCCAAAGTGCTGGGATTACAGGTGTGAGTCACCACACCTGGGCAGAATGATAATTTTTGAAATAAAAAGGTAGAAACCCACTGAGGCAACAAGGAGAAGGGAGATGGGAGAAGCAAAATGTCAACAAACATGGAGAGCTGGAAGGGAGATATCTAAGGGATGATCATCATAAGGCAGAGAAATATGAAAGTGGAGTCAGATGGCAAGGAGGAGTGGAGGGCAGTCAACAGAAAGCTGCAACACACACCATAGAAATCCAGAAAGACTCAGAACTAGAGGCAGAAGGCATTCCTGAAGGTAGGTATTGGAAGAGGGCTGAAAAATAGGAAGATGAATTGAAAATGTGTAAGGAACACTTAGACTGCCCATCCCCCCTTCCTGCAATGTGATTTTTTTTTAACGGTAGAGAGTAGCTGAGCCAGGAAGTCCCAGGACTCATGAACGCTACAGCCTGGCTGACCCCACAGGTTGCTTGGAAGCTGGAATGGCTTGTTGGAGTGCCCCACATTGAGCCAGAATGGCTGGGCCATCTTTAGATATGAGGGGTGGAGGGTTCGTGGGGGCAGGAGGGACGTGCCCTTGGGCCTCTCTGCAGCTGAGGCTATCCTGCAGGACCTTTAGTACCACTAGCATCAGGGCAGCCAGCTCTTTCTGGAAGGAGGGATCTGAGATCTCATCTGCTACACTCTCTCCTCCTACTCTCTTTCTTTTTGTGGATAATTCTAGAACTTTCTACCACTTATCTGTAAGTGGAGTTTTTCTCACCTTAGATAATTGTTGCAGTTCTTGAAAGTGAAATATCCTTTAAAAACTGCTAGTGGTCATTTCAAGGATAATCTGGCCCAACCAGCTGTATCATCCTAAGCTTTTAAACTTATTTATCTTTCAAAGCCAAGGGCCATCTGTGTGGCAGAGAGGTCTGTGGAATGGTGGCACACCAAGACTCTTGATAAGGAATAAGTTAAAGAGGATTGTTTGCAATGTAGGAGCCCCTTAGTCTGAACACAGAGCTAAGTCTTAGTAGTTAAGCAGAATGAATAGAAAAGGAGCATGAAGAGAAAAACCCAGCTGAATTTCTGCTAAGTAAAAAATCAGCAGGGGGCCACCCGGTACATTCTAGCTGCCCTGGTGATCTGCCACAGGAAACTTCTCTTGTCTCCTCCCACCTCCTGGAAGAGCTTAGAAGTCATTCTTATCTGGGAAATCAAACGTAGTTCTTCATTTGTATCAGGGCACGGCAAACTTGTTTTGTACATATATTGTTCTGTATGTACATTGTGTAAATGTACATTTATAGAACGTACGTATATTCTTCACAGTTACATCTAAATTGGCATTAAAAAAAATGAAACTGTCCCGTTCCTTCTCTGCGTGACCAGCCAGCACCATTAAGCTACTGCTATGTGCCAGGCTCTGAATAAGTGCTTTGAATAGGATATTTCTTTCTTTCTTTTTTTAACTTTTAAGTTTTGGCATACAAGTACAGGTTTGTTACATAGGTAAACTTGAGTCATGGGGGTTGTTGTATTGTACAGATTATTTCATCACCCAGGTATTAAACCTAGTATCCATTAGTTACTTTTCCTGATCCTCTTCTGCCTCCTACCCTCTACCCTTCAAAAGCCCCAGTGTGTGTTGTTCCCCTCTACGTGTCCATGGGTTCTCATCATTTCGCTCCCACTTCTTTTTTTTTTTTTTTTTCTTTTTGAGATGGAGTCTCGCTCTGTCGCCCAGGCTGGAGTGCAGTGGCGCGATCTCGGCTCCCTGTAAGCTCCGCCTCCTGGGTTTACGCCGTTCTCCTGCCTCAGCCTCCCGAGTAGCTGGGACTACAGGTGCCCGCCATCTCGCCCAGCTAGTTTTTTGTATTTTTTTAGTAGAGATGGGGTTTCACCGTGTAGGCCAGGATGGTCTCGATCTCCTGACCTCGTGATCCACCCGTCTCGGCCTCCCAAAGTGCTGGGATTACAGGCTTGAGCCACCACACCCGGCCTCACTGCCACTTCTAAGTGCGAACATGCAGTATTTGGTTTTCTGTTCCTCTGTTAGTTTACTAAGAATAATGGCCTCCAGCTCTATCTGTGTCCTGCAAAGGACGTTATCTTGTTCTTTTTTATGGCTGCATGGTATTTCATGGTGTATATGTAATACATTTTCTTTATCCGGTCTATCATTGATAGGCATTTAGGCTGATTCCACATCTTTGCTATTGTGAATAGTGCTGCAGTGAACATACATTGTATGTGTCTTTATAACAGAACTATTTATATTCCTTTGGGTATATACTCAGTAATGGGATTGCTGGGTCCAGTGGTATTTCTGTCTTTGGTCTTTGACGAATCACCACACTGTCTTCCACAGTGGCTGAACTAATTTACACTCCCAACAACAGTGTATAAGTGTTCCTTTTTCTCCACAACCTTGCCAGCATCTGTTGTTTTTTGACTTTTTAATGATCACCATTTAGTCTGGTGTTAGATGATGTGGTAGTGTGGTTTTGATTTGCATTTCTCTAATGATCAGTGATGTTGAGCTTTTTTCATATGCTTGGCCACATGTACGTGTTCTTCTGAAAAATGTCTGTTCATGTCCTTTGCTTACTTTTTTATAGTTTTTTTTCTTGTAAATTTGTTTCTTATAGTGCATAGGATATTTTGTGGAATCCTCACAACCCCATGAGACAGGATGCATTCATTTTTCATAAGATAAAAACCAAGGTTTAGAAAAGTTCACCAGATTGCTGGGAGCTACACAAATGGAGAGCAGGAAATAATAGAATTCTGTCCTGGGTCTTGATTCTACAGCTGTTGACCTTGCTCCCCGTACCTCCTATTAGAACAGGATTCCTGTCTGTGCTTCCTCCGCATGCTCCTGACGACGTGCAGTTTGCTTCCTGGGGGGAGTTGGCTGGGAAGGGGTGGAGTGAGCATCGAGGTCATTGTGTGGCATGGGTGAGCAGGTAAACCACCAACTAGACTAGGACCAGCACACACTGGCCAAATATGGGCCATGGCTCTCGAATGGTTTTTACATTTTATTTATTTATTTATTTTTAACTTTTATTTTAGGTTTGGGGTACATGTGAAGGTTACATAGGTAAACACGGGTT
Organism: Piliocolobus tephrosceles; assembly: GCF_002776525.5. Lineage (NCBI taxonomy): Eukaryota > Metazoa > Chordata > Mammalia > Primates > Cercopithecidae > Piliocolobus > Piliocolobus tephrosceles. The sequence goes on along the minus strand of NC_045434.1, from coordinate 208,388,835 downwards.
GTACATATTACATATTGTTGTACGTATTATTTCATCACCCAGGTATTAAACCCAGTACCCAATAGTTATCTTTTTTGTTCCTTTCCCTCTTCCTACCCTCCCCTGTCAAGTAGACCCCAGCGTCTGTTCCTTCCTTCTTTGTGTTCCTAAGTTCTTATTTAGCTCCTGGGTTTTTACATTTTTAAATGGCTGAGAAAAACATCAAAAGAAAACTACTTTGTGACACATGAAAATTACATGACATTGAAGTTTCAGTGTCCATAAATAAAGTTTTATTGGTACACACCCATGCTGATTTGTTTACATTGCCATCCATGGCTGCTTTTGTGCTATGACAGCAAAGTGAAGTGCAACAGAGACTGGATGGCTTGCAAAATATTTGCTATCTGGTCCTTTGCACAAAAATTTTGTTGACTCCTGATCTAAGATGAAGAATAATGTTTGATCTCTCAGATAAGAATGACTTTCTAAGCTCTTCTGGAGGTGGGAGGAGATGGGACACTTTTTAGGGGGCAGATCCAAAGGGCAGCTGGATACAAAGTCAAATTAATTGAATTGTATATATGCTTATATGCATTGTTCTGGAACATTCTTTGCAGTAACCAGGTACTTGCTTTTCAATAGGTCTTGAGCAAACGTCTCTGTGTTAGCTGTGCTCTGATGAATTAGTGCTTTTCCTGCAAGCTCTTGCCTTGAAGCCTGATGTGTATCTATTATGTCATGTTCCTATGCCAAGTGCTGGCACCCCTGAGCAGCTTTGTCAGTATAGGATGCTTGTCAATTTGACAGCTTTTGCCACAGCAGATCAAAGCAGCATTAGTTAATGATTAGCACAAGGAGTTTCTACTCAATAAACCAGTGAAGAGCTGCCATGTACTAAGCCCTGCACTAGGTCCTGAGGGCATGGAGGTGAGTGACAGCCACGTTCTTAGGCCATCACTACATAGAGTGATGGGTGAGATGTCAGAGGATCTCAGGATTCTTTGGTTGTAAGCAACAGAAGAAGATTCTGGCTGATCTCAGCCAAAGACTGTGCATAGGGAGGCTATGCAATAATTCACAGGAGAAGCTGAGCAGCCAGGCTCCCAAAGGACAGGGGTATGCAGCTCTGGGGACCTAAAGAGAGGAAATACAGTCAGTCTCTTCTGGAGTCTATGGTGTTGGGACAGATTTGTTCTCCCCATTTTTCTCAATTTGATCGATATCAGGTTGCCTCAGCATGAGAATCTGGCTTGACTTCAGTCCTGTGTCCACTTCTTTGGCTAGAAGAGAACAGGACTCTTGATTGACAGTGTGCCAAGGCTGTTGTAGGAGTGCAGGGGACTTCTCAAAGGACATGAGATTCTGTTGTTAGAAAAAGGAGCAAGTGATGTTGGGCATGGAAAACCAGGTTATGCAAGTCCTATGCATTATGGAAGTATAGAGGAAGACGCCCAACCCAGCCTGGTAGGTCAGGGAAGACTTCGTGGAGGAGGAAACAACCAAGCTGAAACCAGAATGACAAGTCAAGTTAACCAAGGCCAGGGGCAAGAAGGAAATAAAACATTACAGGCCAAGAGAATTACAGGTGCAAAGGCCTGGAGGCCAAGGGCATTACCGTTGTCTGTAAAATAAAAGCTCTTCCCTGTGGTCTGTAGGAGTGATGGGTCACTTTGCCCAAAGACTTGTACTTTTAAAGATCAGAGTCCACGCTCCCTCCATCCCCCTAGAGTCCTTGAGCTTCCCAAGGTCAACTGAGCCTCATGAAAAACCTCAGGCTGTGACTCTCTCTCTCCCAGGGAGTCTGCAGGCTTAAATGAAATCTTGAACCTCCAGCACTGAGACTTGATAGGAAAAAAAAAAATGCTGCTGCAGCCTTGAGCATTTTTATTGCTCCTCTCTGGCTCCGGTGGGGGGAGGCCTCCAGTTGAGAGCTGCCTGAACTGATTCGTACTGGCCTTAGTCACAAATTGTGGCTTGACATTTATAGCAGCCACAATCCACGTGTATCGATTATTTAGAAAAAGAAATGAAGAGATGGCCGAGCAGCTGCTTCCTTAAACATCTGCTCTTGTCACATTTCATCTTGATGGAAGAAGGGGCTCAAACTGGGAAAGGGGCAGTAAGCCCTATCCCCAGTTTAGATCTTGTTCGTGTCTCGGGAGATAGCCAGCGGCTTTTATTCACTGTCTTTGATTAATCAGTTCCTCTTTATTCATGTGAAAAATCCACAATCACCCGGGGGGCTCCTTGGAAGGATTCATTGTTCTTTGCGGGCTTGGCTCAGTTGCTTCTGTTTTGTGTTCATGGGGCTAATGAAAGTGGAGCCACTGTCTCTGTTGGCTGTGCTTTGATGAATTGGCGCCTCTCCTGAAAACTATATTTCTCTGATTAAGCCGATGAGTTTGCTTCCTCCCTTCCCTTCGGTCATTAGGAGGTTGTTCCTTCCATGCTAATGATGGTGGGAGCTGTGGGGAAGAGTTTGGGCCTCCTTTCCATTCAGAGAGCACTTGGTCATGCAATTATAGTCCAGGATCCTTCCGATGGAGTGAGCCCAGAGGTGAAAAAAACAAAACCCACAGTAGCGCCAACCCTAGAATGGACAGAAGCTGAGTTATCGCCTGCGGTTGAAGAGTTGAATGGCGCCTTGACCTACTGTGGGTATGCTCTTCAGTGCCACTTGGGAGGGAGGCAGACCCCTCCCTCTTCCCCCAGCCAGCTTGACTGGAGCTGGCCAGGTTTGATCAGATTCTGGCCAAGCTCTGCTTTAACTCGGACAAGTCACTAGCTCTCTATGATATAGCTGCCCCCCATAGAATGAGGGGATTGAACTAGATACATGTGTTAGTCTACCTAGGCTGCCATAACAGAATGCGACAGACAGGGAGGGGGCTTAAATGACAAATTTATTTTCTCACGGTTCTACAGGCTGAAGTCCAAGACTGAGGTGCAGGCAGAGTTGCCTTCTGGCGAGGCCTCTCTTCCTGGTGGGCAGGTGATTGCCTCCGTGTCCTCCCTCCAGCTCTCTCTCTGCTTGCTCAACCCCATGCCTCTCCTGCGTCTCAGGAGGACACCAGTCCTATTGGGTTAGGGCCCCACCCTTATGATCTCATTTAATCCTCCTTACCCTCTTGTAGATCCTTTCTCCAAACACAGTCACATTGGGGGTTAGGGCTTCAACATGAAAAAACAATTCAGTCCATAACAATGAGAAAACTTGCACTCCAAAAAGGGAAGTTGTTGACATTTCCATACAAAGTATCAATTGTTGGGTGATGGGAGAGGACTTTTCCCAGCTATACAAACATCCCTCACCCCATTGCTACTTGAGAAACCCCTGCCGTGCTGAGCTAGTCTCACGAACGCCATGATGAGCTGCTATCACTGGTGGCTGGGTTTTCCCCTCCCTGTGTTGAGTTGTAGCAAACTCCACTGGTTGCCCACCCAAAAGCTATTTACCCCCTCTCCTTTGTTGGCCGAAGGAGCCCCATGATGACTTTTGTGGGTCCTGGGTACTTTTGCCCTTGGGGGCTCCATTCCTCTACAAAAAATGTTAAAAATTATATAAATGATGTTGGAAGTAGACACCTCGCTTATTGTGAGAAGTAAACCATTTCTGTGGGCTTCTAAAGGTGTTGTTGGCTCTAGACCCTGGTGCCTACTCTGCTTCATGGGTAAGTCAAACTGGGGTCCACCCTTCACCACCTTCTGTAGGGAAGGATGAGCTTCTACCAGCCACATGGGAATATCGGGAGTGGGGAAAACCATTCCCGCAGCTGCTGACCTGGCCTAGCCAGGGAATGCTATCTGGCCAGTGAGATGCAAGGGACAGTTTCCCAGAGAACTCCTGAAAAGGGTTTCTTTTCCCTTAATGAGATGCATGAGGGAGAAATAGGCCTTTTTTTCCTGGGCTTTCTCATGCCTGTGTGTGGCAGCTATTTGGAGATGATGAGGCAATGCTGACTCACCAGGGGTGGCGGGGGCAGCACACAAAGGGTGGAGGGGACCTGAGTCCCAGATGATGCTGTGGAGCCATGGCATTAACCATCACGGAACTGTCTTGGTCTCTGCTAGGGCTGCCGTGATGGTGACGAAGTACCACAAAAGAGATGGCTTAAACTACAGACATTTACTGAATCTCAATTCTGGAGGCTGGATGTCTGAGATCAAGGTGCCGGCAGGGTGGGTTCTTTCTGGAGGCGGTGAGGAAGAATCTGTTCCATGCCTCTCCAACTTCTGGGGGGTTTTCTGGCAATCATTAGCCTCAGTTCACCTGTAAAAGCAGTCCCCGTCTCCGTCTTCATCTCTGCATGGCTTTTTCCCTCTGTGTGTGCCCGTATCCAAATCTCCCTTTTTAAATAAGGACATCAGTCATTACTGGCTCAGGGCCACTCTAATGCCCTCATTTTAACTTGATGACCTTTGTGGAGACCTCATCTCCAAGGCTGCATTCTGAGGTTCGAGGGGTTAGGACTTCTATGTAGAAACTTTTGGGGACACAGTGCAGTCCATAACACCTACCTTGAGACTGGTTTTGGGGTGACAAATCCCCTTATTTTTTATTTTTATTTATTTATTTTTTTTTAGAGACAAGGTCTCTCTCTGTCGCTCAGGCTGGAGTGCAGTGGTGTGATCATAGCTCACTGCAGCCTCCAACTCCTGGGCTCAAGCGATCCTCTTGCTTCAGCCTTCTGAGTACCTGGGACTACAGGTGTGCTCCACCATGCCTGACTAATGTCTTTAGACCAGTTACTGCTCAAGCCTTTTGAGTTGGGTTTTGTTACCTGTCATCTGCCTGACACCCGAATTGCTGAAAGAGATCTCCGTAGGGCTGTCCTGTTCTAGCCTGTGGCATCATGGGTTTCCCTTCTCCTCCTCAGGCCCTACTAGGAACTGTTTTTGTTTTTGTTTCTGTTTTTGTTTTTGTTTTTGAGACAGGCTCTTACTCTGTCACCCAGGCTGGAGTGCAGTGGCATGATCTTGGCTCACTGCAGCCTTGGCCTCCTAGCCTCAAGTAATCCTCCCACCTCAGCCTCCCAAATAGCTGGGACTTACAGGCACATACCAGCACACCTGGCTAAGTTTTATGTTTTTTTTTTTTTTTTTTGAGATGAAGTTTTTACTCTGTTGCCCAGGGTGGAGTGCAATGGCACAATCTTGGCTCACTGCAACCTCCACCTCCTGGTTCAAGCAATTCTCCTGCCTCAGCCTCCTGAGTAGCTGGGATTGTAGGCGCCTGCCACCACGCCCAGCTAATTTTTTGTCTTTTTAGTAGAGACAGGTTTTCATCATATTGGCCAGGCTGGACTTGAACTCCTGACCTCAGGTGATCCACCCACCTCAGCCTCCCAAAGTGTCGGGATTACAGGTGTGAGCCGCCGTGCCCGGCCAGTTTTATGTTGTTTTTGTAGAGACAGGGTTTGTCCAGTTACCCAGGCTGATCTTGAACTCCTAGGCTCAAGTGATCTGCTCACCTTGGCGTCCCAGAGTTCTGGGATTATGGGCATGAGCCTCCATACCCAGCCCCCTGCTGGGAATTATACTCTCATTTTCTTGCTGTTGGAGATGTTCATGGACAGGTCCATGAACCAAAGCCCTGCACAGACATTCCAGCTCAGAGAGCAGCACACGCAAAGGCCCTGAGGGCAGAAAGAGCTCAGGGTGTTTGAAGAAACCACAGAAATGAAATGGCACTGATGTCCTTGCCTTTTCTGTTAGCCACCTGCACTGCCTGGCTGGTGGCCCTGTCTTCTGTCTTCCAAGCAAATTACTCTGATTTCTGCTTCCATCATCATATCGCCTTTCCTCTTACAGAGACTGTGGTGAAGAACCAGGCCTGCCTGGGCATGCGGGATCATCTCCCCACCTCGGGCTCCTTCACACAGTCCCATCTGCAAAGTCCCTTTGGCCACATAAGGTAACATATGCCCAGATTCTGGGTATTAGGACATGGACATCTTTGAAGGGGGCATTATTTAACCTACTACAGGGAATTAGACTGTCACATGTGTTGATTTATCTCATAGTGAAATGGCTGCTTAGAAGTGGATGCTTTCCTGCCCATTTCTGCTCGTGGTGTTGAAGTAATTACTTTCCTATACCTTGATGCAGAGGGTGGGAGGTGGAGTGAATAAACTCTATGCCCTGCATCAGCAGCACCAGTGTCTCCTGGGAGCCTGTTAGACACGCAGATCCTCCGGCCCCACCCCAGACCTGGGAATCAGAAACCCTGGGGATGTGGCTTAGCCATCTGTACTTGAAGCCCTGCCTCACGACTCTGCCTTTATTTAAAATTTTGATGTTTGCATTCAATTAGAAATATTTGGAATTAAGATACTACTTGTCTTGACTATTGAGATTTTTTGGTTTCCACTTCCCTTTTGCACCTGGGGGACTGCCTCGATTGCCTTACCCTAGAAAACAAAGGTCACTGAATCTCAGATCAAAACCTGATTTCCCCAGGAGGTCCGTTTCGTGTGTGACACAGGCGTCGACCTACTCGGGCAATCACAGATGCCTTTCGTGAGGACATGATGTCAGGACTGAGAACTGAAGGCTGGAAGGAGTTAACCTGGTGAACAAAAGGTAGGGGCATCCCAGGCAGAGAGAGACGCAGAAGCAAAAGCTGGATATTTGGAGGGAATGCAGCAAAGAGAGGGCCTGGGGAGAACACTGTGTGTGATTCCTTTAACAAAGATTTATTGAGCTCCTGTTGTGAGCCCTGGGGTCTTCTGGCCTTTAACAACCCAGAATTCCCCCCCACATACTGACTTGGAAAAGCCTAAGAGGCAATCGGAACGAAGGTTAGGTCTTGGCATGCCTCGGTCACATTGGCAAAGGATGCCCCAGGTACTCTTCCGCCCAGAAATGGTATTTGGCACCCAGCAAATCAGCCAGGAAAAGTACAAAAGGCCCTGCATCTCATAAAAGATGCATTTAGCACGGGTTTCTGTTTCAGAGCTAATGGCATTAGCTGTTTTGTAGAAGGTAAGAAAGCACAATTACCCTGTTTTAATAACATGGTTGACAGCACAGCTCTAATCCCAGGGGATCCTGGGTTTACATTCTGAGGTTGCTGCAGCAAGTGAGTTCTTAGTACCAAGCTGGCGTGTAGCCTTATATCCCAGTTTGCCTAAAACACTCCCGGTTTATACCTCATATTTATTAATAGCACTCCCTTTCACCTTCTAGTGTCCCAGTTTGGCAATAAATGACACGATCACCTTAGTGACACAAAACTGAGAACGCTAAGCCCATGCTTGATGGAGCAGCTCCCCGCCGGCTCCTTAGAGAAATCCACCCCTAGCAAAAAAAAACAATTCACCAAATCTCAGACTGTGCCCCTTTATCCGTTAATGTTTGAGGCCATGTCTGTGGTAGGTATCGCTCTAAAATCCAGGCAAACAGACTTCCTAGGATCTGATATCAGACTTTTTATTGTACTTAGGAAAATGCTTAAGTAGAACAAGGGGAAACAAAGACATCAGTAAGAGAAAGTAGCACTCACCTTCATTTAATAGGCCACTCCTCAAATGTGAAGGCTTTTCCAGTGACAGTGGTTGGGGAATAGAAAACCTTCTCAGTGAAAGTGAATAGATTGCTCCAATTCAATGTTTAATTGTTTCAAAAATTACAACTATACAAGTTTGTTTTGGACCATTCAAGGGAATAATGGCAATGCTCTCAGTTGTCCTACTGCTTTAGGGTAAGAGTTATTAAGTTTGATTTGAATCCACCCAGACTTTTAGAAGTAAATTTTATTGAAGTATAACAACAGCAAGAACACAGCTGGTAAGATGGAGTTGCTGTGTCCAGAGAACATTGCAGGCCCCAGGAGCCTCACTGTGGGTCCTCCCAGTTACCAGCCACCGTCCTTAAAGGGGACTACCATCCTGATCCCTCAGGCTAATGATTCTATGAAGTCCCAAAAGATAAAACTAAATATAGTTATATATGTATTTTATGTCTGGCTTTTTCCTCCAACCTTGAGAATCATCGATGTTGTATGTACTTTTTGCTCACTTTTATTCCTGGGTGGGTTCCATTGTATGAATATACCCTTTCATTTTGTTCTGCTGTTGATGAAAACTTGGATTATTTGCATTTGGGGGCCATTATGAATCATGAATGCATCTATGAGCATTCTGGTAATACGTTGGTGCACCTGTGAATGCATTCGGCCAGGTACCTGGGAGTAGAATTGCTAGGTCATAGAGCAGATGGATGCTCAACTTTAAAATATCATAGCAGACAGTTTTCCAAAGTGTTTGCATGACTTGATGCTTACATCAGTAGGGTCTGCGAGTTCCTGTTGTTCCACAACTTTTTCAACACTTGGAGTTGTTGATCTAATGTTGGCTATTATGGTGGGTATGTGTTTGAATTTCAATGTGGTTTTAATTGGCTTTTCCCGTGAATAATGGGGGTGAGCATCTTTTCATATTGGCCATTTTAATTACCTTCTTTGGTGAAATGCTTTGTCCAAGTTTCCTATTTTTGTTTGTTTTATTTTTGATTTTTGAGACAGGGTCTGGCTCTGTTGCTCAGGCTGGAGTGCAGTGGCACAGTCTCGGCTCACTGCAACTTTAGCCTCCTGAGCTCAAGCCATCAGCCCACTTCAGCCTCCTGAGTAGCTGGGACCACAGGCACACACCAATATGCCCGGCAAATTTTTGTATTTTTTACAGAGACAGGGTTTCACTGTGTTGTGTAGGCTGGTCTCGAACTCCTGGACTCAAGCAATCCACCCGCCTCGGCCACCCAAAGTGCTGGGATTACAGGCGTGAGCCACTGCATCCAGTCCTGTCTATGTTTTAATTGAGTTTTTTGCCTTATTGATTTGGGGGAGTTCTTTCTATAATGAGAATATGAATCTTTTCTTGGTTATAGGTGTTACAAATTTCTTTCCTTCATCAAGAAACAGTAATAAGAGAGTAGAAAGACTAGTCACAGAAACGGGAGACGTTCTTAACTTTGATACCTGATTTGTCAATCTTTTCCCTAATTGTTGGTGCTTTTTGTGTCTCATTTAAGAAGTATTGCCCGCCCACCTTTACCACAGCCGTAGAGGTAATCTCTATCATTGTCAAGACTTTTTGTTTTGGCTGGGTGTGGTGGCTCACACCTGTAAGCCCAGCACTTTGGGAGCCTGAGGTGGGCGGATCACTTGAGGTCAGGAGTTCAAGACCAGCCTGGCCAACACAGTGAAACCCTGTCTCTACTAAAAATACAAAATTAGGTGGGCGTGGTGGCGGGTGCCTGTAATCCCAGCTACTCGGGAGGCTGAGGAGGAGAATCTCTTTAACCCAGGAGGCGGAGTTTGCAGTGAGCAGAGATCGCACCACTGCACTCCAGCTTGGGTGACAGAGCAAGACTCTGTCTGGAAAAAGAAAAAAACAAAAAAGTTTCGTTTTGATTTCACATTGAAATCTACAATCTGCATGTAACTCACTTTGATCTATGGTGTAAAGTGGGGGTCAAGTTTCACTTTTTTTTCTCCGTATGAGTTTCCACTTGACTGACTGCCATTAAGCGTCTCTGCTGCGCTGCAGTGATGGTGTTGTCCTAATGCCATGAGTGAGTCAGCTTCTGGACACTTTATTCTCATTATTGATCTCTCTGTGTATTCTTAGCCCAGTACCAGGTTCTCCTAACTACTGAAGCTTAATGATCTGTCTGGAGGATCTGGTGGAGCAAGTCTACATTTCTGGTGGCTTTCACCAATAGCTTTCGGCCCTTTGCCTTTCCAGTTATATTCTAGAATCATCTTGTCAGTATTTACAGAAAATCTGCTCAAATTTTGATCTGATTAAATGTGTAGATTAATTTGGGAGAATTGAAGTTTTTACAACATCGAGTCATCAAATTATGACTCAGTGGTGCATGTCTTCATTTGTTCAGGTTTCTTTCCTTTCTGCCCGTCTCATAGATTTCTGTGGAGTGCTCTTAAGGGCTTTTTGTTAGATTTATTCCTTGTTATTTTGATATATTTTGATGTTAATGTTATATTTTCTTAAAGTTTATTTTGTTTCACATCCAGAAATATAATTTACATTTTAACACATACCTTATGCTTATGTGGCCATGTTGCTAAGTTTATTCTAATAATTTATCTGTATGCTTTTCTTTTGGGATTTTCTACCACAATCATGCCAACTGCAAATAGTGACAATTCTATTTTTCTGTTTCAAACCTCAAATCTTATCTCTTTTACTTCCAGTATAATGTTGTATAGAAATGATAATAGTGGCCATTCTTGTCTCATTGCTGAGCTTAAGAGGAAGCCTTCAATATTTCATGAATGTGAATGATGTCTTCTGTAGGCTTTTTAATACAAATTATTTATCAGATTAAAAATTCTCTTTATTCTGTGACACTTTTTGAGATGTGAATAAGGTCTGGCAAAGGGACAATTTTTGTAATGTTCTCTGTGTGTCTTTTTTTTTTTTTTTTTTTTTTTTTTTTTTAGTTGTGTGTGGGGGGTGCCAAAGTTAAATTTTTTAATTTTTTTTTTGTGTTTTTTTTTTTTTTTTTTTTTTTTTAATGTATACGCTGTAGTTGGCAGGCACAACTGATCCATTAGATATGTCTGTTGGTCAGTATGTTAATTATGTTCAATTTTTCTATATTGTTTGCTTTTTGTTTAGTTCTTCACTTCTGAGTTTTTTTTTTGCAGTTTGTCAATTTTTTGCTCATGTTTGGAGGCTTGTTAAATTGATCATTTTGTTATTATGTAGGATGTTTTTGGTTGCTAGAACTGGTTTTTTTATCTTTAAGTCTACTTTGTCTGATAGCAACATAGTATACTAGCTTTCTTTACAATTCTCTTTCCTCTCCTTTCCTGACATCTTTTGGATTGATTATTTTTATACTCATTTTCCCTTATTAGTATGGTAATTTTGTATGCTTTTATAAACTTTCAGTGCTTATGCAAGAGATTACAGTGTGTATCCTCGACTTATTAAGGTATAATCTGTTTTTCCCTGGACAATGCAAGGACCTTAGAACATTTAAATTCCATTGTTCTTCTTTCAACTTCTAAGCTATTTTTGCTCTGTATTTTATTTCTATATATACTTTAAATCCCACATATAAGATAAATTAATGTTAACCATTAGTAATTATGAATTCATAGTCAACATTATATTTAATTTAGACTTAGCCACAGTTAACCTTTTCACAGCTCTTTGTTCCTTTCTATGGCTCTGAGCTTCCATTTGGCTTCATTTTTCTCCTCCCTGAAGAAACTTCCTTTAGTGTCTTCTTGATGTGTCTGCTGGTGTTATATTTTCCTAGATCTCTTTGGTCTGAAAATGTCTTTATTTCACCTACATTATTGAAGGATATTTTCAGTTGGTATAGAGTTCTACGTGGCAATTACTCTCTTTGAGCACTTTGAAAGTCTCATTCACTGACTTCTGGTTTCCCTAGTTGGTGCTGAAGTCAGATCTGAGTGGGTCTCTGTTGTTGTATCGAAGGTTCTTTGTTTTCTGCTCATCCTGACTTCTACAGCTGCTTTTAAGACTTTCTCTGTTATTGGTTTTCAGCTTATTACTATGATAAGCCTAGGTATGATTTTCTTTTTATTTATCCTATTTAGGGTTCATTGAGCTTTTAAAGTATTAATTTACACCGTTGCAAAGTTGTATTGATCAAGGTTCTTCAGAAAAACAGTGCCAATTGGATATACATAGACATAGAAGAGGAGATTGATAATGGGTCTTGGCTTGCATGATTACAGAAGCCGAGTAGTTCCACGATCTGCTGTCTGCAAGCTGGAGACCCAGGAAAGCTGGCGATGTCATTCAGTCTGAGTCCAAAGGCCTGAGAACAAGGGGAGCTAATGTTATACCTCCCAGTCCAAGGTTGAAGGCCTGAGAGCTGCGGTGGGGGCTGCTGGTGTAAGTCCTGGGGTCTGAAGACCCAAGAACCAGGAGCCCCAGTATCCAATAGAAGGCAAAGATGAATGCCCCAGCTCCTCAAGAAGACACAGAGAGAGGGATTTGACTTTCCTCTCTCTCTCTCTCTCGTTTTTTTTTTTTGTTCTATTCAGGCCTCAACATATATTGGATGATGTTCACCCACATAGGTGAGGGTGGAACTTCTTTACTCAGTTGCTGATGCAGACACTTACCTCTTCTGGAACCACCCTCACCAACACACCCAGAAGTAACCAGCAACTTTAATCCCCCCATCAAAAGCTTCTTGCAAGAGGAGATTTGATCTGACTACTGAAAGGGGTTGTGTTTTGGGTCCTTTGTTTTTTGAAGGGCACTGATACTGCCTAGAGTCTGTCCCATTGCCCCTTTATCCTTGCAGATGCTCTGGGTGGAGCATGTTTTAAGAAAGGTCAGCTAAGTTTGTAGAAGCATCATATCCTGTCACCCATGTGCCGGGTTCAAAATGCATGTTCATTCCCAAAGTCCCTGACAACCCTGCCAGAAAGGGACCTGCTGAACTGTATAGTGTTAACCCTGTCATGTTGACACATACAATTCACCATTCCAGGTATTAACAGTTTTCTGTTGGTATTGCTTCTACTTCTTTTGTCCTACTACTTTTCTTCATCCTCTCTTTATTATTTGTTCTCTCTTCCTGGGATGACAGTTAAACCCATGTCAGTCCTTTTAACTGAATCCCAGTGTCTCATCCTTTCCTCTGTCTTTCCTATCCTGTTGTCTGTGCTTCACTCTGACTTTCTTCTGACTGATCTACCATTTCACTAATTCTTTCCACCTGTGTCTAATACCAGTTTGGTAAACTGATCTTCCTTCCTTCCTTCCTTCCCTCCTTCCTTCCTTCCTTCCTTCCCTCCCTCCCTCCCTCCTTCCCTCCCTCCCTCCTTCTTCTTTTTCTTTTCTTGATAGGGTCTTGCTCTGTTGCCCAGGCTGGAATGCAGTGGTGTGATCTTGGCTCCCTATAATCTCTGCCTCTCAGGCTCAAGCTATCCTCCCACCTCAGCCTCCCCAGTAACTGGGACTACAGGTGTGCACCACCATGTCCAGCTAATTTTTGTATTTTTTTTGTAGAGACAGGGTCTCACCGTATTGCCCAGGCTGGTCTTGAACTCCTGAGCTCCAGCAATCCATCCACCTCAGCCTCCCAAGGTGTTGGGATTACAAGCGTGAGACACTGTGCCTGGCCTGGGGGTTTTCTTTTTGTTGTGTGTTTCTCTTGCCTTTTGACCATATTGTCTTTGTCCAACTAATTGTTTTTCTTAAACTGTAGGAAAACTGAAAGGATAGTAAACACTCCTCCTACAAGTCATTTGAGAGTCTGCTGTAGACACGGTGCTCCATCATTCCCAAATGTTTTAGTGTGTGTTTCCTGCACATCAAGGACATTCTCCTACTTACCACAGCACAACTATCAAATTCAAGGAATTAACATTGATCCATCACTACTCTCTAATTTGCAAGCTCCATTCAAGTTTTATTGGAACAATTCAGGATCACAGGCTGCATTTAGTCCTGTTGCCTTTTTACTTGCTTTCTGTTTGGAACAGTTCCTCAGATTTTCCTCAACTTTTATGACGTCGCCACTTAAAAAAATTATAGGACAGTTATTTTGTAGGCTGTTCTTCAGTGTGGGTTTATAAAATGTTTTCCTGATTAGTTGCAAGTAATAGATCTTTGTCAGGAATACTGCAGAAGTGATGCTGAGTTCTTCTTATTGCATCCTTTTTAGGTGGTACGTGGTTTTGATTTATCCTATGACTAATGAGGTTAACTTTGTAACTAACTTTGATTAAGATAGTGTCTTCCAGGTTTGCCGGCTGTAAAGTCACTCCTTTTACTTTTTGTGATTAATGAAGATTTTGTGGGGACAGAGTTTGAAGCTGTAAGTTTACTGTTTCTCATCAAGCTTTCACCCACTAGATTTAGCATTCATTGACATTTCCTGCCTGAATTATAACTGTGAGAGGCTGTCAAATGGCAATTGTCCAAGTCCATCATTTTGTGCATCTATTGGTTGGCATTTGACTGTAAAGAAGAACTTTTTCTTCTCTCTGTGCATTTATTTGTGGATATATTTATGTATCCATCCATCCATCATCCTTCCATCCATATGGACCTATAGGTTTCTATTCAATGAGTTATAAATCATTATCATCACTTTTATATAAAAATTGTTCTTGATTTGGCCAGTGGGAGTTTCTTCAAGCTGGCTACTGTGTCTTTTGGAATGTCTCCATCCATCTTGGAGAAATTCCTTACTTCCTGGCTAAACAAGATATCAAGATATCTTTGTGTTTTTCATGCACCAGCCCTAGACCAATCAGCTCTGGTTCGTTTTAGTGGAGGAATGATATTTAGAGCATAGATCTTGTTTCTAGGATAGCACATTGCTATTGGGGTATCATTGTTCCCAGGCCCCCTCAGTGGACAGAATTAGGGAATAGAGTATGTATGTTCTGATACACACAACTGGATACACACCTGCATCTAAATCTAGATATATTTATGTGACTATATATAGATTAAAAACACCAATGTTTATAATTTCTATTCAGCACCACAGATTTCATTCTAGCTTTCCCTTGTCTCTAGCAGTGAGACCTGGCTCCCATTATCCTCAATATGTTTACTTATTTGCTCAATCTCATCCTGTATAACCAATCTCCTGTTGCTGTTGATGCTGCTTGTGTGAATGCCTTACTTATCTTGCTTGGGCTGTGACCGTAAGGGATTTCTGTCATCCCTCCTTACATCACAGATGTTGTAAGTTTCTGCAGTGCAGTGATGATCACATTTGCCTGACAAATGCCCCTTTATCTTGCTTGGGTTTCTGAGTTAGTATTGGGCTCCACCACCTACCCCTTTGGCAAGGATTTCTACTTCTCTTGCCCAGTGTTTTGCATTGAGTTGAATTATTGAGGAAGGAAGGAAGGAAGGAAGAAAAGTAGATACCTTGTTATTTTAAATTCAGTGCTAGACAGTATTTATGAAATTATAAAAATAAGACTTAGGGATAATGATATAATGATGAGTGATAATAATGATATTCCTCCAGAGAAACATTATATTCATTCCTATGGGTTCTGTTGTGACAGAATAAAAGACAATGTTAGCTCTTTCTTGCCTGGATCTATTGATCAGTGATTTCTCTAGTCAAAGAAAGGGTTAACTTTATAAATAAGTCTCTTTAGAAATGTAATGAAGCTCCTTTTGAGCCAGTTACTATTTCAGCACCTGCTGAAGGTGCTGAAATTTTTAAGGTTATGAGAATAATAGGACTTAGCTCTGCATCAAGACATTAGAGCCCTCATATACAGCTGGTAGGAAAGTAAAATAATAAAGCCACAGGAAAACACTTTGGCAGTTCCTCAAAGCATTAAACATAGTTACCATATAGCCCAGCAATTCTGTTCCTTGACCTATACTCGAGAAAAATAAAACAAATGCCCACACCAAAAATTATACACAAATGGTTGTAGTGGCATTATTCATAATAGCCAAAATGTTGAAACAACCGGATGTCTATCAACAGATGAATGTATAAACAAAATGTGGTATAGTCATACAATGAAATATTATTCAGTCATTAAAAGAAATGAAATATTGGTATATATTACAAGTTGAATAAACCTTGAAAAGATCATGCTAATTGAAAGAAGCCAGACACAAAGGTTCACGTATTACATCATTCTATTCATAGGAAAATCCAGAAGATGGAGATTAATAGATACAGAAAGTAGATGAGTGGTTGTTGAGGGTTGAGAGGCTGTCGTGGAGTTAGGGGTGAGAGCTAAAGTGTACAGGTATCTTTCTGAGGTGGTGAAAGGGTTCTAACATCGACTGTGGTGTGATGGTTGTGCATGTATTTGCATATACTAAAGATCACTGAGTTGTACACTTCAAGTGGGTGAACTGTATGACATGTGAATTATATTCCAATAAAGCTACTTAAACATTAAAAAAATAAAGACATTCATTGTGACTTGCTAGGAACCTTGGATCAATCTGGAAACATTTGTGGAATATAAGTTAATAGCACAACTTCTCAAGGACATAGATAATAGCTAGTTTCAAAGCAGAGGACCAACCTATAGGCCCATTCATCCTGTAGATTGCTGTGAATGGCTATTACTGTGAAAGTTACTTTCTGTTGGGTAATCTTGGGCAAAGGACATGAATTTCTCTAAGCAGGTTTCCTCATCTCTGAAGAGGGCACATTAGAATCTGTCATTAAATAAGAACGTTTGTGGAGCTCCTGATGCCCTACAGCTCATGTCATATAGCAGCCTCCACTTACTTTCTTTCTCATAATAAGTTATCAGTATCATAAAACAAGTTGCTCTGAGCTTGGTGTCATGTTTTCCTAAATTGCTCTTCATTTTATCTCTGTCTATAACAGCTGGCTGGGGTACTCTGCACCTTTTGGGAACTGTAGGTGATAACAGCTGATGTATTGAGCCTGGGTTGATGTGTGCAAGCAGCTCTTAACTCCTGTGAGAGTATGAGAGTGTGAGCACAGTCAAGGAGCACTTTGGGGCGAGTCAGTTGAAAGCCTATCAGACTGAAAACATACCAAGGAGATTGCTGGGTTTGTCCTTCAGACCCTGGCTGGTGGATGAAATGAGTACTCAGACAGAGGTATGCAGTATAAGAGCAGCTAGGTGGCTGCCTGGCTCTAGTGGCCAGAGAGCAGCCCCAAGAAGCTGGAGCTGCTTACTTTTATTCAGTGCAGGCACAATGCCGAAAACCTGGAGCCAACACAACCTGTAGGTAATTAACATTTATTGTTCCCCTTTCAGGGAAGTTGTGGGCGGATGATCGAAGGTCAATTCCTGGTCAACATATGATCGAAGGTCAATTCCTGGTCAACATAAGTAAACAAGCCTGTTTAAGTTAAATTCCCCCACACTCCCTTATACCTACTCCTTGCCCTCTACCTCAGGGTTATAGGACAGTTGCCTTCAGCTATGCTCCCCCAGGGCTCTGTAGAACCTTCTGACCTTTCAGAAGGTTTGTGTCCTTTCCCTATAGTTTTTCCCACCACTCTGACAGATCCCCTACAGGAAATCTTAAAAATAAGGAGATAATTAGTGATTTGAACCAGAGTAAATTTGTATTATTTCTTATCTAAAAAGCCCGAACTAGACTTTAAAGTGTTTTCAGTATAACAGGATATTTATGCTAGCCTTGTCCTAATGACTTGCCCAAGTTCCCTCCCCAATCCAATCCTCTTCCTTCTGCTGAAACAAATCCTACTTCTCTTCTTAGACCCAGGTCTAACACTGCCTCCTGTAAAGTGCTCCCTGAAGGCTCCAGCTGTCACCTGCATTAGAATGACAAGACCTTTCATGGCCATAATTCCCAGTGTGGTTTTGTGTCTTTCCACTTGTGTGGTTAACCATTGTTTGTGTTTATCATATATACATAGATACATTTTGTGTTGCTTTTCCCACTGTCTCTTCATTCCTTCCCTCTGCCACTTTCCATGCATACCACTATCCCATCTACCTGTGGTTAGCATAGGGTTAGAGATCAAATAGATATTAAATAAATGATCCTTATTAATGCATATGTAACAAGAGTCTTATACATCAGTTAATGACTTCTCCTGTGTGATGTTCTTTTGACATGTATCTCCAGTGACATTTCAATACCTGAACACCTCTCTGTGAGGAATAGGCTTGTATTATAAATGAATGCAGACCATGCTGGGTGTAACAGGATGGCAAGCATTCCATATAAAGGGGGCAATTGCTCCAATTTATTGTGGCGTGAGACATGCAGACTCAACTCTATCAAATCTGACTTGTCTTGAAAAATTCAGAATCCAAACTTCTTAAAATGTTGGCCACTAACTTTAAAATTTGAACATTGATAGCATACTTTGAGGAATCAGTAGATAGGATAGAGAGCTCAAGAATACACTCATGTGTATGGAAACATGATAGCTAATAGTAGTGGTGCCACGGTGGAGAAAGGTAGGTAGGGGGCCTTGGTCAGTTTGAGCTGCTATAGTGGAATGCCACAGACTGGGTGGTTTATAAACAACAGAAATGTATTTCTCACAGTTCTAGAGGCTGGAAGTCTGAGACCAGGGTGCCAGCATGGCCTGGTTCTGGTGAGGGTCCACTTGCAGATTGCAGGCTGCCAGCTTCTATGTCCTCACTTGGTGGAAAGACAGAAAGTTCCCTGGGATCCCTATGATAAGGGCAGCAATCCCATTCACAGTGGCTCCACCCTCATGATCTAATCACCCCCAAAAGGCTTTACCTCCTAATTGTATCATATCCAGGGTTAGGATTTCTACATAGCAGTTTTGGGGGAACATAAACATTCAGTCCATTGCATAAGGAAAAGATGGTTTCGGGAAAACTGTTTCAGAATCTTGAGGAGAAAAAGGTGAACCCTACCGAATACCAGATATAAAAGTAAACTCCAGATAGACCTGAGTATGAAAGGTAAAACTATAAAAAAGGCTAACTTTGTAATCAAGAGAGAAGGATGTTTTAAGCAAGACCCCCAGATCAGACTATAAGTCAAAAAGCAACCGACCTGACTACCCTAAAATTAATTATTTCAAGTCAAGGAAAGACAGTATCAGTTGGATGACCAACTGGGAGAAGATAACTTGTAAAATCTAAGTAGATTAGAGGTTAATATCTAGCAAAACCAATGAACTCTAATGAATCAACAAGAATGCTGGAAAATAGTAAAATGACTGAAAAAATGGGCAAAGATGATGAACAGGAAATTTCCTGAGGAGGAAGCCTCCATGGCTGGTAAGCTTTTCAAGAAGTACTTGACTTAGTAACTAAGGAAAGGCAAATCAAAACAATGAATTATAATGAACTGTAGCTATTAAATTTCCTAGCTTTCTAATTTCTGCCAACAACAGTTATTGGCAAAAGTGTGGGAAAGTGGGAGTAGGAGCACCGTGTGTAGTCCTAGTGGGCGTGTAAACCAGCACAGCCATTCTGGAGTAGTACTTGGAAGCATTTAATGAAATTAAATTTGCATTTATCCTTGAACAGTTTTACTCCTGGTTGTGTAGCCAGGGAAATTCTTGTGCAGTTCTCCATCTCTCCTGGTTTATGCCATGTATCCCGGTATAATTATCAGTGGCACCTCCACTCACTTTCAAAGTGTCCTGATTTGGACAATGTATTGCTTGATGACCTTACTGCTTGATGGCATCATCACCGTGCTGCTTTTTTTTTCTTTCCTTTTTTTTGAGAACGAGTCTTGCTCTGTCACCCAGGCTGGAGTGCAGTGGCGAGATATTGGCTCACTGCAGCCTCTGCCTCCAAGGTTCAAGCGATTCTCCTGCCTCAGCCTCCCGAGCAGCTGGGATTATAGGCACCCACCACCACACTCAGCTAATTTTTTTTTTTTTTTTTGTATTTTTAGCAGAGAAGGCATTTCACCATGTTGGCCAGGCTGGTATGAAACTCCTAACCTCAAGTGATCTGCCCACCTCGGCCTCCCAAAGTGCTGAGCTTACAGGTGTGAGCCACTGCTCTCAGTGCTCTGCTGTTTATAGGAGGAAAGCTTCGGAAGCAAGTCAGTTGCCCGGTGATGCTAAAGGGAGCAGATAGAGTAAAATGGTACATTTAATATATGAAACACCATGTAGCAGTGAGAAGCCATGGACTGGGTATACAGAGAATGGAGGAAGACATAGATTGTCAAACAGAAGACATCTGCAGCTTGAACTACTATATAAAGGTTCACCTTGGATTTTTTTTTCTTTTTTTCTTTTTAACAGCAGCTAATAGGCCATTGCTGGGATGCATTATAGCTTCCATTTCCACTCGGACCTGAGAAACCACTCTGTTTCCCTTCCTGCGTGGGGTTTCTGCAGATACCAAGAGATCTGGTCTTCTAACCCTAGCTCTGGACCACCTTAGACCCCTAGAGAGAAATGGTCCCTGGTGTCCTACAGTTTCACGACGTGGAGAAGAGCTTCTTGCATGACAAGAAAAGGGATGCCAATCACTTAAACTACCTGGAACCATTAACAAAGTCAGACTTCATTTGAACTCTTGGAACTACTTCAAGGCTCCTCTGCCTTGTCTTACCCATCCAAAGGAGCCCTCAAAACATCACTAAGCTGTATGTCTTTGCTGGCCAAGGGCGCTAAAGAAAAAAGGCTCCGTTTGAGAGTTAGTCTGGCCCCTAGATCAGTTGTGAGTTTATCTACCATTACTTAAATACAGAAGAGGCAAATGGCTTTTCTAAATCAAAGTTCTCCGGAGGGAAGCAGACGCAGGTGCTTTGACGGCTGCAGCTGTGCTGATTGTGGCACAGCCTCTCTCTCTCTGCACGTGTGTTGCTGCCTACCAAGGTGATTGCCAGTGCCAATGTCGCAGCAGAATCCTCAAGCAAAGTACCCCCAAATGCTGGCCCAAGATGATGCAGCCTTTCTGGAGTTAGCATCTTCATGATTAGCAGGTGGAATTTAGCAAAATAAACCCAGCACTGGCAGAAATAGCTGTTGGAATCATGCAAAAAGTACTCCCCCTCCTCCTTTTCCAGAGAAGTGGCCCCTTTGGGTTTGGAGCAGGGGACA
Source organism: Piliocolobus tephrosceles (assembly GCF_002776525.5). Classification (NCBI taxonomy): domain Eukaryota; kingdom Metazoa; phylum Chordata; class Mammalia; order Primates; family Cercopithecidae; genus Piliocolobus; species Piliocolobus tephrosceles. The sequence continues at coordinate 208,368,330 of NC_045434.1, read as the reverse complement.
GATCCTTCTTCATACACAGCAGGGCTGGGTCGGCTAAGATGAAGCACTCAGATCTCTGTATCACCGGAGCGCCCTACGGGATGTGTGGCATTTTCTCCTTTTCTCTTGGTCTCTGGATTTTATCACAGGCAGTCGGGTCTCCCGTGCCTGGCACTTCCTTGACTGTGGGCAGGAAGAGGTTACAGCAGCCCTGGAGCCTGCTGGGCTGAGTTAGCACTTCCCTCCGCATCCAGAATATCTCCCAGGAACGGCCCCCTTTGCATCACGGCACGGGGTGGCGGCGCGGGCTGGGGGCCACCGCAGCAGGTCTCAGTCCCTCCCTGCTGCCCCGCGAGGAGTGGGGAGCTGCAAGGCCGACGCGTCCGGAGTGGAGGATGAGCGGGGGACGCCTGCGGGTCTGGAGCTGCACCGCGCCCGCGCCTCCCGCGCTCTGCCTTTGGCAGCAGTCGGACGCTCTGCGCCCAGGACCTGGGACCACGGCACTTGCGCGGGGACGCAGGAGCCCAGGACAGGCGCTGCGGGCAGCGGGGCGGCGGCGCCAGCAAGGCCAGCTCCCCAGGGAGCCTGGAGCAGCATCGCGCCCTGCACGCCTCCCTGGACGGAGACGCCGCGGGGCCTGGGCAGCGCTTTGCCGGCAGCTGGTGCTGGAACGCGGCCGGGGCTGAGCCGCTCCCGGGGACTACCCCTTCCAGGTGACCCCAGGGGAGGCAGCCCGGGGGTCAAGTTCTAGCCACCCTTCCGGGCCAAGAAGCAACGACTCCTAGTTAGGGGGAAACTTGGATTTTTGTTTTGCATGGAACTGCTGCTGTGCAAGATTTGCCAAGCCTTATAGGGTTTCATTTTTTACTTGATTGGTGTTTGAGAAAAACTGCAAGGAAAGGGTGGCGAAAGGAAGAAACACTATAAACTTTGGGGTGGACATTTTCTTGAAAGTGATAAGTAGTCTCAGATCTGCAGTTCCTGGTCCAGCGACGGCATCCTCTGCTCTGACACTCCAAGGGTCTGGACGCTGCCACATGACCAACACCAAAGACCCCAGAAGAGCCATGGAATCCACGTTGGCGACATCCAGTTCTGCCACAGGCCCCGTCACCTTCTCCCACGTCTTTGGTCAGCAGTGCCAACTTATGCAAGCAGGTAGGAATTGTGTCGTGTGTGATGTGCCCAGAGAATGGGAAGTGGAACGTTATCCCGGGTCCCCAAAAACAGATCTGTGTGTGTCTGTGTGTCTGTCTGCCTTGGCTCTTTCTTGATGTAATTTGGGATGTAAGACTTAACTAGCTAGTGACAGGTTTGCCTGGCATTGATCACTATAAAAGATAAAGTTTTTAGGACTTGCCATGAGATAATGCGCTGCTTTTGCAATGTGTGAGGGGCCTTGTTTGGCCTTCGTCATCGATTTTCTCTGTGGCTAGCTGAGGGGTGAAGGAGGGTGCGTCAGGATGGATCTGATGATGCCATGCTGTGGCCATCTTTTTAGGGCAGGTGCCAGTCCTAGCCTGGTTGCCTTTGTCAGCTTGCCTCTCTCTGCTCCTAAGAGTTATGTTTCATCTATGCCCCACCAGCCCCTGCTGGAGTAACTTCCATGCTTGTGAGTGTCTGTTCTGAGCAGCCTCTCCCAGGCTTTGGCTTGGTTGTGGGGATTCCTCATTAGTCTTTGCTCATGAATTTGTCTTCCAAATGGCTCGCGTTTTATACGGAAGGGAAAGGTTGGCATGGGCTGCGGGCCTTATAACGCATGCTAGCCGTCTTGCTAGGATGAACATGTGGTCACATAGAAAAAAAAAAAGGTGAGGATGGATGGCTTGGTGCAAATAGTCACCGTACTCTAACTCACAAGTGGTGCTTGAGACATGCTTATGATTGGGTTGGAGTCACATGCGATATAGGATGCCTGTTTCTCTGCTTTTTTGGAGTTAATTCCCACTGGGAAAACAACCACACGTTCCTCCAATGTTTTCCTGGGTGTTATAGGGTTAATTGTGCATTTGGCTTGAGTCTCAGGAAGATGGTGAGAAGAGCACTGTATCAGGAGTCTGGGGGCCTGAGTCAGTGTTGATGCTTTCACTGGGTAGTTGCATGACCTTGGAAATTGCAGACCGCACCCCGCTTCCTGGGGTATTCATCCCCTGCTGCAAAACAAGAGAACTGGATTCAGGGCTGCTGGGTCCATCCAGGCCTGAGATTCTGTGAGCTCAGAGGAGCACATCTTGGATGTGTCTGCACAGAGAGGCAGCTCGTGGAGTGGGTGAGGGCGGGCTCTGGAGCTGACTGCCTGGGTTGGGGTCCCAGTTTCACTTATTAAAAACTGTGTGATCTCAGGCAAGTTACTTAGCCTCTCTGTGCCTCACTTTCCTCTTTTGTAAAATGGAGATACTAGGCACTCCTTCCTAAGGTCATTGCAAATATTAATTAAGTTAATATGTGAAAACATCCTTCTATGGGTCAGTCAAGTCTTCTCTGTTTGCGGGGAGGGGCACAGCTGCCTTTGGTCATAGACAAGGGAAGCATTGAATGCACACCCTCCGCCATCCACTGCACTCCTAACTTGGTTTTGGTTTGTCCAGAAGGTTGAAAATCTTCCACTCCCTACATCTGTGGAATATTTTATCTGGAATGCATTAGCTAGGAGGGCTCGGAAGCTTTCCTGGACTGAGGTTCCCTCGCCTTGCCTTTTTACTTCTCTGAGACTCCTGTGGGAAGGCACATCGGATTTCTAAAGTACCTCCCCTGCAGCTTCATTCACTTTCTTTTAGAAGCACCCAGGCCTAAATCAGGCCATGAAATCCTCTGCCTCTTCTTAAAAAAAACATCCTTCATGTCAAGAGAGCAATGCAACATGGAATAATAATGACCAGCAGTCTCCAGGGAGAAAACTCTCCCTGAAGAGAGGCAAAGAGGAATCATTAACCTTAAGTCGAAAGAGCTCACTCAATTAGGACGCGAAAGAGATTGAGACCCGCACTGATATGTCTCCAGCCAGCCATTTACAGTCCAGTAAGTATCACAAATAAGATCTTAAATGTATGTGAAAATGATTCGCAGACTCTAGGGGTTTACAGCTGGGTGAATCACATATGTCCCAAGTGAGAGGTAGCTACAGATCCCATGTACTTGCTGAGTACCTACTACCTACAGTGCCAGGAATCCACAGGATCTGGAGAGTAAGTTACGGCTGATACTCCTGGAGATGTTGGTCTCGCTGGTGTAAACATAAAGCATATTGAGGAAAAGAGAATTACACACAATGTGACTTTTCAGTGATACCATTTTCTGAACAACCCTTCCTATATGTTTTACATAAACCAGCTCCTGTAATTTTTTTAATTTTTTATTTTTTGAGATAGGGTCTTGCTTTATTGCCCAGGCTATAGTGCAGTGGCATGGTCATAGCTCACTGCAACCTCAGCCTCCTAGGCTCAAGTGGTCCTCCTGCCTCAGTCCCCTGCTACCTGTGCTGGTCTAGGCCAGGGGTTAACAAGGGTTTTGTTTCTTCTGCAAAGAGCCAGATAGTAAATCTTGTTGGCTTTATAGTCCACATGTTTTTGTTTATGACTACTTGGCTCTGCCATTGTAGCACAAAAACAGCCACAGACAAAGTGTATATGAATGGGTATTGCTGTGTGCCAACAAAACTTTATTTGCAAAAGCAAATGGTGGGCCAGGCTGTAGTGCAGTGGCATGATCATAGCTCACTGCAGCCTTGACCTCCTAGGCTCAAGCGATCCTCCCATCTCAGTCTCCCAAGGAGCTGGGACCACAGGCATGTACCACCATTCCCGGTTAATTTTTAATTTTTTTTTGTAGAGATGAAGTCTCGTTATGTTGCCCAGGCTGGTCTTGAACTCCTGGGCTCAAGTGATCCTTCTGTCTCAGCCTCCCCAAATGCTGGGATTATAGGAGTGAGCCACCATGCTAGGTTCCTGTAATTTTTTAAAACCCTAGCCAATTTCCATAGGCAAAGGAAATACGCAGGGGTTGCCTGCATGCCCACATTCACACCATTTGGGAAGGAAAGCCTTGATCTGGTGCTCAGGCCTGTCCCTTTCACTTCTAAAGTGAATGGTCCCTAGTGGCAACTGGGGCAAATCTTTTATATCTGTAAGTATCTCATGTCTTAGGAGAAAAAGTTGATTTCCAGGAATGGAGCAGTAAGGATGTTTAAAGAGGTGGGGATGGGAGGAGGTTGTGCACTAAATGGCACCTAGGATTTAGTAGGGCAGCAGAGATACATTTTTGGGAGGCAGGGTGAAATTGGGCATGGGTGAGACCAATGAAAACTTTGACCCATTTAGCAGTAGTGGGAGCATAAAGGTCTGGTGGGGCCATGGGAAGAGCATGTGGTTCTTTCTCATTTAGTCCCAGTTTGGCTGTTGCTGGCTGTGTGAGCTTCAAACCAAAGGCTGGCAAACTACAGCCCTGGGGCCAAATCTGGCCCACTACTTGCTTTTGTAAATAAAGTTTTATTGACACACAGCCATGCCCATTTATGTACAGTTTGTCTGTGGCTGCTTTTGTGCTACAGTGGCAGAGTCAAGTAGCATGAGTGAAACCATGTGAACCATAAAGCCAACAATATTTATTATCTGGCTCTTTGCAGAAAAAACAAAAACTTTGCTGACTCCTCCCCTAGACCAGCATAGGAAGCACAGAATGGGGTTAGACAAAATTTGTGTGGGACAATGTGAAAGGGATCAAGCCTGAGAGTGTGGCTCTGAAAGATGCTTATTTGCCGATACCCTTCATGCTACGTGGTGCTGTGGTTTTCTCATGTTCTTTTCCACCATCCACACACCACCTCATACATGTATGTAGTGGGTTGCTTCAGGGAGCTTTTAGAATAGGTCTGAAAGTCCTAGCAAGAAGAGAGTTCTCAGCATGTGCCCAAATCTGTAGCACCTGAGCTAGACAAGATCACATCTGCCTCAGTGTGTTCTGACATTCCAGACAAAGATTTGCCATGGCAGACTGCTGGCAATTGGGCACAACCATAGGTGGCACTTAGTGGGTAGTTGTTCTGGGATGGTTATTGTGCCACCCTGAAGGGTGGATGGAGAATTTCCTGGTGAACAGGTGAGATTTCCATGTTGGCAGAGTTGGGATTTAAATTTCAGGCAGCCCAACTCCAAAGCTTGTGCTCACAAAAGGTAATTCCACAGCTTCTGCAAAGGGTTTCAAACAATGTGTCTTGTCTCGCTCAAGGATTTAGAGGAGAGAGCAGCACTCTGGATCTTGGGGTGACTTTGATGCTGTTGCCCACCCTCCTCCCTCTCCAGGTCCTTCATTTCACTCTTAATAGTCCTATGAGGAAGTTCATCCTCTTCTATTTCTTTTTCTTTTCTTTTTTTCTTTTTTTTTATTATACTTTAAGTTCTAGGGTACATGTGCATAACGTGCAGGTTTGTTACATATGTATACTGTGCCATGTTGGTGTGCTGCAGCCATCAACTCGTCAGCACCCATCAATTCGTCATTTATATCAGGTATAACTCCCAATGCAATCCCTCCCCTCTCCCCCGCCATGATAGGCTCCGATGTGTGATGTTCCCCTTCCCGAGTCCAAGTGATGTCATCGCTCAGTTCCCACCTATGAGTGAGAACATGCGGTGTTTGGTTTTCTGTTCTTGTGATAGTTTGCTAAGAATGATGGTTTCCAGCTGCATCCATGTCCCTACAAAGGACGCAAACTCATCCTTTTTTATGGCTGCATAATATTCCATGGTGTATATGTGCCACATTTTCTTAATCCAGTCTGTCACAGATGGACATTTGGGTTGATTCCAAGACTTTTACTCCTTATACGAAAATTAATTCAAGATGGATTAGAAACTTAAATGTTAGACCTAATGTCATCCTCTTCTATTTCTAACCCCTAACCCAAATTTCTTTCACTTGCCTTTGCCCCTGCTATAGCCCAAAATGGTAGGTAAGAAGTTGGTCTGGCCAGGCAGGCATGACCGATGGAAGCTGCCATTGTTCATTCTTGCTGCCTGACCTCCTTCAGGTGGGAGCTTAAGGCCACACTCCCAGGCAGGATATCTGCTGACATTGTGATATTCAGAATCATAGAGGGGTTCAGCTGTGTCCAACATCTGAGGATGTTGGGGGGACCTCCTAAGGGATAGGCAGTACAGACTCAAGCTGGTATGCTAGTGGCCTCAGTGCAGCTGGACAAGTCCCCTTGTGCATATTCTCCTGGGTTCCCAAAACGTTTAACTGGACACCCCCTACCCCCTGACCTGGCATTTGGCTGCGTCTCTGCAGAGGGCTATTGCCCCATCCCCTGGCCTGGCAGTCTATTGGTTGGGTGACCCCCAGCTTGCAGACCATAGCTGGTGGGGACTTCATCTATTGTGCCAAGTTCTGACTTGCTAAGTAGCCCCTGTGTCACGGAAGTTGATTTCCAACCCATTTCATGTGGGCAGAAAGCATTTCTGCAGTTACCTTGCTTGACCGGAACAACCAAAGTCATTTTGTCCAATATGTCCTGCTGACGCTGCCTGAATCCAGGCCCAGCTCAAGGAGGGTGGAAGGGAGATGAGAACAGGAAGGTGACAGGACTTCAGCACCTGGACTGCTGCTGCTTGGCACTGTTCCTGGGCTGCAGCTCAGATGCCAACTGCAAGGCTCCTCGTTTGCATGATTAGTGAGGGATTTGTCGCCTGCACCACACCATGCAGAAACTCAGAGATGTGCAAGCCATGCCTGTCTGTCTGTCTCTCTCATCTGTCAGACTGGTACCTGCAGCTGTGGTATGGGCAGCTTTTGACTTTATTATCATGTTCCTTCTGAAGGCTGCCAGCTGAACCCCTTTCCCTGCCTTTTAAACAATATAGGGGTCCTTCTGAATATGAAGCCTATCTACATTTGGAAGCCACTTGCCAAATTTATAACTAAGAAGGCAAGGGAACCAACATTTATGGCATCTGTGGTGAGCTGGGCACATTGAGGACTTTTGCAAAAGTTAAACAGATGAAGATGAGCAAAGGAGCAAAGCGCACACTTGCTGTCGTTCCGTCCATGGGAATGGGAGCACGGCTTTAAGGTTTCCTTGTAGATCCCTGAGGGGTGGTATGTAGGACCTGTTTCTTGCCTGACTGTTTCTCCAGTGGAAAGGGTTTGTTCTGACATTCCAGACAAAGATTCGCCATGGCAAACTGCTGGCAATTGGTGGCACAACCATAGGTGGCACTTATTGGGTACTTATTCTGGGATGGTTATTGTGCTCAGTGCTTTACGTATTACCTTGTTTGACCTTGTTGCATCCTCAGAAGGCAAGTGAAATCATCCCCATTTTATAGATGAGAAAACTCGAGGCCTATAAAGAGAAATATTTCTCTTAACTAGTTAGTGGTTGGGCCAGGATTCAAATTCAAGCCATCTGTATCTGAAGTCCCTATTTATTCCTGTTCTTCCTTCCAGAATCCTTCCTGGTCTCTCCCCCCAGAAATTAATCTCCAGAAATGTTGCTTGAACATCTGTGTCAGCGAAGGAATGTTTGTTGAATGAATGTGGAACCTGTTAACACTGGGGTGACAGTCACTCCTCATAACATGTTAGGTTGGGTTGTGATTTCTGTTCATTAATGTCTTCTGTGTTAGACTCTAAGCTTCCTGAGGTCAACAACTATTATGTTGGTTGTCGTTTTCTTTTTTTCTTTTCTTTTTTTTTTTTTCTTTTTTTGAGTGGGAATTTCACTCTTGTTGCCCAGGCTGGAGTGCAATGGTGTGATCTTGGGCCACTGCAACCTCTGCCTCCTGGGTTCAAGCGATTCTCCTGCCTCAGCCTCCTGAGTAGCTGGGATTACAAGCATGTGCCACCATGCCCAGCTAATTTTTGTATTTTTAGTAGAGATGGGGTTTCACCATGTTGGCCAGGCTGGTCTTGAACTCCTGACCTCAGGTGATCTACCCGCCTCGGCCTCCCAAAGTGCACCCAGTCTATCTTGGTTTTCTTTGGATCCTCTTTGCCTCATATGGTGCTGGCAATGTAGCAGCTTTCATCAGTAAGATATTGATGCATCTGTTTTAGACTACATCATTAGTTGTTTTACAGGGCGGCTGTCATCCTTATGAGTAGCTGTTAGCATGATGAAATGGTGTTAGTGGAATCTGGGAAAGCAAAATTGCAGTTATGTTCATTCTCTTTCTCAAGACTAATTCTTCTTGATAGTCCTCAAGTTTGCCTTGACCTGGATTCCAGGTCAGTGGGGAAAACAACTTATTCCAGTAGTCCCTTGGACTGATCAGATGGAGTACTCTGAACTCCAGGCCTTAAAGGGAAAGAGACATACGTTAGGCATAATGGACAAAGAGGTGGGAGTCAGCCTCTCATTCCTCTCCTCCAGCAGCCCCTCCCAGAGTATTCCCTACCAGGCCCTGGTGATCTCCTTGAGACTCATGCAGCTGGTGGTGCAAGCACTTACTGTCAATGATGCCCCTTGGACCACTACTTGACCTCATAGAAGTTCCCACAAGTTGCTTATTTTCTCAGGAAAAAGCATCAGGGTGAAGTGGGATCCTCATAGCATTGAAGTAAGCAGCGTACGCAGTGGTCTCAGCTTGTGAGCAGCACGGGCCTCCCACATCGGAAGCAGTCTTATTTTTCCAAAGACCTATTTGTCAGCGGCAGGGGCATGTGATTTTTAGTATGGATTTAAGAGCTCCACGGCTTGGGTTCAAATTCCACTTCTGCTGTTCACTAGCTGTGTGACCTTGGGCAAGTACCTTAACCTCTCTGTGCCACATTTTTCTCATTTGCACTAGGAGAATAATAGTTTACTACTTCATGGGGTTGTGATGAGTTTGACAATGCGTTACTACGGGTAAAATGTTTCTCACAGTGCCTGACACACAATGCTATTATAGTTCAACATTTGCTATCACTATTACTGTTTGTTATTAGTGCAATTGCTGTATTTTATTTAATGAGAGGAAGTTTAATGACACTAGGAATTAAGACATTTCTTCTGGTCGTGTCTTTCTGACAAGTAAAAATGTTGCTACTTGTTTTCCTTGGCTAATCATTGGGGGAAAAAAAAAACCTCAACATTTTTTTTCTTGATTCCCAAGGCCAAGAACCAACCGGTTATAAAAACAGCCATCCCCCTCCCCTCCAATCACAAAAGGATGTTTAAAGAAGGGCCCTCATTGGACCGAGTTTGCCTGGGGTTTGTGTGTCTCTTCCTGGTATAATTAACAGTATCAACATTCATTCTCAAGCATGTCTTTGTTTGCATGTTAAATCATACGCTTACCCTTCATAAGAGGCAGCTGAGTAAATAAAATTCCAATATTACTTAAACAAAATGCGGATCATCTGATCCCAGAGGAAGCAGTTTAAGGTTAAAAAGACAGTCATGGGAAGAAGCGGATATTTGGTCTGAAACAGGGGGCTGGACAGGTCAGGTGAGCTGGGTGCCACTTCTCAAAGATTGTATTAGGATTTCCAGTGTTGCCGGATCATGTTTTCAAAGAGAAACCTGGAGTCCCAATGTTCCTATAAAGCCCTGCAATCTGTGGCTGTGCATTACCAATGAAAGGTTTAAAATTCCAGAGGTCCAACTCTCCAGCTGTGTCCTGCCAGTGGGCCACGAGGTTACAAGCTGTGGTTTAAGCGTTCAGTTCTGATTAACAGGTCTCCCGTGCCGGCCTAAAAGCCGCTTCTGGCATCAGCGATACTCTTACCTTTTGCTCTTGTTTCACCCTTGTGCAAGGGATATCCACTGTTTGACAGGCATCTGACTTCTGCCACGTGTGAACACGTGTCTCTACAGCTGTCAGCTTCTTGCATCCTTGCCTAGCTTGTTGTATGATGAAGTATGTGGTAGGATTGTGATAAAGGTGCTTTACTTATGCTACTGATGTTTACTCCCTTTCCTTGGTCACGGGTTCCTGAAGGCCTGGCGGGGGATGTGGATAAGAAACACATAGCCCCGAGGCTCTGAGGCATTCCAGTTTTGTGCCCGAGATTGTCCAGTGCAGAAAGGGAAGCCGTTAGCTGAATCGCTGACACACATGGCCCCAGGCAGCCGGCTCTCTGCTCTTGATGGGGGCACTACAGGGCAAGAGGGGTGCCTGGATTTGGTGAGACAATGGGGGGTGTTTTTGAGAAAGAAGAAAAATGGCCCGTTTGTGGGAGAATAACTTGGCGATCCTACTTTACCGTTGGTTCTTTCTTCTGAAAGTGCTGGGATTAAATGGCTGGTGGTTAAAGGTTTCCTCCTTTGAGGAAAGGCTTCCTCATGGCTTCCATGATACCAAAAGTCCGTAAGGAGTGGGACCATGAAGGTGCTTTGTCTTTCCCAGGGTGTAGGGGGTATATACTTAGCCTTTAGGGTTGGTCTCATTTTTGCACATGTGTAATCAACCAGCTTAACTTCACACAGGCTGTTTCTGTTAGGCCTGATGTGGATATCTAAACCAGCTTCCGAACAACTTTAAGAGTTGATTTTTCTCATTTGTGTTCCCAAACTCTGGTGGTTACCAGAGGCAGGAAGGAAGACAGGGAAGAGGGGAATAGAAAGGGGCTGATGAATGGGTGCAAAAATACAGGTAGGTAGAAGGATCTAGTGTTTGATAGCTCTGGGGGGTGACTGTAGTTAATTGCATATTTCAAAATAACTAGAGGAGAAGAATGTGAATGTGCCTGGCATAAAGAAAAGACAAATGTTTGAGATAATGGATATTTCTCCCTTTTACCCTGATTTGATCGTTACACATTATATGAATGTAACGAAATATCGCATACATCCTCAAAATAGGAACAACTATTATGTGTCAATCGAAATACCTACGTAAATAAATTGAGGGAAAAGCTCTTAACCAGACAAAATTACCCTCTCCATTCTTCCTAAATAAAATGGAATGGCTGTAGTTTTAACAAAACCTCCACGATGGTCCCCATGATATGGCCATGGGTGAGTAAGGCTCAGCCCGTGACGGGAACCACAAGGCAAGAAGCAAACGAGGTGGTTTTCCACATAGGTCAGTGGGAAACCCTAAGGCAACAGGGATTATTTGAAGTCTTAACACTGACAATGTGATGTTTGGAGTAGGGAAGATTACAAAAGTCTTGCTGTAAAATGCTGTGAAAATACAAAATTATATACTAATGATGTACTGGCATTCCGACCCCCCCTACCCCCATCTCTCTGGGTGATGACGTTCAGACCTTGATAAATAACCCAGTTGTGGTTTTATGGTCTTGGACCACATTTTTCTTTTGTACATTAGTTCCTTGACCAACTCGGATCACATCTATCTTTCTAGGGATGTAAGGAATGAGATAGATGAAACAGACATGGAGTCTGTACTTTCGTCTGAAAAGTAACTGCGTTTTTGTTGGTCTTTTATATCAAGCATCCTCTTTAGTGCCTGCATTTACCTTTTGTTTTCATCTACAGGGTCTAGTGTCAGTATGGCTAGGAGGGAGACTCAGCCTCAGACACCAAAGGGAAGGACAGCCAGTGGGGGATTCCCATCGAAGGACAAAGACAATGTCATGATGGTGGCCAAGTGGCCAGGATAGATTCCACTTGCCTGGACTTCCTGAAATCTGAAATCTTCTCTTTGATCTCCCCAAAGCCATTACCAGTTACATATAGTGAGGACGAGTTGGCTCACTTAAAGAAAGAACTGGTTTGGGGACCAGGAGTAAAGGAAAAAATGGAGGAGGATGTTTTCATCTCTGCTGGTCGAGGGAATGAGAGGAGTGATGGGCAGGAGGAAGACAGTCACTGCTGGGGGAGATTTAAAGAGATTTTGAGCAGCTCTAAGAGGGTAGTGCTCTTGACTACTTGAAAAGACAGAAGTTTTGACCTTGATTCCATGATGAGAAGCGAATCTAAAAAGCAATGTATGTGGTGGGTCCCTCTGAGTCTCTGGGTAACTGTAGCCGCACTCAGGAGCACCAGGAGCAACAGGTCTCCAGGATGGAATGCAAGCTCTAGAGAGGCATGAACCATTCGGCACAGAGACATGGTAGACTCAGAAATGTGTCAGGAAACATGGAAAGGTCTGTTTGGAGACTGAGGCAGGGTCTACAGTGTCATCAGTGCTTAATATGGAGCAGTTGTCTGACAGGCTGGGTAGAGAGATCTGAAGCAGGACTAGGGCAGCAGAGCAGAGGATGGAGAGGCAGAAGGCAGGGCAAGGAGATGCCCTTGGATGTTGGAGACCAGCATGCACCTTCATCAGCACAGAGGAAATAGCCACTTCCAAGACAGGTGAAAAGGAATAGTATCTCAGGAAGGGAACCCCTCACACCTCCTCCCTGCCATTAATAGGCAATACCCCATGGCCTGTTAAGCAGGAAGTATTGCAGGTGGAACTCCCAGGTTGGAGAAGTTGGGTTGTAGGGACCAGGCCAGTCACAGCTGAGATGATCATCCATGATCAGGACCAATCTGAACTGGAGGCCAGGACCAGCTACAGCAAAGCCTCCACAGCTGGGTCTCCAGAATGTTTAGTTTTATTTTGACTACTGTTACTGGATAATGTCAGCTGGATATAGATTTCTAAGTTGAGTTATTTTCTCTCAACATTTTGGAAAGGATGTTCCTCTGTTTCTGGCTTCTACTATTGTTGGTCTTTGATTTTGGGGTCATTTGTCTGTAGGTGATCTCTCTTTTCTATGGATTTGCTTTGAAAGTCTTTGTCCTGGAAGCTCTGTAGTTTCACCACAGTGTGGCTAGGGTAGATCTAATTTTATTTATCCTATTTGGGGTTTGTGCTTCTCAGATCTGAGGATTTGCATCTCAGATGCAAATCATGTAACTCGTGTTCAGTTACTCATGTTCAGTTATTCAAGTAACTCATGTTCAGTTACTTATTTCTTTGAACACTGATTCCCATTATTTCTATCCCTCCCTTAGAAATTCCTTTGTGACTTGTGTTAGACTTGTCAATTTGAACTCTTTTTCATATTTCCCATCTTTGTCTCTCTGTTGCATTCTGGATAATGACTTTAAAAACTGTCTTCCGGTTCATTAATTTTCTTTCTAGCTGTGTCTACAGCTGAACTCAGGCAATTCATTTTTCATTGAATGTCTTTTTTTAACCTCTGGAAGTTCTCATTGAATAGTTTTCAAATCTCCTAGGTGTTATTTTAAGGTAATCTTTGTCTCTCTTGCTCTTGACCATATGTTTAATTTATTTAATCATTTAAAATGAATACTTATCTGATAAACGAATTTTACAATCCAATTCTGGCACTCCTGAGTACGTTTCTTCTGCTTTTTTGTTGACTCATGTCTAAGATAGCTTATTACCTCATGCACTTTGCAAGATTGGATTTTGAGCTTATTCTTGGAATTTTATCTGTTGAGATATTATTACCATAGGTAATGTTAATTTCCGGGATGGAGACTTCCATACACTCCCAGGTAGTATAAATTTGAACCCCAACTCATATGGGGATAAGCTTGGAGTAATGACTTATTAAGGGGGATCATGCTCAACCCCTCTCAATCCAGAACTCAGACTGAGACAGACAAGCTTTCTTACCTCCCTGTGCCTGTTCAGGACCCACATCCAAGTCTCATCTTCCCTGACGACGAGCCCTCTAAGATAGCTGGCGTGTGAATGTGTGTGTGGAAAGTATTGCAGTTCTAATTCCTCTATCCCAGCATAACCTAAAACCTTGCCATCTATCCCATGTGACTAATAAAACTCTAGCATTCATTTTACAAGATCAGCAATTGCCTCCAAACAGCCAATCTTAGTGTGTGCTCTTACTCTGGTTTTCGGTTTTGTAATTTTTTTGTTAGTTTGTTTTATGGATATATTAGTTTCCTGTAGCCATTATAACAAATTACCACAACCTCGGTGACTGAAAACAACAGCAATGTTTTATCTCATTGTTCCGGAGGCCAGAAATCCAAAATCAGTATCTCTGGACTGAAATCAAGGTCTCAAAAGGCCTGAGTTCCTTCTGGGGGCTCCAATCTCTAGAGCTCCATGGTTACCCAGCTCCTCCTCCTCATCTATATATGTGATCTCCCTCTGACTCTGTCTTCTAAGGACACTTGTGATGGCAGTTAGAGCCCACTCGGATAATCCAGGATAATCTCCCCATTACTAGATTCTTAGCTTCAATCACATTATTTGAAAAAAAGACACTTTTCCCAAATAGCATAACATTTATAAGTTCTAGGGATTAGGATGTAAATGTCTTTTGCAGGGGGTATTTTCAGCCCACTACAGTAGATTTCTATTACTTTGAGAGTTCAGTTTTGTATTTCTAAGGATGCCTATTATATTTCCAAATGTTTTATAGCCTTTCCCCCTAGTCTACTATACTAACTCCCTGAAAAAGAAACAGAGCACACCTCCAGGCTGGAGAGAGAAATGCACAGCCTTCTGAGGGTGGGCTTCATTTTCGGAGAGCCAGGAGTTGGAGATGTTGAGGCGTAGGTGCTTACAGGTGTGAGGAAGTGATGCTTCTAAAACCTTGTGGGGCAGAAAGGCTGTGCTACTGCTAAGATGCCACTGCCTGGACTGGACTTGCCCAGGTTTCCAGTCTGCCTCTTCCCATTCTTCTGGCCTAACTTTGTCTCTTGGCTTCCGTAGGCGTGTGATTGACTTTGGCTTACTGCTCTCCTTTGACCTTAGTGTCTTCCATTCTGACAGCTAGAACTGACCTTGAGTCTGTTTCTTATTGTCCCCTTTGCCTCAGACACTGGACAAGACATTCACCTGGGAATCTCCCAGGGACTCACTCTGTGCCAACTGGGCGTGGCCAAAACCAGAGCAGGGCCAGGACCAGAACTGACCATTATTACACAGCATGCTATGCTGCAGATGCCACCACGGGAGAGAGACGAATGCATTCCCGAAAATTCTATTATGGGGCACATCTTCATTCCTAGCAACAGTCAGGCAAACTGACCAAGAGGCTATGTCATGCTTGTGGGATTCTTTGGGAAGTAAGACTTCCAGCCTGTGTAAAGGCCGTTGCAAAGTGAAACACCCAGTGTCTCCAGGTAATGTGTGGAGTGGTTATGGTGGACTTCTTGTTCCATTAGCTCAGAGAAAAGAAATATCTACATGGGTGATTTTTGTTCCTGCCTCTTTTGATGTGGTGTCTCTGTCTTCAGTTAATGTGAATGGCTAAAACCTTGATGAAAAGTGTGTTTGCAGCTGGATTTCTCCTGAAACGGTGTCTCCACCATGCAATAGAACCTTCCAGCACCACAGGGCACCCCCTCCAAGACTAGAGTCCCACTGAAGGCTGGAAGCATTCAGTGCTGTCATGCCAGTATTCGGGATCGGTTGGCGAATGTCTCCCTATAGTGAGGTGGAGTGGCCCCTGGGGACTGTGCCAGGATGCTTGGCAGGGTAGGAGCTAGGACCTAAATTCAGTTTATTTTATTTTATTTTTGACTGTATTTGTTTATTTAGAACACTAATATAAACTTGGAAAGAGGAAGAAACAGTAATCTCCTTAGGCATTACACTGCTATAAAGAGAAAAAAAAGTACATGTCCCAAATTAAAGAAAAAGTGAAGCAACTCCATTTCTACCTGTAGTGCCAACCCCATGACATCTCAATTCTTCACAACGTTGGCTTTCAATTTGGAAATAATTTAT